>NC_083599.1:39577747-40202747 GCF_020882245.1 Rhopalosiphum padi
AATAATACAAAAATGTAGGTAATAAAAACTAAATAAAAATTAGGTGGATATTATAAATCATTATATACCAACTGTGAAACAAATTTGTAGATAGCCGAATAGATTTATTATGACTGAAAACCGATTTATTTTTGAGGATTAGTGGGCCAATAATTAAGTGCTATAATGGCCTCATTAAAACATATAACGTCAGTTTTTTCAAAGTTCATAACTCAATGTTAAAAAAAAAAAACAGTTTAACGATAAATTATATTATACAGGTATGCGATGTACTACGATAAATTCAACAACACGTGTATTTTGTTTATTTTTTAATCTCTCGGAAAATTATTGGTTTAAATCCTTTAAAAAACACATTATATTTATGCATATTTAGTGAATAACTGAAGCAAATAATTGATGTAAAAAACATGTTGTTTTTTTGTAAAAGGAGGGATTACACGTGTTATAAAGTGTTATACCACACCACACCACTATATCGTTTATATTACGTGCGTATACATTAACACTATAGGTATTTATATATTATATGGCTTCTACAGTTCTATCGACACCCATTCGACTATTTGAGATTAACATGATATAAACTATATGTATACGACTGTACGAGATAAATTTAGATAATATGGCTCCTCGCGGGGACCGAATGGTTTTTGTACATTTGTTTTTTGCTTTTTGTTGTATTTACGGAAGATAATAATTTGACTTCAGTGTAAAGTTATTATTATTGTTATTATTATTAAACTAAACGGTTTTCGATTTTGCGATTTCTATTCTTCGAAATCTCTGCCCGTGGTCTTACACGTGCGCTTATATAACGTTGAGCGGAGTAACCGGATCTTCTATATAAATATGTAAGTTTAGCCAGACGAGAAGTACAATAACTTCCGATAGATTACGTGAGCGTATATTATAACTGCAGTATTCCGATTGATTGAAAAACGGTTTTTGTTCGGAAAATAAAACTGCAACTACTAACGCGGCGACACACCGCATTTACTCGACAATATCATAACATTATTATGCGTATATTATGATTAATTATTAAACTGGCGCGATTTCCAAATTGAAATTACCGATTGAATTTCCTGCTCTTCCCGACGAGCGACGTCGTCTCATATCATTTACATGCACATTATACATCTTATGTACATATACTTTTATAATAACGCGCGCGCGTACCACCGTCGCGTATCATTTGCGTCTATGCTGCACTCAGATCTCCACACAGTCCACGACCCTTTCTGCGCCGATAAAAGAAAACTATAATAACGTTCTGGTTTTATAATATTATTCATCGTCGGTGACGACGACGACGGATGCGCTAGACCCCATGGCTGTTTCGCTTGTGTAACGATACTGTATGTATACACGAAACGTATAATGCGTATTATTACATATTATAATATTTTGACACCGGCACGCGACGGGCTGTGCCATTGTACGATTCGTTTTTATTGGTCGTTTCCCTTTATTTATGTGTATTAGGTCGTCTTTACCCGTACAATTATCACTATTATACGAACCCGAGTACAGTATATTATGATAATAATACTATATGGTGTCGGACAACGGAACGTAATTGTTCGCACGCGTTCTTTTACCCGACGACGTCAGAGCGAATGCATAAATAACGATAATGACGATGGTCTACAACATTGTATATGTGAATTTTCTGTTGTCTGCGTTGACTAAATATTTACAATATCGACCACACATTTTTTCGATCGTTTTCGATTATTTGAACTGTATCGTTCCGGTTATTTTTTATACTTTTTTTTTTGTATGTATAATAAATCATATAACAACTCATTGTCCGTGTTATATACGAGTAAACACGTTAGCTGCTGCAGTAACGTGTGTGGTAAAAAATACTGAATTCGCCTTGTCGTGTATCCCTCAGTCGAGTATACTCATTATAGGTACCTATACCGAGGTATATAAAATGCATTAATTGAGTATTCTATTCGTATATTTTGTATATTTAATGCAATTATACCAAATGTTTATTTTTAGAGATAATCTGCAAGTATTAAAGTGCTTAAACTGAATTATATTTTTGTCATTCAAGTAGATTTGTATTACACGAAGAAACCCGATTCTTTTTTATGAGAGCATAAGTAGGTACACCTATGTGTTGTAATTGTCGAGTTTGAGTATACACGTTTAAATATATGCCTGTAAATATATAAATATCAAAATATCAAATTATAGGGAACCCCCGACACTCGTATATTATTTTTTAATATAATTCTAGAAATTTAAAGTAAATCGTTAATTTAAAATTAAAACTTTAAGCCTACAAAGTATTTCAGCAGTAATTATCTAACTCTAATAATTATGAATGTATATTAACATTTAACAATGTCTGTTTGATTTAATTATGTCAGTTGGATTATTTTAACTGTCATTTACGAGACGTATTTATTAGTGTTTAGTGTTTTCTTCGTAAATTTTTTGAAAGTCCTTCTTATTTGCGAAGGGGTCGATTTGATTTTTGCCCGTACTCGTACAATACAATACGGTCTGACTAGTTTGTTAATAATTAAACAGTGCGGAAATGTATCGGGATGGGAAAAAGGGTCGTCGAGCGCGTGGGCCCGCGAAGCCGTACGACGAGGTGCTGAAGCCTTGTTCGTAAATCGCGTTAAGCACACACTTTCTAGTATAATTTTTCACACACTGACGTACACGCCTGGACACGGCGTAATATTCCTCGCCAATGTGTCCAAGTACGCACACCCGGAAAACGGTCGCGTGAGACTATATCGGCTTTTACTTGTAAGGCATTCCGAAAAAAAAAAAACTCTCCATACCCGTCGTTGCGCACATCGAGGGTAAAGCGAGGGGATAAAGTCGTATAATATATATAAAATAAAATAAAAAAATACCGTCTGGTTGTTTTTCTTATGATAAGAAGGGATAAGTCCAAATATGCAATCATGTCACCGTAATGGCGGAGAGCTTATGTCTATAATACAACAGCTCAGATAAAAAATCGACTAAATAATATGGGCGAACGGATATAAATATGACCGAGTAAAAACCTGATTTAGTGATATGTTTCAATTTGATGCGTAATTAATAAAATTATTTCCAGGTCGATTTAATAGTTTATTGTTATATTCATGATACAATTTAGTATTTAGTATTTAGTAAAAACTAATATGTAATCATATATAAATAGATATATATATATGTGTATTTTTTTGACAATTAACAACGAAGTCTCGGAAGAAATAAGGAACTTAAGTTATCTTATCGAGTGGGTATATCAAATTTATTGTTCCTTTAAAAAATACAATTATGTTTTAAAAGTACTGATAATAAGGTATATGTTTATTTTTAATATAGTAATAATAACAAATTATAAAAAAAAAAAATTTAAAACCTTTTTTAACTAATATGTACAACTTAACAATATTCAATTCTTACGGATTAAAAAATCATCCAATATGCAGAACGCTTAACTAAAAATGTTCATTATTATTTTCTGTTAGTAAAAAAATTACTCAAATATTAATTATTGGAATTTTTAAATATACTTAAAGATCATAATTTCTAATTCTTGGGATGGATTTTTTGTACTATCGACGGAGATCCTGTAGTGAACTCGTGTTTTTAAATAAGAGCTAACTTTTATTAGTTATTAAAAATTGTTTGTAGATAATTTTTTTAAAAATGTTGAACATATTCAAAATTTAAATGAGTAGTTTTTCAGTTATTAAAATGTTAAATTTAGTCCTTATAAATAATTTTATACAAACATTAAAATATATATTATATATTGAATTAGTATATTTAGTATAATATTCGAAACATTTTTACAAATAAAAAATGTTAATATTCGTATTAATTGGTAAAATATTCAAATAAATTGTCATGGACCTATTATTTTTGGTAGCACACTAGCACATAATAAATAACTCAAAAACTACTTTTTCAAATGTTGATTCTGATAATCAAAATGTTTCATTCAACAATTTAAAGAAAAAAAGTAGTCTTTATTTAAAATACAAAAAATTTAAAAATATGGCCTTTAACTTTATTTAAAAATTCAAAAAAATCAAATTTTGAATAATTGCATTATTAAAGAAATGGGGGGGGGTATGCTTAGCGAATCACCCTATATATGCATAATATTTATTATATCGATGATATTGTATGTTTAAGTATTGTAATGAAATATAATTCTATCAGTTAGTTATAATATAGGTTAGTGGTTGGTGTGACGTCAGAAAACGAAAGAGGGTTATTATTAAACACGTCCCCGTCTATAAAAATATTTTATTGACCTCAAGACCTCTATGTTTGCCCTGTTTATCTCATATTGTCACAAAAAAAATATTACTCGTAACATGTTTATTATACAGTTATACTCTATAACTAACAAAAATGTTTATTTGTCAACATTTCGATAAATGTTACAAGGTATTTAATAAGCATGAGCTTTTAATAATGTTTACGAACACACATTAATTATATTTATATATTACTTATACTCTTCTTAATTAATTTAAATTAAATTAAAATAATAATAATATTATTTTTAATTATTTTTTTTCATTACATATACCTAATGAAGATAATAATAATATATAATATGTACTATACTTCAAACCATTGCTATTTTATTTAATAGTTAAATTATTGCCAATTACCTGATATTTTTTTTAATTGAACAAACTAAACATAGTGATTTATATTAGGTATATGCTGGTTAAATGGTGGATAAAGACATAACAAATAAACATCATAGCCTTAATTACTAGCCACATATTATGTTAAAAGTTCTAACGAAATCACTAAACGAAACCAAATATAAATTAAATTATTTTCAACAAAATCAGTTATAACATATATATGTATAATTTTTTACTTAGTTTTTATGTTCCGTGCGTGTTAGTGTGGAAACTAAAATGATTTTACAACGGTGTGTTTTTTTGTCTACAAAATCGTTTTGAGGTAGTGATTTAAAGAACTCTGAAAGACCCAATATCGATCAGGAAGTAAGATACACTGCAGTTGGTACTTTAGACGGGTCATTGTTGTAAATGTCTAAAGCAGTTTACACGAAAAAAATATTACAATTTCGTTAAAATGTCGCGATTGAAAACACTTTAGAAGAACGTACTTAGTTTTATCCCAAGATGTGATATAACATTTTTAATTTATAATATATGAAATCGACTTCATAATTTAGAAATTTGTATATTGTATATATTTATATGTATTATACTATTGTGTAATATTATAGTTGGAGAAGAAGAATTTATGTAAAAAAAATTATTATACATATTAAATTAACAGGTTAATTGTAAAAACAATAAAATAGCTGTTACTTGTTATGAAGATAACCTATACTATTTTCTTAGTTGATTTAAAACAGAAAAAATAAAAACTGTTATTGAAATATTTCTTAGTTAATATTAATATTTATATGTATTTATGATAATGATAATTTTGACCTAGACCCATTCGTCCATTTAAACATAAAGTAATAATATTACAAGTACTTTAGTATATAGGTATATTAGGTATGTGGTTAAGTGTTTAGTGATAGCTAAAAACAATATAGTGACAGCTGCCGAAAAATGATAATACGATTCATGATCAATTGAAATTAGATTTAAAGGGTCACATTTTGAGTGATAACATTTAAATTTACGGTACATTGTTAACTGATAAAATTTTACCTTGTATATTTACTACATAATTAATCATGCATTTAAAAAAAAAATATTTTTTATAATTTATTATTATCAGCATTTTAATATTTAAAAATCAATAATTCATTATGAACCAAAAACTAGCAAATAGTTTTAATTACTGCAAAAGTAATTTAAGGTAACATCAAATTATTATGATAACATCGTATGACCTAATCTTTAAAAAAAAATCAAATTAAATATTTTTTAATACCATTATAGTTAAAGAATTTAAAACAATTATTATCCCATTACATTTTGATTTTTTCAAAAAATTGTAAAAAGTAACCGAGTCTGTTATATTCCTATAAGAATCCATTATTTTATAAATTAAAAAGTACTGGAACAGTGGTTTCTGTGTTGGACAGTGTCGTCTCGGGTCGTTCGTTATGGCAATAATTCATTTAAATTATGTACGTAGGTATGGGGTAGGTTGTTCATGGGTGTATACTATAGCATATCCAATACTGTTTGGCCCAGTTAATAACCATTTTCAAATATTTTTTTTAAACCTATATTTTAATATTATAGATATAAATAAGTAAATTAATTAAACTGAATAATTAAAAAAACTAGATAGTTCGTTCTGTATGATTTCAATAAATTAAAAATGGAATTATTATATTCCACAAGGTTTCTAATTTCATTATGACTTAAAATATAAAAATTAAGTACAGGAATACATTTTAAAAATCACATTTATTAATAGGTAATTAAGAAAAAATGTTTTGGTTTTAATATTAATTTGGGTCAAACAAACTGTACATTAAGGATCGGGTTAGTTTTTGTTACTTCATGCTTATTCATAATATACTAAAAAACTTTAATCGATTTTAACTAAAGTTGTCTAGGCATATTGATTATTATATAAACATGATATTATTGTTTAAACAAACCTTAGTTAATGTAATAATTTATTGAAAAGCGAATTGTTTTCGATTTGTATTTGATAACATTTTTAATTTAATCAACAGTATGACTAGTATGGATTATTTTTGGTGGAAGAGAGAAGTAAAAGTAAAAATTTCGTAGTGTTTTGTAAGTATTATAATTAGGGAAATTTTATACCGAATATCAATTTTTATTTTTTATTATAATTAAAAAATAAATAATTGTAATGACTTAAAACTTACGCCAAATATTTTTATTTGATTTTTTTAGAAATAACAAAAATTTTAAAATATTTTGAATTTTTTGAAATGCGAGTATTTATAAGCATTTAAAATGTATAACTTTTTTTAGTTTTTATTCGATTTATGTATGTTGCGTTTTTATTAGTAATTAAAATGTTTACCTTTTCTTACCTAGAAATCTATAAATATTAAAAATAGAATTTAATAGAAATCTTTTTAAAAATATTTCAAGTTTAAATTCTTATAAATTAATTAATAACTACCCTCGAAAGTCAAAATAAAAATATTAAGCATTTTTTTCTCTACTGACCTATTGTAAATACAATTCAAAAAAATAACACTATTTTTTCATTGTAAAATCAATAATATTATCGTTCCATTCAGAGTATAAAAAGTAGACAATTCGACAATTATAGAATTTACTTTATTTTGAAATTTATCCTTATAAAGTAGCAATATTAATAGGTACACTAAAATTATTATTTTAAATAAAATTTTAAAAAACGAAATAAATGGGTGTAAATGTATTTATTATCTTTATATATTATTATTTAATATAATTTAATAAAAACTATTTTCTGTAAATTATTTTTAAAAGTTCCCTAAACTAATTGAATAATTAAGCAACAACTCAAATTACCCAAAACACATTTTTAATTAAATTAAATAAATAAAAATAACCTTTTCTGCAATATTTATATGGTATATATAATTTATTTGTTTTTCAACAGATAAAAATAATATTTAATAAAATAAAATATTATATACGTATTAATGCAATATTTAAATAATCAAAAATGAAAATGAATTTATCTTCAATCTATAGTATTCTGATTATATGTAAAACATATATATTATTATATATTTATAGTATTTATGATAAACCTTTATAAAGTAATAATTATTAAAGTGAAATTAATGAAAATTGTTACCTTTCATATTTAAAAATATAAAATAATTTGTTTTTACCAAACATTATGGTGTTATTATTTTTAGAAGACGTTAGCGACTGTTGGTTGTTGCCGCTTTTTTTTTATTAAAAGAGAAGGGGAATACCCCCTCTCCAAGAAATAAACAGACCCGCGTTATGTAACCACCCGTGTGCACTGCAGTGTAGTGATAATGACCCCGTCACATTAATGACTAATATACATTTTTTTGGAGACCTGTCGCTTAATTACCTAATGTCTGATAATATTACGAAAAAAAAAAAATGCAACTACGATTTTTTTCATACATTCCAACAATAAACTATTTAAATATTATTATAGTTACTTACTATAAGTTCAATGGAGTTTCTTAGTTAATTCGCCATTTCAAGTTGCCATTGAAATAACATTGCAATAAAATACGTTCTAGGAGCACACTATTATAATTATATATACACAGAATTAACACACTTTGTACACAATAATCCGCGAATGTATGTATTAGAAGTGTTTCATAACAGTGACTCAATTCGCTTTTTTTTCTTTCTTTCTTGTTTTTTTTTTTTCTAATCGGCAGATATGCGCTAATATAATAAATAAGCGCATAGAATATTTTGGCAGATAAGGCGTACCTAACGCACAGTGTGATAACTATGTAACATCTAATTACTATGCGGAGTGCAATAAAGGTCGGGCACGTGCAACGTGCATATTTTAATGACGTAATTGATAACATTTTTCTTGATAATTTTTATTTTTATTTTTTCGGAAGTGAAGTTCGTTTTGAAAATTGTTTCTTTGCCATAAATAATAAGCCTATTTAATAAATGTATATGTGTATAATAATTGGCATGGTTGCCTAACCTTATCAATCCGACTTGCCATAAATTGGCCGCAAACGAATTTAGCCTGTACGAACGTACAGCTTACATACCGCAGCAGCGGTGTATGTTGGCTTATCATCACCTTGTATATAGCACCTATCGGTGCTTTCAATTTGTATATGTACCGCCGTTTGAAATTATTGAACATTAAGTAGGTACCTATATCGGCGGTGATGTGGTTATTGTTTTTAGTGTTTACTGATTGTAGATCACGCCACAGCAGTAGCTATTAGTGTTATTTTACGTGTTTAAATGATGGTTATTATTTTAACCATAAAATTGGGTTTACCTAATAACCGGAGACGGCTATATAACCACAAAGTTAAAATAAAAAAAAAATTAAAGTTCGTAGGCTCGATATTAATTAATAACGGTTGGGTGAACAACCTATACTAAAATTAATAGCGCTCTTGAATTATCGGGTTGAAGTACCGACAGATAGCATCTATTAGAGAGTGTTACAGATTATATTTCGCATCGAATTATATTTATACATATTATTATTGTCGATCTATACGATTTGTTATACACGTAAATTGTAATAATAACGAAGTGTCCTACGCAACTAAAACGGTATATCGGTATAAGTATAAAATCTTGTATTAGAAATCAATACGAAAATGGATATACAATCTGTAAAATGAAAAACAATAAGTAAATTTGATGTAGGATATTACAAACAACTGTACGACGTGTTATAAGAAGGTGCCCAGTGACAACACTACTGCTAAGTTAAAGTTTTAACTAAATTTAGTCGAGAGTGATCTATGGTAGTAAGTGCTAGGCTAGGTAAGTACACATAAAAATATAATAGGTTAATGACTCATTTCCAAGCTCACTATAGATAAAAACCAGAGCAAAAAGGTCTCGAGGTCAAAACCGAGATAAGTCAAATGCTAGTTGTAAATATCCCTTAACACATTTTAATATATTTGTATGTACAGAGTGATTTTCTAAGCATGCTGATTAACATTTTTTCCTTTAACAATGGATTTATTCAAATAATGATCTTTGTAATTTTTAAGTACACTTAATTTTTTCAATTATTTAGATTTATTACACCATTCAAAGGAGTATCGAAAGACGATTACATTTTGTTCAAATGAGAATGAACCATTTTTACTCTAAATTGTGAAACGGTTAATTATTAACTAGCCATTATTAAAGGAAAAAGTGAAGGGTGAGTATGCTTGATGAATCATCCTTTAGTCTTTATGTACAAAATAATATGAACAGGTTCTATTGAAACCCATACATTTGCATATAATTCTATTATGGAAATACAATGGTACCTATGTGTAAATTATATTAAATAGAATTTTTTTTAATTTTAATTTTTACATATCTATATATTATACTACCTATATGGCTATACTGTCTAAGAAATTTTAAAAAGCAAAATATTTATACTAAAATGTATATATTATTCATCTATATTTTATCATATTTAGATTTAATGCCGAATTCGGTAATCTATAGAAATCGTACAGCAAAATACTTTTTTTCATCTAATAGGTCGATGGATTCTCTATTTAGACAACCTAATACATAGTTCTAAAATGATTATCACTTAAATTTAATAGTAATGAGTTGTATTTAAATTCTGTTAGTAGGATTTCTGTTTGTGTAAAAAAGCACCTTTATAGAAATTCATAAGTATTTGCTTTTTTGTTAATAACTTAAGCTTTTGAATCTTGATAAATAATTATTAGATATGATGGTATATGTACATAATAGTTACTATACAGGATGACTATTTTATTGAACAATACTCATTATTTAAGATCTATTAATATTTTTGAAAATATTTTTCTTACATAACTTACAGTCAAAATAAAAAAAACAATTATGTTTGTTTATTTTATCATTATATTTTTCGTTTTTAGTTTTTTAAATAATAATATACATTTCTGATTTTATATTTTCTGAAGCTGAATATTTTTTAGAGTATTTCGATATGTAAAAATCGAAATTCAGACGAGTAGTTTATGAGTTACAAGACAAGTACTCAAAGTTTTAGTGAGCAGAGAAATAGATTAACATTTTGTGGGGTATCCCCATACCACTCCGCTCAACTAAACTTTAAATATATTTTAAAATAACAAGTGCGATAAAAGAATCACTCAGTATAATATAAATACATATATAGATTATTATTATGATTTAATAGTTGTAAATTAAAATAGCATACCTATACCATTGTAGGTACTTCACATAAGCAGATCTTCAAATAATTTTAACTATCACTTTGTATAATATTTTATTATATATATACGAATATATGATATGATATTAAAAATTTAAAATAATAAAACAGTGGTTTATCACTCACGTGGTTGAAGTATAAAGTAAGACATTTTAACACAATATAAACTATGATATTATTATGACGTTGAATTGAGTTAGGCAAAAATGATCGACTGCGTTTGTATATTTAGTTTAAGTATTTATAATACACTGATACTATACTTGCATGTAAACACACACATATATATATATATATATATAAATGATGTACACAAATCAATTTATAATTGAAATTTACTCGCTTTTATAGAAGTATATAAATTATATTGACCTATATAATGTTTTGTGCGTAAATTCGCACAGCTCTATTATATTACGGTTGAAATGTGTATGAACACGCCTGTCCCGATAACCACTATATTATGTATAATATATATACAATTGCTTAATACTATTACATAAGCGGGGCGTTTGTATATTATCATTAACAGTTTAATCAAATTCACACGAGATACGTTTCAACTAATTTATCTAGAACATTTTCAATTTACACAGATTTGTCACAAAATTGTCTAATAAACTAACTCTGTGGTACGTTTTACACCACGTACATTTTTTTGAATTTATTTTGCTTATTGACTAATTATTAATTTTTCTATAAACGACATTTCACTGATGTGTAGAATATACATATTATAATATTATATTATTATTATTTTTTTTTTTTATCGAATTAAAATTGTATTTAATAAATTCGCATATCGAATCTTATCTTAGTTTTTATTATAATAGGTACATGTACGGCGAATGTGAACTTTGAGTATTGTTTATTAAACTGTAAAATTGTAAAGGAATACTCGGTGGTTTGATCGTTAAATAGTTGGATGTGTATGGTATACATTTGATTGCAATTATGATTAGTAAAATTATTTATTATAATCGCTGGTTGTGAATTTTTTTTTTTTTATTCCATCTCATTTGGCAATTAAACTATCGACAATGATTTCTCATAAAAAT
Source organism: Rhopalosiphum padi (assembly GCF_020882245.1). NCBI lineage: Eukaryota > Metazoa > Arthropoda > Insecta > Hemiptera > Aphididae > Rhopalosiphum > Rhopalosiphum padi. The sequence continues at coordinate 39,589,666 of NC_083599.1, forward strand.
ATATCGAAACATTAATATGATAAATTGTACATACGACAATACTACATGTGGCATTAGAAAATATCTTATAACGTGTGATATTATTTGATAATAATATATTATATAATTTAATTTTTAAAATATATTACTGTCCCGCGGTTTAGTGTTACAACAATATTGAATCGCTTGACTCTTGTATTGATATTAAACTACAATTTATAAAAGGCCAATTTATTGAAGTTAATAAGAGATGAGGTTAGCTGGAGATGTTTGTACAAGTCGTTTTACCAAATATATACTTCCCCCTTTTTTTGGAGTTATTCAAAATATAATTTTTGAAATTTAAAGTTTTCTGTTTCTTCAAAAAGTGTTCAATATGACGATAAAAACTTTTGTTTTTTAAATTAAAGCCGCTGCAGATTTAACTTTAAATTATTCGAAAAAAATGTTTTTGAAAAGTTTTGATGTAAATAAATCAAAATTTGATTAAGTAGTTGAGCTATTAAACATTATCCTGTACTAAGAATAATTTGTAATATTCTTACACCACGCATAACACGTAACGTAAAGCATCTACTATCTACGAGTTATTTATCCTGCAGAGCTAGAAGTTAATACGTCGGCAACTACTCTTCCAAATTGTGATTTGGATACATGGAAATGTTCAAAATAAATATATCTACTGAATAATTAAAAGTATGAAAGTATGATATTTGTTTGAATTACTAAAGTCTGTATTACTGCAGGATACTCCTTAAATGATACAAAAATTAAGATCTGTTTAAATATTCTGAAAAACTGATTTTGTAAATACAACTGTATTATTAAAATAATGGTGGGATGGTTAATCAAGCTTGGTAAATCTCACATTAAATAATAAATTGTATAGAAATCCTACAAAAATCGTAGATTGGTACATTAAATCGCCGCACTATATCATTGTATAAATACCACATTATGATAAAAATATCATATAATTATTATTTGCTTAGAGTTAGACACATCGAAGTGCCAACTAGATCCGATTTGCCATCCAGAAGTCACTACTTAATGTTGAAGATTGAAGCTTTTTTGTTGGTCTAAAAAATGAAATCACATTTAAAATTAAGTAACGTCGCTTCCGCTCATAATCAAAAAAATAGATAATATAAATCCAGAGGAAAGTCTTGTTATTCGTTTCCGTCATATTTCGAAACATTTCTCCCTGGAATCACTATTACCGAGAAATGCCGAAGTGGTCCACGGCTGTAATAACAATACTATGCACAGCTATATTATAATATTAAATAGTCGCACAGAACGCTTCTGTTGCTCTCCTCTAAAACAGTTTTATCTCGTCTCGCGGCTAATCAATTCTTCGAATCGTCGTTCGGCCGGCGCCGCACCGGAGTTTTCGACGCGGTTGGAACGATACCGTTTTTAATTCGATTAAAAATTATTATTTCACACGTCTTTGCGATATGGGACGGACGAGAAGAAAAAATTCACCACAAAATTAGACCCGGGGCCGAGTGGTGGGGTGGAACAACCGTGTCGGAACAACTGTACAATAATAATAATAATTGACAAATAGGTGTGGGGAACGGTGCGTGCGTGTACGGGGAAATTTTTTTTTAATTTTAATAATAATAATAATAATAAAAAATTCGAGAAAAAAAAAACAAAACGTCGTCTACCCACGGCCGGCCAGTGACTCGCCTTCCCACTGGGCCCCGGTTCTGTGAAATCAGCAAGACTCTCTCTCGCGTATATTTAATAATGTGATATTATTTTTCTACACGCACACATATATATATATGTAATATTCGAATTATGTAGCGTGTTGTTTTTCATCCCGCGATAATATTATAATAATAATAATAATGTGTTCTCGTATAGTGTTATACGTCGTATTCTAACGTGTCGGCGTCGTGCGACCGACGCGGTTCGTCGGGCCCTGTGAAATACCTCGTCAGCGGTTACCCCGCGACGACCGACGCCGTTTTACGAACACACATAATAATATTATCTCGTATTTTATGTATTATTATATATTGTATTGTAAATAAAATACAATATTATATGGTTATTACGTTTTTATGTATATAATATTATTATCATTATCGTATCGTCGTCATCATCATTGACATCGCGGCGGCGGTGGACGCCGCCCGCGAACGTGCGATTACGCATTTTTTTTTTCTTCAAACGCACAATGTATATATATTATACCTACGCGAGCGTTAAAGTATATAATATTATATATTATATTATTATTATTATTATTAATATATACCTATGTGTGTGTGTGTGTGTGTGTGTGTGTGTGGTTTTGTACAATTTTTTTTCTCCTATAGTTTTCGTAATCGAACCGTCTCCGCCGAGATAATAATATGTAGATAATAATGGCCGCGGCTTTACACTGTATTTTATGTCCCATCACAATTATTTTCATATCACAACGATTATCATTTCATTCCGTCTCAGAATCCCACACACGCGCATCACTCATACAGCGTACTGTTTTTATAAACATAATATATAATATATGTATAAAAATATTATATCTACACGTGTGAGTCGTGATTTTCGCAACAATCATCTGTGCTGTAGTACCTGTGTGTGTGGCAATGTGACGTTGTCGATGATCGAGAATAAAAAAATAAAAATAAAAATAAAACTGTCGGTGTTTCTGTTCCCGATCGAATCGGTTTTTAAATGCGTAGGTACATTGATACATATTTAGAGACAAACCCCACAGAAATCGCGACACTGCAGCCTCCGATGTCTGTATAGGGAGGTATTATATACTATTGTATTTAAGGCAGAGAACACAATATAATTGTATGCCTTGAAGAATGGACCAAATGAAGTTTTTCCAGCGGCTTGATTAATATATGTTTAATAAAAAAAAAAACGCTTGCCAAGTCAGAAATCAGCATGTAAACTTTCTTGGTTTTTAATTTTTAGAAGTGTATTAATTGTATTCAATATTGTATGTAATATAATGTATTTTATTTTCATTTTGTGAGATAGATCTTCGAAACCGGAGAGCGGACTTTGTTGTTTGGGGTCTTGTTAGATTCACATCATTGACTAAGAGGAGTGTAGTGAAGATTTTCAGAACTTTATCTTTTATAGTTAATTCACTACAGAGCTTTAAAAAAAAATTAAAACATATTTTAATGTGCGTTTGTTTTCAGCATTATAGCTTTGTAATGAGTTAACGATTGAAGATAAAGTTCTAAAAATCTTCACTGCACTTATCTTAGCCAATGTGAATCTAACAAGACCTCAAATAACAAAATCAGTTCTCCAGTTTCGGTAATCTACCACGCTAAATGAAAATCTAGCAAAAAATAACAATTTTTTTAACTGAGAAAAATTAAATTTTTTTTTTTGAAAATGTTTAATCTTAAATTTTGTATCTAATTGATAATCCTATTTTAATGAGCTATCAACCAACTTTTTAGCTGTAATAGTTTTGGAGAAAAGTTAATAAATAGAAATTTTGGGACTGTTCACGCCGACATTTTTATGGATTCAAATCGTTATACCGCTTGGGTGTGATATCGGATCTCTCTCATTAATATTTTATGTTAAAGCTAGCTTAATTATCTACCTACTCATTACAACTGAGTTACATTTTTATCATTTTCCTATTTAATACAAATTCTTGAAGTTTTAAAAATGTAGACTTTTTTCATTTCAATTACCATAATTACTTGATTAAAAATTAAGAAAGTAATAAATACGAAGTGTTTTGGTTGGTATCATATGATGATACAATAAGTTATAAAAAAAAACCCTAGGGGTGTAAAACTTTTATTTGTTTAGTTATGGGAAATTTAACTATTTTCTAAATAGATCGAACTTACCACAAGTTTGTTAATACATCTTCAAAAATTGTTCAACTTATTTCTGTGTTTTTTTTTAAGCTATTTTATTGTGCTATTAACTATACGCAGCAATTAATCGAAAATTTATAAATTTTTTTAAATTAAAAAAAATCTCTCAAAATCAATATTTTGGAAAGTTAAACACGTAAATTTCAAACAACGTCATTTAAGTTTTTATTTTTATTCAACTATTCTACCAAATAATACTTAAAATAATTTGAAATTTCTAGTATTTCTAATGTTTTTTACTAAGAGTGATAAGCTTAGGAATCTAAGAATAATTTATCGGTTAATATGGACAAATATTTTTCATAACGCGGTTGTTCCGTGTCATTCCTATATATTTTATAAACTTTTAAATAATTAGTATAAGAACAACTTATATGAGATCTTATATTACATTTATAAATTTTATGAATTTCATTAAAATTTCAACTTAATAATTTATAACAAATTGTGATTCAGTATTGTCAGTATTTGTTAATAAGTATATGAACAATGTTTTTTACATTTAAAAAAACGTATCATACATAAATAAAAAAAAAATTAAAATACCTATAAATATCACATTTAATATTTAGTAAATATTAATATGAATATTCAGTGAAAATTTCGAATTTCTTTAATTATATTAATTTCTGAGTTTCATCAAAAATCATTATCAATTTCGTCGAAATCTGGTTTGCGTAAAAATAATTTCAAATGTCCATAAAAAAATATTATATAGGTATTCAACTTTTTTTTTAATTTTTTTTAGTGTTAACAATACATACTAAGAAGAATAATGTAATGAATTTTCAAACGTCATGTTTAAGCACCTTGCAAATAGATTAACATTGTTGGCTATCCATATTCCATACAGACTTGATAATGGTGGTTATTGACCCCGAAGAAGTTCTTAACGTCATGACTCAAAAATCAAGAAAAATTGACACAATTTTTTAATGACAATTACAATTATTTTTGATATTGGACATATTATATTAAACATAATATTTATTGAAATCTAATGTACATTCTATAATGTAATACCGGGAGAGAGCTGCGACATCACTGATAACTTTTCAATCAATTTTTTTTATCTCACTCCGTGGACAAATCCCGAGAACGCCACTAAAGTTTGAATTCAATAAGTGCACTTGCGCAAAAATCATCGTATTATACATAATATAGTCGTCCGCACATGTCAATTCGAATAATAATTTGTTTATTATAGCGTTTGAAATAAAATTCAATCTTAAGTGTAAAATTTAATAGTACCTATAATCTTTATAACCTACCTCTACAGTTATCGCATCGTAGTCTTTATATAATATATTGTATAGCTTATGCGAGTACCTATGTTGTGCGCGCACGTGTGTGTGTGTGTGTGTGTGTGTGTGTGTGTGTGCGCACCGTTTATTGAATGACCTTATAATATACCATACAAATTAAATCTAAACACAAAGTATTAGATGCATTGGAAAACAATTCCTAGTACCTAATTATACAGTTTTTATTATTTTTTTTTTTTTAAATAGATATCGATAGAATATGAACATTGTACGTAATACAAACTATGCACTACGATTTTTTTTTTTCGCGAATTGGTTCTCTAATCAATTGTTTTTATGAAGGAACCTTCGCAATACATACACATGTACCCAAGTACACATTTAATGTTTCTCTTTGTCTTACTGCATGCTATATATATAGGTACACACGGCATAATCGCACTACCAAGACTATACCTCTTACATAATGTGTACCGGATTATCCCATGACTCTATATTTAACTACAAAATTCGTCTTTTGATATCGAATGTGAATCATATTTGATAATAAAAACATATTTACTTTTAAATTTTTAACACACGCGCTACTTTTTTGCGTTATATTTATCTATAATATTATGTACTTGATTTGATAGATTTACTGACGTAATAATTTTCGATTTTATATAACTGATAAATTAAGTTTGAAATCATAGTTAGTTTAGTATATCAAACGTATATAATAATGCGATTTGAGACATTTGAGTATTTAAAACGAATTAGATTGATGCAATAAAAAAAATAATTTAAAATATAAATATCATTGAATAATAATAATTTTTATTTTATTTTTATTATAAGTAGCTATGAATATAAATTATGTATTGCAATTTATAATGGTTACCTATTTAATGTTATTCTCGATTTAAATACATTTATTTATATTACGTAAATAAAATACTATACTGTTGGAATCTGATAAAAATATAATATTGTAAAATTAAACGCCACTATCTGTTTTCTGTTTGAGAAATTCATATCATATACTTTATTATATTTATGAGCAATAATATAATAATTTCAACTGATTTGGGTACAATAAATAAAAAAGTTATCTAATAACACCTATGTATACACTATACATCTCTAAATTCTTTAAATATTTGGTAAAATGATGTTTTCAAGTTCCTAGTTTTATATTAATTGGGCTAGTAAATAAGGTATGGGCATCATTTAGGTTATAAATGAGGAGAGGATATTATAATCGAAAACTATATATATTTATTTTTAATAATTTAAACAACAAAATTAGGATTTAGGGATTTTTTTATTCTATGTGATTCTATGTATTGTGATATATATTTTTCTTTAACGACTATTGTAGAATTTCATATTTCATAATCGGCACTATTAATTGTATACATTCACATCTTAGTACAAATATATAACTTAAAATTAACGATAAATATAGTTGTTACGTTTGAAACTCAGCAAGATTTAATCTATTATTGTCAATATCTAGTTAAAATCTCACTTGTTTCCTATTTTTCACAATTTTTTTTTTCAGTTACTTTTAATCAGTCTTATATATATTTCATTGTTATATTATGAATATCGCTTATATTTTGTATAGCTAATGAGAAACAGAGGAATACATTATTGCTAAATACATAGTATAATAATATTTTGTAGTTAAGTGAGCGGAAACAATTTATATCATACCAATTACTAATCACTAACCAAGAATATTGCAGAAGTTTAGCTCAATATAAACGTCAAAGTTTCTCCAATTAGTAAAACATATGAGCATATGACTATATAATATAGTATAATAGTATAATATTATATGGAGTAAAAAATAAATATATTATTCTTTAATTTCGATTTATAATACATATTATATATTATATTTGATCGCAAATATTTAAATTAATTTTATTAGGTATACATTATCATAATCCTAATAGTTATGATATAGGTAAATAGATTTATCAATACGATTTTCTTAGAATAAAAATAAACCTCAAACATAATCAAAAAGAAATTTTACTAATTATAATATTATATAAACATAAAAAAAAAAAAAACAATTTAATAATAGAATATTTATGATATTTTTGCGCGGAAAATTATTGTAAAAATATTTGTTTAAAACTAATGAAAAAATATCATATTAATTAATATTGGTTTTCTTTTTCAATCATAATTAACCTATTTTTTATAATTAGGTACTTATATTCATAAATGTTCCCATTGCAAAATATAATGATCAAATGATAATATTAAGATAAATAATAATCAAATATGATCCAGTTGGTTGACCCTTAGTGTTTTCAATTAAAATATGTACAAATATTTAATATTACAACAGATTTATGATAACTTAGAATTTATTCAATATAATAAAAATGTCTATCAAATAAATCTTAATTAAAATTCTTATAATATTGATTTACGGTAAGTTTATAAAAAGGTTTTAATTAATTTCAAAAATGTACACAAATGTATCTGTATTTGGGGGAATCGGGGTTAATGTCCATTTTAATGAATAATACGTTTTAATAATTTTAGGCTTTAAGGAATAATATATACGTACCTACCGCAGGTTCCTTAATAGTATTTTTGTTCTTTACTTTTAGATTTTGGGTACAGCCACAGAGATACTGCATGGTTTTACTGTGATGTTAATTTTTTAATTATATGTGGTCAATTCCTTTGACCAATATACGTCTTGATCCAATCGTTACACGCGTGTGTACTCATTTCCAAAAATCAAATATTAAAATATTGTATTCAATTGATTTTTAATGAGATTATTTTCAATTTTCAGACAAAATAATTGCGAAAATAAATAACTCTGAAACTCTGAAATGTTGCAAATTAATACTTTATTTTAAACAGTGATAATTGACATTTTTATAATATATATATTTATTTTTGCAATATTCTGAGGTATCTTATAATTAAGTTATTTAACCTACTACAGATATCGAATACTAAATAATTTATATTTTATTGTAAATGGCACGAAACCTCTAACATTTTCAAATGTTTAAAACTGTATGGTTTTAATTTCGTAATTTTTCTGATGAAATATTAGAAAATATTTTTCGAAATAATAATGACAGAGCAGATTACTGGAAAAATAATATAATATTATCACATAGGTAAATAATAGTTCTATATAATATAGTGAATTATTTTCATCAAGTAGACTATTGATTTTCATTTAGGTAATGTCACGATTGCAACGCATAATGTATTATTATTTTTAATCACGTAACATAATCAATGAAGGAAAATACTGAAAATGATTTAATACATTCGACAAATCGTTGGGGAAGTGCTATACAATATAAAGTTACAGCAGATACCAAATTGTTGTGAAGAGCTACTTCATGCCCCCCTTTTGAGAATAAGTGTACGGATAATTTTTCATCACGTTCAACACGAAGTCCTTCACAGCGTTTATGGGTCACGGTGTCATCGTATTGAATGCAGTAGATATACTATATACATAGATTACTATAGTAACTTAAATTATAATAAAACACACACTCACACACACACACACACACACACACACACACACACACACACACACACACACACACAAGAGCAAACATTTAACGGACTATTCGATTTTTCTCCTTTGAAATTTTAGACAACCGGAATCCATATAAATCTGTCAAATGTCAATCAATTAAAATTGTTACTTCTAAAACACTAATATACCTATAATATTTCAGCATGGGTAATTTATTTAACTACCCACGTAAAAAGTGTTAACACTAGATTAAAAGATTATCGGAGTTGTTTATTCAAGCTCATACATCTTCATTATTCATGTTTGACACTACATATATATCTGGGCTAAGATTCGCCAAGCTATTATTCAGCTGTAAATTTCAAAACTATGACCGAATGACAGAGAAAATATTGTTAAGTATTTAGTTGTAAATATCTCGGTAGTTTGAAAATTTAATAGAAGTAATTTTTTTTTTTATTAATTTTTAATATATTATTTTATCTTATCTTAAAACCAAAACGATTTATTTTTGATTAATGGTATTTTTTACTACGTTATTTTTCATTTTCAATAAAAAATCAACATTACCCTTAATTTGTATTCTTTCATTAAACAAGTTTTTAAATCAATAAAACTAGTGAATTTTATTCTTATAAAAAATTAGTAATACCTAATATATTATTATGTTATAGAATATAATATACGTTTTACAAAAAAGAGATAATTTGGAGCATAAATGTCGTTGTATATTTCCATATCTATAAATAATCTAAATTTTATAGACTTTTCCATTTTTAGAGAAATATCAATGTTGTGATAAATTAGAAATCTTAATTAAAATATTTAATGTACATAACAATAAAAACTAGTTATAAGAAAATTCAATAATCAAGAGACATTAAAAAATTACTTATTAGAAAAAATAATATTAATAAAAAAAATAAAGTTTGACTTATAACTATTAACTTTGATTTAAAGTAAAAAATGAATCATACAAATTCTGTAATTAATGAAATGTTAAAAAAATACTAATTTGTCGTTTAAAGAGCACGAATTGTTGTTGCCGCTATTACAGCATAACCTAACTATAATAGATAGTAGTAATAATGATATTAGTAATAATATTTATTGACTTTTGAGTTTTTTACGTATATTTCAGAATATACGTTGTTTTATTTTTACATTTAACAAATCAGAAACAATGATCGTTACATATCAAAATATAATTTGAAAACCGAAATAAAATAATTGTATAAAACTTCTATTATATCAATAAAAAAAAAACCTAAATATTGAATATTTCAAAAATGTTTACTGATTTAATGAAAATTTTTTTATATAACTAGCCAACATTTGTAATTATTTTATAATATTCAAAATGTTGATATATTTGTTTAAAATTGAAACTTTTTTATTTGTGAAGTTGGACATGTCTATTGTATTGTTTGTATAATGTTAAAATAAATAGCTATTTCAATACGTATTATAAAAATTTAAATGTAATATTAAATTATATTATATTATAGTTTAAATTTTAGCATATTTTATGAATATCATTTTTTTTTTGTATTATGAAAGTAGCCGCGTCAACTATGCTCATAAGCTACTTTACATATAATTACTTGCCTCGCATTATAATTTATAACAAGTTAGTTCATTTTAGGCTAATATTGTATTAAATTATAATATAATGATTATATGATTGTTTAAATTAGATTGCTATATGGTTGAGTTTGGAAGTTCAATAGATGTTCTGTGGATAAGAGCTCTAACAATATTAATACAACAACACTAAGTAGAATCTAATTTCTAAGGAATTAAATTCAGAATAGTTCTGCATGTGTAAGCAGCTACTATTAAAATATTTGAAATTATATCTATCCAAACAATGCATCATTTCAACTAGCAGTGATACTAAAAAGTGTTACTATTATTACTAAGCAAGGATTACTCGCTTCAATTATACAGATGATTAAATAACCATTTAATTTTGGTATTTTTTTTTTTTTTAAAGCGTTTAGTTTATCGATTCATTGACTATAAATAAATACCATAAGATAAAGTTATAAAACTTACCAATAATTACAAAATAATATAATATAGAAATGACACAAAAAAATCAAAAATTATTATAATACTCTATCAACACTAGTTGGTTTTCATTTTATTTATATCGAGTAGCATTAACATAATATAGATAAAATATTATGTATTATTAACTTATAAACACGTGTGGAAAATTGTTCTAAAACATTTAGACTTTATATCTATAAAAAAATAGAATCTCGAAAAAATGTAAAATATACTTAATTGTTTACTGTGTTCGTGTAGGTATTCTTATATTATTATTATTATTATTATTATTAACGTACGTAAATATATATACACTCGACCGAAAAACAACCGATCTCTCCTATATTATGATAAAGTCTGCTTTATAACTTACTTACTTGTAATTTACATTAAATAAGGATTAATGAGTCAAACCGTTTGAGTCAATAAACGTTTAAATAAATTAGATATCAGTGTATCATAATGATTTGAATAATTGAGTCGTCTATTCCGGTACAAAATCCACGTGTGTGAACGTAATTACTATAATGATATTATAATACAGTACAATCATTCGAGTTAGGCGTTTGTGAGTTTCTGTCGTGTCAGTAATAAATTATTGTCAATGGATGTACTGTAACACCTGCTAAAGTTCATATATTCTGTAGTACTATAATATTATGTTAGAAAACCTTCGACAGTCGAACCGAAACGATTTACCAACACCGTACATCACGAGTTCCCTTACGTTTAAACGAAATCACGTCGCTCCGTTCGAGAATTTTATTATTTTAATATAATATAATGTATAGTACTAGTTGATCTCGCGCGACGTTTCCCGTGACGAATTTAACACCCGCGTGTGATTTTACCCCGTTTTAACAATATTCCAAGTATTTAATATTTCCATATTAAATGTAAGCTAGACCGAATTTTTTAACATAGCTATTTTGACCAAATATGAAACCAAAAACATTTATCTAAAATTATATCTTATCATAATTCAATTAATTTTACTCTGCTGTAATTTCAAGTTCTATAATAAAATATATATAAGTGCTTCAAGCCTCGAGCCCTAGTTATAACTCTGCATTGTGCACAGGCGTGGCCAGAATTTTACAGCAGTACAGCAATTGTTATTAGTTTTATAATAGAACAATGTCAGTAACAATAGCACGATCAGATGCAGAGAGATAAGACCACAAAGGCACAGTGCGATGAGTACCGGATTACTTACTTTTATCGTATGATAAAATATCACTCAATCGTAAGCGCATATTGTTAATGGAAAATAAATTTCAATGGTATTTTTCAGTATAAGTACAACTTTAAAGGTAAAAAATAAAAAAATAATAGATATACGCATATCGCTATAGCACGCACAGCAACACTACGACTTTTGCGCTCGCGTAAATGTGTTATTATTTATTATGCGGTTTTTATAATAACGCGAGTTATGCTGTCGTGTCATTTATTATCGTCACCGGAACCATTGCAAACGAACGCGTATTTTCTATCCCGAAACACCGTTCGTCGTCCATACCAGATAGTATATATAGGTGTTAATATATTAGGCATATTATTATAGTCCAGATTTCCGGTAACAAAATTACATGTTCAGTATTTACATCGATTTTGTAACGAAGTCACGATGACGACTATATATAATATATTTTCCATCGCACATCGTACGCATCATAAACGAACGACGCTGGTAACAATATTCGTGTATTTTTATTATTATAATATATACTAAAAGGGCCGTCGATCGAGTATATGATGAGACGATATCGTGTACCTGTACAAGTGTAATATAGACGCCAACACACAATATTTTATTACAAATCACAATGCGTATATTATAATATACACATGCGTCATCGCGAGTTATAAATATATATATATATATTCACCAACGCGGGACGGAAAACTTGCGTCCCGCAGAGGGGATGAAGCTGTAGCGGACGGCATGTATATATGTACGGCGTATATTATATCGCATACGTGTTGGATATATATGCGTGTGCGGGGTGAAACGCCTCGCCGGCCGAGGGTTGCTGTGCCGCGGGGTGGCGGGCGCACACACGCGCGCCCTCGGATTCGGTCAAACAAATCGGCTCGAGAACGGGAGCTCGCACACGCACGGCCCAACACACATACACACACACAATCAAGAGGGTTATTGTTTAACCCGTTGTTAAGTAATTGTTATCGCGGGGCGGGCGGAGGTGTACCTGGTTCCAATTAATCCGCGCCCCCCAAACGGTATTCCGGTCTCCTGTGGCCCGCCGACCGCGGCCAATTAAATAATCAAAACTCATTCACCCGACACCGATTGCGCACTTTGCCTGCTGCACAAGCACAACTCGCAGACGCGCCCGGCTGTTACACGCCAGTGTTTTCGCTATATGTATTTTGCGTAGGTACATTTGTTGACGGATGTAGTGCGTATGTGTGTGTGTGTGTCAGTGTATGTGTCGTGGGTTGTGGGCGGGTGTGGTATATAGTGTTCTTGCGGACCCGCGAGTGATGTGTGTACGCATACCGTCGACTCGTTTATCGAAAATCCTATACATAATATGCCGAAACGGTGTAAAAACGACGGTCGAGGTATATTATAAACGTTTGCGAATACAATATTACATCACACGCAACAGACTACCACAAAACTATATTACAATGTCATACATAGGTAAATTGTATATTAAATAGTGTAATACTATAAATACTTGATAACTATATGGAGTTTGCGATAAGCTAGTAATAAATATCATAAATAATATTTTTACTTTTCTGTGTCGTCAGTGCCATTATTATAATTAAAGTTATTTAACATTTTTAGGTATAGAACCCGAGAAAAACAAATTAAACACGATATTGTTCATAATAATATAAGGTGTAACAAGACTTCCATTACAAATGTTACTATATTTGTTAAATAGTCCTGTTACACTCTGTATATAGTATTCTTTAATAGTTATAAGTAAGAGAATAAGAATAAATGTTTGTTACTTTCTTTTGATTAGAGTTTTACATACATTTTATTAAAGGTCTGCATTATTAAAATATATTTTTTCAGGAGTGTCCACGAGAACATTAGGGAATGCCTAGAAAAGGCCGCATAAAAAATAATTTTTCAGAAAAATTATAAGTATATACATTTACAAGTAGTAAATATGTATAATATTTACTTCAAATAAGTTAGATAGTTATTTTAAATACATTTCTAAACGACAGTTGTAATTTCTTGTAAGGAGAGAAGTAATATGGAAAAATGTATTTCAAAACTAAAAAAAAAAAACGGTCAATTACAATATTATAAAATAAGTCAAAAAGTATAATATATAATTCATTAACTTCGTATTATTTTATTAGTTGAATGTACCGAAGGAAAATTATTATCTGATTACGCACGTGAGGTACTAAAAAAATGAATATTGAACTGGTAGAAGTGCAAGGTTATTATAGTAAATATAATATAGGTAGTATACTATATTAAATCATTATATGGTATGAATGTAAAATAAAAATTTCAAATCGAGTCCAGAATCGCTAAAATTAACCTGTTTAAATAACGAAAAAATAATATCCATCATAATTATTTAGTAATTCTCTAAATAAAAAAAAAAGAAAAGTCCTTATATGGCTTACACTCTTTTGATATATATTTGTACTGTTTTCTTCCATATCCAAATAGTTTATTTTTCTAAAATAAAAATATTTTTTTTAAATGACAATTAAAACAAACATTTACCAGTAGTTTGTGATATTTTTTATCTGATGCCAATGTTTTAGAGTATAATTAAGAGTGCTTAAATCTTAAATTGAGAAAAGATAATCGAAGTTAATGTAGTCTATATTATCTTCACTTATATTATTTGCATTTTTGAAATTTTTTCAATTTCTAAATTACAATTTGCATTCACATTTCCGATTCTGCATCGCAAAACCGTTAAGTTGTGTAAAATATTATTTTTAAACTGATCATAATATGTAACCTATCATAATAATAATAATAGTAATATTGATAATGAATTGGGTATAATTTAATGGTATGATAAATCTATTACCTTAAAGTATATTTATTGATTATAAACAGTATCCGATTAAAATATAATATACGATAAGAAATAAGTGAATATAATATAGTGTTTTAATAATTATTATATTATGTTTTTATATATTAAAGGGACTTATAAATATATATTAGATTAAATACAATTAAAATAAAAGGTAGGAAAGTAAATACCGCTCTACAGAAACTATATTTCATGGTACGTGTTTTTGATATACATAACACTTATTATAACATATTCGAATTAACCTATATGGCCACATAAACGTCATAAACCCAATATAATATCCTATAAGTTACCTTTAGTATTTGAATTTCAGATCAATAAACGAATATAAATGCAGTTGTTTTACAATAATTAGTAAGAAAATTCTATTTGAATGGCATAAAATTAAAATTGTTTCCTAATTGACAATACAGATTAAAACCGTTATTGTTAATTGTAATTATTAATGATTTAAATCTCTATTAAAACTCCCATTAATAATAAGATTTTTACAGATTATTATAAAAAAAATCTGCATTTCAATCAAGGTTGATAAAAGCATGCGATTCATGCTTCGCTAACATAACTATTATTCTTTTAAACCTTAATTTTCTTTAATTTACTTAACTTTTATTAATTTATATATGTATACGATTAAAATGACTATCTATTAAAAAAATTTAAAAACTAAACTACATACAAAATGTTTTTTAATTTTTGAAACAAAAAAATTTAAACTTACGGTATTAAATAAGATTTTCTATTCCTAATTACTGTAATAGAAAAAAAAATACATACAGTAATTATCCATTGAGATACTGAGGGTGATATGGGACCTTAAAGATGTAGGTATTAGGTGTAGATACTATATAATACATAACCCAAATACTTTATAGATAAATGCTTGATCTTGATAATAAAAATCGGAGTACAATAACTTTAATAAGTACCGAATAATTTAAGAATCACAAATTTAAATTATTGATTTTTAAATATTTGATAGGATATTCTTTTCACTCAATGAGAGAATCAAAAAAAGTGTTTTAAGTATAATAAGTAAAGGTATATTCCACTGGATTTTATACTGTATTAAACATAATATATTTTAATCGTTTTAAACCATTTGGAAAACGTTTAAAACAATCCTGTCAGTTACACGTCATATTGATCAATGATGATTCTAACTTAAAAGGTTTCTTTTCGATTATATTGGGTTAACTAAAAATAAAGTAATCTTTGATAAATTCTCGAAAAGCAATTAAATAAACGCGAACAAAATATAATATTGGTATATGTCATTTCCAACTTTATCTTTATTGGGTAAGTCGAACATTATTTAAAATTGTCTCTCTACAGTTGCAATAATTTATGATCGTTTTCGATTATGATGATCTGTCATGAGTTTTCTAATAATTGATAATATTTTTTATAATATAATGACTACTACATAAAAATGTAAATTATCTTTTTTATTTTTACATAAAATTGTAAGTATAGCGAATAATTATCTCTGACGTGTAAAACAAAGTGACGATTCTATGTAAAAAAAAATCATCCTGATAAAATAAAATAATGTTGTTTATTATACTGTAATTGTTTTACAGTTTTAAATTTTCTAATTTTTTAATACTTATAAGTTTTAATTTATCATGTGGTTTTGATTGTTA
Organism: Rhopalosiphum padi; assembly: GCF_020882245.1. NCBI lineage: Eukaryota > Metazoa > Arthropoda > Insecta > Hemiptera > Aphididae > Rhopalosiphum > Rhopalosiphum padi. The sequence goes on from NC_083599.1 coordinate 39,606,085, forward strand.
ATGAATATAATTTATTATTTGTATAATACGCAAGCTTCGTTTTTATATTTGTATTCGATAAATAACTCTTGTTACATTTATAGTGAAAACATAATATACCTATACAAATTGATACATTCCTATTGTGACCATTCATATAAAATATAATATGTAAATATAATAATATATATATTGTATAGCTTACAACATTGTATACTAAATTAAAATTATGTTTATGTAAAACGAACTGCCGACTTCCATTTAATACTTTATTGATAATAGTAATAAAAATTATTTTTAAATTGTGTGCCTTGGCATTTTTTTTTGTTCATCAAATATACGAGTATAGGTATAATGTAGTGTTACAATAATTAGTAGTGTACTATAATTTAATTTTTCATTGATTAATTTAATTTGCTTATTTATCAGTATAGCGACTACCTCTATTATATATACTCATACTCATTTTTCTTTAAATAATTACCCTAATTTCAAATATTATTTTCTTACTATATTCTGTCACAAAAATGAATTGTAAAATAAAAACACAAACGAACCGATTCACTCGATGTTTATTTGAGATATTATTTATCAATCGTTAAAAATATTATTACAATTGAATGAAAAAATGTGATTATTAATAAATCATTTATTTTACCATAACTGTAATTTAATATTTGTTACCTACAACTATATTTGAATATGATTATTCAGCTATATATGATGATGTTGACACTGATTTGACTAATATTGATAAACTTAAAAACATAAGCTTACAATTAAGTAACTAACTATAAAATCAGTATTTACTAAATTGTAAATCATTACAAATGTATTATTGTGTGTTGCACAGTAATACAATTGTTTGGAGAGTACATTTCGAAATCAGTTATATACAAAGTATAGTATTATTATCTAATCGATTTTTTTAGGTAGATAAATTTACATAAACCAAATATTCGATTCGATAAAGACATTGTGATATTATATTAGTATGTATAATTATTTTTTTAATTGTTATTATTAATATTATTATCGTTATTTCTAATAGGTCGACAGTGTTATGAATGAACGCGATACATGACGTTTATTATTAGTTTCATATAACATCTACAACGAAGGCTTATACAATATACATTGAAATAAAATGTTTACACATACATAATTTAACATGTGTCTTGTGAGTTGTGACCACTCGCTTGGTATCAGATATTACTTTTAACAGCACGGCTAGTAAAAACTTAACCCAATATACGATAAACCATGCAAAAATAATTGTTTTATTTATTTGTAGTCAGTTATCTTATCGAAGAGTACCTATTGAATGATATAACCACGTTATAGAAACCCGATAATAATTTTATATTGTGTTAAGTTTGATCGGGATAAATTTTTACCTTCCGGCCTCCGGGCTTAATCTTATCGCATACACACAGAAACAAAATTTAAGTCATTATATTATACACTATTTATTATATTATATTATTTTCGGTAATAATATGTTATTTCAAAAGTTAATTTTTTCGAGGAAAATTTTAAACAAGTTATAACACATGCATAATCCATATTATACTCGACAATGAATTTAAAACAATTATATTAATATAATATATATTTTATTATCCTTTTCAATCATCATTATAATAAGTATAAATAAATTTATTAGCGACGTTGCATAAAATCGTGTGGAATCGTTTATGTTTGTAAATAGTTTTTTTAAACTGTAAGGTCAAAAATTCATAAAATAAAATTATATGCACACCAGTGTATATCGCTCACGAGGGTAAAAATAATTTCACTCGCCCAAACGACCATCGCCCGACTTATGTTTGAAAGTATTAAACAATATTATTAAAATTAACGCGGAGAACAAGTCGGAATTATTATGGCGTGTGCGTGTTCGTGACGATCGTTGACGGGGTTATAGAAACATAAGAGTCCCTTTTTGGTTTTTCAAATACGACATACTATAATCATTGATGTAGCGCTAGTCATTTTGGGTGTAGAATCGCGGAATTATTTAAAACTATTTGCACGTAACGACAATAATAATAATATTCCGACGTCTTTTGGCGCGCCGGCCGTTCTCAGCAATAATTATTATAATTCGTGCGTGATGTGCGGTATTATATTATAGTGCGCACAAAGAGCGCGTAAACCTTAAGTCTGATGATGAAGGTATCTCTTCGTCTGTATACATACGGCGACATCAGACGCTAAGTTTTCCCGTCAAAGTCGTACCGCATAAACGACGTTATACTTATATACACCATACACCGTCTTCGCGTTCCTATTCAAGTATCGCGGCGAAGTCGCACGCCGAAATAATAATATAATACATATAATATATACACGCGCACATAGTGATGGCGTGCCGTCCAGAAACGCGGTTCAAGAAACCGATCATCGTGCTGTGTGCGATATCGTAATAATCTCGTCAAACCCTCCCCGCGGGCGCGGCGGGAAACGACGACGGTCGGGAAATTTCCACGCACACACGCGTATATATATATACATATATACACGTAGTACGTTAACGTCGTACGCGGCATCACGATAATCTATCGGTATATTTCACGGTGAATTGAATTTGATTGAATTTCCCTTTAGCCGAACCCGCGCCCGTCACGGTCCCCGCTGCAGCGCAGCCCCCGCGCGCTCGTGTACTATATTATATGTTATTATTATGCCCGTTACGACACGTGGGAGACGAGACGAACCCTTTTCATATATACATATTATACTTATACGCGTAACTACGCGGCGTTTCGTTTTCGTCCGCTCCGAACGGTCTGCTGCTGATATGTGACTTGAGCGTCTAAAAACGCGCGTAAAATCAAAATAAATTCTTATCCATTAGCTGTGCAGCAGATATAGCGTACATAATATAACCACCGAGTCGATATGTTATAATATAATATCATACTCGTCGTAGACCTACAACGAAAAGGACTGATAGTAGTGATGGCAGGGGGAGGGATGGGGGCCGGCGTTGTTAAAAAAAAAATCCTTAACACACGTCTTGTCTATCACTATATATATATATATCCTATATCCATCGTTAAAAACGAGACCGACAAAGACTATTTTTCGACAAAAATAGTATACACTTAAGGAGACACCAATCATAATATGGCATTATATATAGTCACTAAGTGTGTTATATTCTTTGCAATAAAAGGTCTATACTAACTGCCTCCTAATGAACAGGACGCAATAATTAATATATACTATATAGGTGGTCCATAAGGGATAAAAAAAAAATATTAAAAAATCACATCTGACTATCTGAGTGACTGAGTTGGATCACAATAAATATATACGCCAATATTGTGTAGTTCTTTAGATGATTTTCAATACTTATGTATTCCTTATATTATTTTATTTTATTTATATTTTTAATTGACATTTATAAAAAAAAAAAAAATACAAAATCATAAATCACAATTGTCTATAAATAGCTCAAAAAAAGTCTACGTTTTGAAAAATATTATTACCATATACCATATATTGTATAGAAAATAAACACTTGATGAAAGTTTCAAGTATTTGCAAATATTTATTTTTGAATTAAAACAAAATAAAAATTTAGTCAAAATCTAGCTGATTTAATAAAAAAAATTTCCGTTTTTCCTTAATTATTAAATTTCCAATCATGGAAAAAATTCTAGAAATATATAATTTTAATCTCTTAAATCACAAATTAGATTCAATTTTCTGTCCAAAACCACCCTCTGAGTTTAAAATCGAACATTTTCGTGTTTTTATTGATAAATTATCGTGTGTACTCATATACAAAAAAAACACATCGTTGTTAAATCAATAAATGTATCGATTTGACAGGATCTAAATTTATTGAGCAGTTTCAAAATATTTAATTTATCTTCATACATAAAAAATATTAATGTGTACTTGTAACTTTGATATATGTAATGAAATACTGCTCAGTTAATTTTGACTAAAATTTCAAAAATTATTTTCTGAAACTTTAAGAAAGTTCTGAAATATGACTATAGTATGTGCACCACTGCTGAAGCGCATCGATGGTATCGCGGTTGTCGCACATGTTGAAATGGGTGTAGATGAGTAAATGGCCGGATGACTTTAGTAAATTGACTGGTGTATTATTTCTTTACGAGATGAACCTATTGATTGGTTATCGATTGGTTAAGACATTTTTTTTGTATATTTAATAGGCGTGACGGTTTGTCGTAAGAAATGTCGACACCTATTATAGAAAATGAGTGCACGTTATACTGAATTACTATACATAGCATATACCTAAGTTCTAGTGTACGTTACGCACCAATATTAAAACTCACCGCAACGGAAAGAGTTTTATTTTCGTGTATTTTTTTCATTTGAAACTCAATACAGTCGTATGTAAGATACAAAATGCTGCAAAGCAGTTTTTTATTATTATTATTATTATATATTATTATCATCATCACCGTTTATACTACTGTAGTACAGATGAACATTCCGAGTCACGTGATTGGTTTTTTTTTTCACGCAACACACGATGTGTAAATAATAAACGTATACTCAAGACAGTTTTGATGTTTATCGACTACAGCGCAATGTGTTAATAATATAAAATTCTCATCATTTCTAATGTTATATTTACTCGAAATCCATATCTGATATTATATTTTATTATTATACGCAATTTTGCTTTCGTCACATATTTAACACAATACAAAGATATTGACTATACTTGCATTATACATTTCGAAACAGCCGCATATTATAATATTTTATTTCAATCGCACTTGCAGTGTAGCACCGCGTTTACATGTTACTGTGTATACTAACATATACCTATATTTAATGCGTAAGTGGTAAGTATAATAACACAATCAAATGGATATATCAGTGTGTGTACCGTATAGACTATAGTTGTTGACAATAATTGCAGAAAAATACGTCACTGAAAAAAATTCACACGCACGTAAACGACTTTTTTGCCAGGGTTCATTGAAGTTAGTGTGAGAAAATTAAATTTATTGCAAAATGGACACGAAGACGAGCAATTTTTCCGGCGAAGACGCCACTATTTCGGCTGGATATTAAATTACTATATAATTTTGTCGTATTATTGTAAACAACACACTGCGAAAAAACAATTAGGTACTCTAACGCTGAATATATTATTATATTATAATATTATGCGTAATACGAATTACGATGAACCATACATTACATATATAGGTATGTACTTATACCAAGTTATACCTACTATATCGAATTGTCATACCGATTTTTCGTGTGCGGTCTTTTACACGAAAATATGTGGTAGGAAAAATTACTATCAATAGGGACCTTTATTAAAATTATTGAAAAAACAATTCAAAATCAAATCCGTGGTATTCGGATTGTATTTTTTTTTAAATTCTATAAAACTAAAAAACACGTGTTTTTGGACCTATATCGAATACAAAGCTATATGTAATATTATACTCGTACACTAATTAATGACTGAAGCAAATAAACAATTGTATAACACAATGTAGATTAAATGTACGTCAACCACACATTCATACAATTATATTTTGATAACAGTTAAGATTTAAAAAATATAATATAATGCTCCTCATAAGTAATCGGGTATTAAAAATATAGGTACAATCACAATTATTTTTTTTTTTTATATTTGAATTCAGATTTGGACGAAATTACTTATAAATTTTAACGATGAATTATATTATTATGTTCATTATTCTGTTGTAGTTCAAAAAATGTATTAAAATAAATAGATAGACTTTATGATATTATCTACAATATTAATATAAACATATTCACCCAGTTTTACGGTATTTACAGTAAGTTGTTATTAATAACTCAGTAGGTAACAACAATAATACAATATGGTATGAATATATATATTAATTATTAAAAATATTAACAATTGAAACCTTTTCAGCAAAAATTAAATCAACTTACTGTAATACTAATAGTAAAATAAATTACTTTAACAGCGTTATGAAAAACATATGAAATATTATAGTAAGTGATATAGGCGGCAGCAGACCGTCTCTGTTCAGAATCGTTTTTCGTACATAATTATATAAATTTAACTCACTCAATTCAACTAATTTCACTTAACACCTAATGTACCTAAAATAGAGCGTTGCACACTTGCTTGCCTTTATTTTTGTCGTTGTTGAGATTATTACACTTTATGCAGTATACATCTATTATAATATTATAAAATATCTTTTAAAAGCTTCGACCATTTAAGAAATCTTTTATTATTCGTCCGAATAAATCTGTAGTCGATCTGTTAGTCCCACCAACTTCGCCTTTTGAATTTTTTTCGCTGGGTAAAAACTCGTACACACTCTCACGCGGATAATTATTATTATAACTGAAGTTACAAGCCGAACGCCGCTTTATAAATCACGTATTTATAATTAACCCACTATGTCATCCGTGGACCGTGACGTGTTTCCATTTAGTATATACAGCTATACCATTTAGTACCATAATAATAATAAGGGTGTATGTGCGAGGAGAACCTCACTCGCTTTCTCTCTCTATTCGGGGTTCGCTCGTCGTGTGTCGCTTATATATTGTTAAATTTTCGTCCCTTATAGGACGTTAAAATCGAATTGTGGATGCGCCTCGATAATAAATATTTTAATTTATACCGCAATATCGTATAAAAATAATACATACCTATTCACATGACCTTTAACAAATATTAGAGTATGTTGAATGCGTAATGCAAAAATAAACACCAAACATGAGTCCCTGTTATTGAACACCTGAAAAAATAAATGATTTTTCATGGAATATTGGCATATTAATTTCGATAGTATACGATATACAGGGTGATTCTTTTATCATGAAACACTCATTATTTCAAAAAGTATTCATGTTTTTGAAAACATCTTTTTACATAGTTTCAAGTTGTTAAAAAAACAACGCTTTTATTAAAAAATTATATTTTTAAATATTTTTTATCCTTATATTTTTTTAAGTTTTTTGAATGACAACATAGTTTTAATTTCATATTCAAAAGCAAAATAATTTTCTGAGTATTTTGATACATAAAAATCGAATTTAGGGCGAGTAGTTTAGGAGTTAAACGTATTTAAAGTTTAGACAAGCGGAGTAGTGGCCAAACATTTTGCGGGGTATCCCCGTACCACTTTACTCCGCGCATCTAAAATTTAAATACGGATAACTCATAAACTACTCGCCCTAAATTCGATTTTTATGTATCAAAATACTCAGAAAATTATTCTGCTTTGGAATATGAAATTAAAACTCTATGTTGTCATTCAAAAAAGTAAAAAACTTAGAAAAAAAATAAAAAGATAAAAAGTATTTAAAAATATAATTTTTTAATAAAAACGTTGTTTTTTTAACAACTTGAAACTATGTAAAAAAATATTTTCAAAAACATAATTTTTTTTTTAATAATGAGTGTTTTATGATAAAAGAATCAACTTGTATACACAATATATTATATTATATAATGTATCAATAGTTATTGTAAAAATTATAATGTACCTGTATATGTTTTAAATTGCAAATGTTTGAATTGTATTATCATTAATCATTAATTAAAATTATCTATCCAATTTTAAATTTAAGAAACATCTCCTCAAAATTAAAAAAAAAATCACATAATACCTATCCTAAAATAAGCACTATGAACTTTTACGTTTTTAATACTTTTTTCGAATTATATAGAAAATCATTTTTGACTTGCTTATCAATAAATATAATAGCTTTAAAAAAAAACCTGTAATTGTAATAACTTTTAAGCCCATTTTAGGGTTATTAAATTAATAATATATGAAAATAACCCTGCCACAGTCGTTCGTGTGGGTAATCATCAAACTTCACTTTTTAAACCTAAACAACTAAATCAAAATGTTTGAATTGCAGTCGATCCGATCATTCCATTGAACTTATAAAAAAATATCCATTTTAATGGAATGTCGTACTGTGTATATGATTTAGTTTTACAATGATGTTCTTACACGACTGAATTCTAATTTAGAAATAAATGTAAATATTTATTCTATTATATATGTACGAGTATATTGTATATGTATATTTTTATATTATTATTTTGAAATCATAACTAAGTAAGTAGCATTTAAATATTTACTTATTGATTTTGAAAATAAGAATTTATTTTATATTAATGTTTATTACTATTAATTGAAAAGTTAATATACCTATTTTAATAATATTGTTTTTTAATTGTAGCTTTATCTGCTTATATAACTATTACAGTAAAAACAATAAATTATATATTAAAAATAAAAAATCTTCTTCTATAAATATCGACTTATAATCGTCAATAAACAAGTCTTATGTAATGTTTGGGACGAGTGCATTTTGAAATAATTACCCGTTCGTGTGATATCGGTAAATGACGATGAAATCTGTGTAATGAACCTATTACATATTCTAATAAATTGGTAATACAATTTCATTACCAAGTGTGACGAATAACCATCGAAGCTCTTATAATTTATAGAAAATATGTAATTATTTAGAATAATACATTTGTTATTCTTCATTTATTTTTGAACATTGAACGTTATCGATTAATTCGTACGATCATTTTTTATTCAGTTCAAAGTGCCAAAATCGAACAAAATAAAACTATTATCACGATTTATTGTCGATTAAACCGAGATATTAAATAATGCATTGGATGTTGCAGCGTGTTGCACCTAAAATTAAACTTTGCTGCAAGCAACGGAGATGCACGCTTAATCGCTGTGGTCATTAACGCCAACGTTTTTCACAATATTTTTTTTTACATACGATTATTGACGTTATCGATATTCAAAGTCTTATTCTGTAACTGCAGTAAACGGCTTAAAATTGGTATATTAATATTATTATTTATTACAGTATAAAAGAATAACGTATTTAGTGTTGCGTTCTCTACACACACACATTTCACACAACTATTAATAATATACCTATACTGCAGTTCAAAGGCCGTAACTGTGGGGAAAGAAATCCAGAAGTCCATATCCTGAAACTCTTTTAAAAAATATATCAATTTTAGCAGTAGGTAAATGTTGACAATTTTATCAAGAATTATTATATATTTTTGTTAAAATAATTTAAAAAAAATCTGAATCCCCTCCGGAAAATAAAATTCATTTTCAATATTATTTTCTTGATTCTCTTTTACTCTATCGAAGTTTATGTAAGTTTATTCCGTCACACGTTCTTAACATATATTATAATCAAGTTATTGTGTCAACGAGATAATATCATAATATTATATTATATATACCATTGTTGCGATTCTTTATTATTTTTTTTTTTTCAATGGGAAAAATATCAGGTTTTGTTTTATCGATGGAAAATTTTGGAATTCGATTTCGAAAACAACACACACATATAAAAAAAGATATTAAAGATTAATATATCATTTTTTATTGAGTATAAGACATTTTTATTAGAAATCCATTTAATACATTAATTTTAAAACGTACCAACACAATAATCACGCGTTTCACACGTTCAATTTTAATATACCGGCAGTTGATTATTTTTCAATCAACTGTAAATAAAATCACTCAAAATAAGTGATGAATAATATGAATAATAATTATAATTTTAAACAAAAACATATTCCCCATTAATCTAAGACTGACTACATATTATTATTAGCATTATTATAGTATGGTAATAAGTGCTTGCGTTTTCACAAGGTATTCGCGTTTGGAGAATTGGCTATGGTGCGTTTCGCTGGCGCACAACAATAGAACTGATCGTTGCACACGAAGTTATACATATCCACCAAAAAAATGGATTTGGCGTCCAGTTGTTGGCAGTTGTACGGCAAGTCGAAGTCATGTTTCCTGGTTATGTCGTTAATGTCGTTTGGCTGCAAGTACGGCCAATATTCCACCATGTTCACTTGGTCCTGAGCGATAAAAATGTTACTCAATATATTTAGTTTTATACAGTTATATTCAATGTAACAAAAAAAAATCGATTTCGTCTTAAGAAATAAACAAAAAATGTCATCACCAAATGGCAAATGGTGAACATCAGTTAAATAATTAAATTCAAAATAATATGTATTTCAATATTTGCAACATTATCTGTTTCTACGCGTCAGAGTATGTATATATATATATATATAGTTAATAGAAAACTTGCAACAATTATAATCTTTTTTTATTCAGCATAGAAATCAAACTTTAAATATAAATCGCGTGTATATTAGTGTGAATTAAATTGTAGCTTATTTATTTTTTAACCGAGTCTTGATGCGATAGAAGATACGGCTTAAATGAATACAGCTTTCAAACTATGTGTCGCTGACGTTTTTTTCATAAATATACGTCCACAGTAAATGTCCACAGTATTGTAAATTATAATACAGTGAAAACTCTTTACAACGAAAAACTCTATATAATGTAAATATTGCATAATAATTGTTGGTTTGTTTTATAAACCATTAGTCAATTCATCTCTATAACGTATAGTCACTCTTAATAACGAAACAATATTTTATGTTTCATAACACAATTATTTACCTGTTATCGTATTATACATTATTATACACTATAAAAGTAATCGGCAAAAATGCCGAAATTTTCAAGATCGATTACATTCTTTCATTATCTACTTTTAATATCGTAATAATACCGTTATTATCGATGTCGAAAATATTCATTTTATTATCAACAAAAATTTTGTTTTTTTTTTAAGTCCTCTCTATTACGAAAACTCTCTTTAACGAAAGAAATCTCTTGTTCCCTTCAGATTCATTATAAAGAGTTTTCACTGTAATATAGAAGTATTAAATTTAGGTTTTTAATTCCGTAGAGCTATATATTATTATTATTATTTTTATTAATAATTATTGGGCAGAAGATAGAATAGAACCACAACGATTACTAATTACTATGTACAATATCGTTTTGAGTTCACGTGTGTATGTAGGTATAATACTCACTTTACTCAACGATCTTTTGGGCGATTCTTGAATATCGTTATTCCTACGACCAATCCTGGGCACCGACTTCGATGCCTTTAAAAAAAATTCCTCTCCGGCGAACCCACGGCGGGTAATCTTCGGGTACACACTTGCGTCCTTCATTATGACATCATTGGCCGTTTCGAACTGATCACTGCGTTCGATCCTGGATGCGGGTTGTCTATCGTCCATGTCGGTCAACCAAATATTTTGTACTTTCTTCTCTGGGTATTCGTTGATTGACATTACGTGCAATATTTGCAAACACACCAAACCTGTAAAAATGAAAGCAATACAGATTTGATTAGGTTTATAAATATTAAATATAATAATTTAATAATTAATAATGTTATCATTATTATAAGTATTATTTTATTATATAATATTGTAACTTTAGACAGTATCGTTAAGTTAATTCGTGTTACAACTGTTACAAGAATATGAAATATATAATATAATAATATAATATTATTATTATTATATTATTAGATATAATTATCTACCTAATGAATTACGTTTTGAAAATTTATGTGGAAATACTTTTATAGATGTTCGGAGAATCATCAGGAACAAATGTTGTTAGGGATTTTCAATTTTGTAAAACTTTAAGTATGTTGCAAAATACTAGAAGAATGTAGAAACCCCTTTCTTTTTTGGTTTGCGTGAAAATCCTCGTAATTAATAACCCCCCAAAAAAAAAAATTCTAATATATAAATAATAATAATTTTATTGTGACTTAAAAACCATTTACTTGAATGCTTGATCCTTAATCTAGCTAGCCGTTATAATAAATACCTATATTAAGCTAGATTACCTATTGATAAACATTAAATTAAAACACATTTATAATACTTTTTATTCATATTATTATGATTTATATGGTCACGTCCTCATTAACTTTTAATAATGTATAAATATAATCACATACACACGTACGCACGTGTGTTTTGATACTTATAATGTATATAATATATGATATAATATATACTCGTATTTTTTTATTTTATATATCTATATCTGAATAGATCTTGTTTGATTATAGGTGATTTATTTTTTTCTTAATGTGTGATGAAAAATAAACTTTAATTATTTTTATGTAATTAATTGATTTTAATTATTACTTTAACAGTCTATACGTATTGCGTAATCTAATAATAATAAATGCATAAGAACATATTCTTAATATAGCTTGTTAGTTTGTTTATTAAAAATAATTATGTGTTTTTATTTTAGAATGGACACTTATTTCAATAATTATAGGAAGTTTAACATTAAGCATATAATGTTAGGAAAATATACAGCACAATATTGCACGTAAATAACGAAAGGCATATTTAGATGAAATATTTTAACTAATAAAAATAATTGCTAATTTTCCTAGTAAACTATTATTATAAAAAGTTTTTGTTGTTTTTTTCCTTCAGACAACAATTTGTTGATACCACTATAATTATGAACACACGTATGATTTTATTTGTATGTAATTCTTTATTGTCTTATATTACTTATTACCTAATATATTTGAACGTATTTTTTTTTAATTACAATTTTTTTGTGGATTATTATAATATATATACGAAATTGTAATCTACATACGCAAACTTGTGGTATTATAATGACTCTTAGATAAGTTGACAGTTGTCATATATATGTGTTATTAAAAATTAAAAAACTTATCTTTGGTATTCATCAAATTAAAGTTTCAGAAATAAAAATAAATAAATCCTGCGATAATTTTTCTCAACATTTTATTGATAAACATTTTGAAATTAAATTTCTAACTATGTTTAATTCGTATATTTTCATATTTACTAAAAACAATGTTGGTAAACGAATTTCTATAATGCAGACTTGTCATTATAGTAAACAATATAATTCACGCAAGACATTACAGTGATACCCGAGCCGTTGGTAAAAGAAAAGGGGCGATAGCATTGTATATATTTTGAAAGGTTTTAGAAAAATTAAAGACATTTCAAAAAATTTAAATCTAATTAATTAACCTTATTGAATTTTAAATCAAGTATAATAAAGCATAAGTAAATAAAATCAATCAATTATAATATGTTATATGAAACAATATTTTAAAGACAATTTATGAGTATAATAATAATATGATCGCTTTGGAAGCGAACCAAATTTGAAATAATACGTTTGAGAAATCCATTTTGTAATCTATAGTATAGTACGTTAAAGTTTACTAAGTAATTTTTTGTTAATATCAGGGACAGATACAGAGACTTAATTAGGGGCTAAGTCATAATATTTATAATAATACATATCTATAGATATAAATATATATATATATACATATATATATATAGTAGATTTTATATTATTATAGTTTATTCATACTTTATAGTATAGATAATAAATATACACCCTGAACTACATACTTGGACATATCTATATTAATAATTAATGGTATAATATGTTTTTATTTTTGTAATTTCGTAATTTTTTTTACAACAATATACAATTTTATTTGAATACGGGCTGGGGGGTGGTCTCTAGGTCTCCTTGGAGCCGCATTTGGTAGGTACAAGGTATTCTATATTTTATTATTATTTTGCACTTGTAATGCAATATGTTAAATAAAATCGTTTTGGTATATAATATTACTCTGACACTAACTATATGAGGTTAATTATAATAAACTTTCTGTATCTAAATTTCCGTAATTATATTTTGTCTGTGTACTATCTACTTAACGAGTGTTATGTAAATATTACCTTAAATATTATAGCCCTTACTCAACACCCAACCCCGATTATATTGAACGATCATAACACAATATTTTTATTACACTAAAAATGTAATGATAAATAATATGACCTTTGATTAAAATGTTACAGTATTAATAATTATCATAAAAATAGTATAGCTAGTGCATAACAATTTACCTAATAATTTTATTTTAAAGCACTATTATCCCTTATTTTTACGTTGAAATGTACTTTCTCTAAATAAACGTAAAGATACTGACAAAATAAAAAACAGTAAAAAAAAAAAAATATGTATTTAAGCAAATTCATATAATATTAATTTTAAATTATTTTTTGCAATATCAGGAGTTTTTAGTTGTACACTATATACCCGTGTGAATATTCTTTATTTGTATTATTTATTATCAAGATTATAATAATATAATAATCATCAAATCAATATTAAAAGATACTTTCAGCATTAATGCAATTTATGTTGCATGGTATTTAAAACGTAATTACTAATAATAAAAATTCGTTAGTCAACAATAGTTGTTAAAAATAAATATATTTATTAAACTCTTACGAATCTGAGATTAATAATAAAATTAATTGAATTCATATAATATTACCACGTGTACATTTTAATGTTTATAGTTTCTGTGGTTTCTGTCGTATCTTATACTTAACATTAAAAATTAATTTAATGATACAGATTTACATTAATTTTATTGTAAAATATTAGGTTAAAGGTAACCTAATTCACTATTATAATGCTGTATATTGGGCATAAAATTATAAATGGATATGCATTTATAATACTTCTATCGTCTAAAATAGTTTTACATTTATTAAGTCGTAGAAATTATCTATGATTGAACTTGTGATAATCGTATATAAAATTAATAATTTTATTGAATCATATAACTAATTATTTGATTAAGTTAGATAAGTATTTTAAATTTTTTTTTTAAATCATGTAAGTAGGTACCATATTATACTTTGTCAAAATATCTGCAACATAGTTGCGAACTAGATGTATACCTATTTATACATTTTATTATCATTTTATCGTTTCGTTTATTATTGCATAAATCTTACTTGTATGGTAATATATTTATAATATATCTATAATATACATTAGTTATTTAGTATATTATTTGATATAATAAATTATATTTTATAAAATGTACAGATAAAAGTTACCAAAAATTGTCAAGGATCCACTCATTATAATTCTGTATATCGACTTCCGGTTCAATGAATAAATGATCTGGAAAATAAAACCAATAATTAAAATAATTTATAATCGTTGCTTAATCACTACAATCATATTATATATTATACATTTTACGTCATTTTCGTGTATGTTTTATTGTGCGCATAATAAATAATGATTATGTTACAGTTGGAGTTCCTAGCTGATATTATTACGGCTGATGGAACGATTAATTAAAATATACTAATTTAGTCTACTATACTTTCAATTGCACGTTTAAATTGTACATATTATATGATGTATATATATTTATATATATTGTAATTTTCTCCAAAACCGTCATTAATATTTCTTTCTGGGACGCGTCTGTTTAAACATTTTGATTACTTGAAAAATTACAATATTAATATTATCAAGACAAAACAATGCGTCTGATGGTAAAAGTCGATGGTTTTTGATGAATCTTGTTTCCGGTATTCCGTTTTTTAGGTGCTGACGCGCACCAATAATGTGTTTTAATCAATGAAAATAAATTGACCATGAATTATTTTCGTGTGTTGACTATTTTGTTATTCCCTTCCCCCAAATGAGTCTTTAGGATATCTCGATATTGTACATAATATGTATATTATGTATTGTATACAATTGAATTGTTAATACTAATTATATATGTTATATAGAGTAGTTGCGTATTACTATATCATATATGTATACATACACACACACATATACCAGTTTGAGTGATTCACTCGTACAAAGAACTATTATGAATTTTCAAAAATTCGTACACGTTATATTTACGTTCGACACGTCGATAGTCATTAGTCTGTTAATCGGAATCGTTCCAACAGGATTTTACGTCTCAAATATTTACATATATAAAAACAAAATAGTAATAGTAAAAATAATAATCAGCTCCTTTTATTTTATAACGCTGGCCAAGCAAATTTTTTCTATTCACCGAAATACGTTTCAATTGTTAAGGTTTTTGACGTCTACCGTTGTATAATACTATATAATAATATAGTATTTGCTTATATGCCGATGTTCTAAATGTTACGGTTTTTGCCCTTATTGTTTTGATTTTTTGTTGTTTTTTTTTTCAACACATAACACGTAATATCTATAACGCCCGACCTACAATAGCGATTTCCTAATTATTCGAGATATATCGTATCGTATATATATATTGTGTATGTGTGTGTGTGTGTGTGTGTGTGTGTGTGTGTGTATTCCTGCGACGGAAATAAAAAACTATCCAAACTATAATAATTGCATAACACTATTGTACATATTATTATAATACGTATGGTGCCTAAGTACCTACTGACAACTACAACCAGCGTAGGCCACAATATATTTTAATATATTACATAATATTATACTCACCGAAAATGTCGACTTGCAGTGATGATGCGTAGACTCCACAACTGTTGATGTCCAACGACTACCTGTCTGCCCCGGACCTGCGTTCGTATTTAAAGAGCAAAATTTCAGCGGGCGGCGACGTGTACACTTGTCGTGGAAAAAAAATATACACAGTGTGTATAAAAATTATGTTTTTCAAATATAATATTATATCATGTACATCATAATATAGGGGTACCCCCCGAGTGAATAACCTTGTCGGACCTCGATGTTCGTCAAGTGGGTAACATGATGGAAAACATTGATGTTAAACGTTGTAAAACTGCACAGTCGCGTATGGGCGTAGTTAAATAGTATTAGTACGTATAGGTATAATAAGTACATATTATTATAATAGTAATACAAATTAACGCGACACAGTTCGATTTTTTTCTTTTTATATTATTTTGTTTGTTTTGTTTTTTTCTAGTTTACTATAATATTATTAAATAGGCACATACGGACCATATACCGGTGCATAATAGCAAAATACAACGTATTATATTATCTGTTCACGATTATATGCGTGCTCGTATACCCTGCAATATTCATTAGTTGCAGCACACGCTCAATTTTTACTATTACTTGTCTGGATATACAAATTATACTTAATTTTTATTATTCGAAAATCTTAATTTTCCATATACGTATGATTGAAATAATATACTGTACCCACTTATCGTACATTCGTACTCATTGCCGTCAATTAAATATGACTTGTCTGTTTTTTGAAATTTTTTTTTAATATTATTTATTCTCTGCGCCAAAACCAGCGTAATAATAATTATTACATATAAATACGAGTACAAATGCCTACCATAATTATAATAGGTAACATTAAAGTAAACTTCGTATAGTCTGTGCCTAATGCGCTTGTACGAGAAAAGTTAGGTGGTGTATTATAAAGATCTCGACAATAGACATGATCGCATGGACATCTGAGGCATAGAAAGTTTTACAAATTTAGCTGCGATCCGTATCAAACGTGGTTTAAAAAAAATTAGACTTGTAGATTTTCATAATTAAAATATTTATATTTTTTTATTAAATTTCAATAAAATTAAAAACAAATTGTTTATAATAGGTAACATAATATTGTGTGATCGCTATAATACATATTATATTTAATATTATAATATTTATATTTATATATTCGATATTATATACTTTCATTTTCATAATAATTATATTATATTTAATGTTTTACGTCATATCTACGATCATAGATGAACATTTCCTCTGTTGAGTTTATTGGTAGTTATGTTAATAATTATAATAATAACTCTACATTTTATTTCAACCCATTTTTGATCCAATTGTATGGAGACGAATAAGTATAGGTAGGTGTTGAACAAAAACGTTGTTTTATCGTCTTCTTGTACGGTATAATACGATATCCATAAGAGGAAACTATACAGTAACATGCTACTTTGTTTATATTATATTTGCATTTAGATTTACGCAATTTTATATAGGTAACTTGTAGTTTCGATTAAATAACGAGTCCTCTATAACAGTATAACCATCATGTTTATACTAGCAAGATGACTACATTAAAAACTTATTTAGGTAATCATAATATTTACAAGTAATTTGAGATTTAAATTATTTTTATTATTATTGATAACCTTAATAAGTATAACAATATATTTTACACTTAAGTACTATGATAATTTATTTTTGAATTTTAGATAATTTTCAACAGTTCCGTTGCTTTCAAAATGCTCGTATAATATTAATGTGTTATTAACTATTCAGATGTGCTGCATCTTCATCCGTGAAAATATTACAATTTACAACATTAAACCTATAATAGTATGTCTAGTTACTAGACGTTACTCTAGTATATAAACGTATTTTGTAAAGGTCGTTGTTTTTCTTAAAATTTACAATATTTTGCAAGTATCTGCAATTATGGGTTTGTACATTGAAACTCAGAGACAATTGTAGAATCATGTTGTGTTTTCAGAAATCGTATAATATAATAATGACGAACAAATTAAAAAGAAATACATTTCATATAAATACTACCATTTATAATGTTTGAAGTTCAAATTAATTACGTAATTCTTAAATTAATAAAATAATAATTTTTCACTAAAACACTTCTATTATAATATATCAAAAAACAGAAAACCAGTATAGAATATATTAGCATTTATATTATAATATTATTATTTTTAAATTGCTTAAAAAGCAAAAAAAATTTTGAAATTGCATATTTAAATTCATAACTACTCTCAACGGTGAAATTTAAAATACTATGCCTATAAGAAATACGTAAGCAATTACATGTTATAGACGAATTAAAAGTATTTTAATTTTATGATCCCTAACCTCAAAGTTCTTGGTTTGGAAAAATATAATTCATTGGAGTCTAATATTCTTTCAATATTATGTATCATTTATGGAACATAATATTTTTTTATGAAATTAATTCTAGTTGCTCCAAAGTTTAGGAACAAAAATGTGCCTTTATTATTTGAATTTTTATATTTGTAAAAATTGTGTTTCACTTTTAAGGTTGTGATCTGAATTTTAATTTTCTAACAAGTATAAAATGTTAATGTATTTTTCAGTTTAAATAATTATTTAACAATTTAAACTTAAAATCGTAAAATACAATAATCTCGTGTGTATATATTTATAGACATATTAAATTAAAAATATGATTGAAAGTTTTATGAAATAAACACAATATTACTAATTACTATTACACTTATATAACACAATAACCATTCAAATTATTTTAAATATGAATCAATATTTTTATCTTAAATTTGTTAAATAGATTGTATATTGTAACTAAGTAAAGTCATTATGTAAATAACTCTAATAATTAATATATATATATATATTAATAACTAACTAAATTGTAGTATAAACCGTATTTTTAAATTTTAAACTGGTATATTAAATACCAATTTTATGAACTTATGGTTGATTCATCTGTCAATATTTAAATATGATTACTTATTATTCAAAAACATAATGTATTATTATATTATTATATTGAAACGTAGAAATACGCCAAACTTACTCATGACAAGACGTGTCGTTATACGAGCAAAATTAAATTATGTACATGAATATATCTAAATTAACATTTAACTTAAAGATACATGATGTAATATGTCGACTTCTGACTAAGTTATACATTGTATATTCAAAAGTACGATTCTATTTATCTAAAATAAATTTTATATACTATTGTATACACTTAACATAATATTATGTATTATTTCAAGCTAAATTATTTAGATGTGTTGTATTTTGTATATAAAATTATAAGCTTAATAATACTAAAACCTTAGTAATAACTAATTATAATGATTACAATTGAAAATTGTATAACTATATATGAAAAATTTACAATTTTTAATATTTTACTAATTAAGAAGTAAAGTTTAAAATAACTGAATACTTTCCCATTTATAAACCATTTTATTTTTCTATGTATTTTGCTTTGTAATAAAATATTTTTATAATACAAGCAATATATTTAAAAAAATACTATAAATATCATAAAACAAAGGACTAGAAAGACTACAAAATAATAAAAGTAGAAAATTTAAGTCACTCAATAATAATCAAAATAATCAAGTCAAACTTATTGAAAAAAAAGTATTTCTAAAAAGTATTTTAAAATGATAACTTCTTATATTTGTAAATTATAATAAATAAATTAATATGATATTGAAAATTATGTTGTACAGTAAATATACAAATTATAATTATTGTATATTATGCAGTTATCAAAAACAAATAAAATTATATAGTTCATTATTGTTCTATTAATTTTTATAGGCAAATTATTATATATTTTTTTTAAAATAGTAGGTATTATTCGTTCTATTCCCAAATAATAAATAGTCATAATTTATAATTTAAAAATAAACACATTTGCACTTATTTGAATAGTTTTCAATAATCTGTGATTATAATATTATGTTAGTACTTACACTTTTTTAGTATAATTATAGTAAAAATTACGCTGGAAACATATTCATTAATCATAACAAATTTAACTAAAAAAAACCTTATCTGCTTCAAAAATTACGTTTATGAAAGTATCTACACGTCATATTGACGCCGATCATCTATATTATATTAATAATAAACAACGATATAAATCAAATAAAACAAACAAATCTTCTAAAACCAGCAAGTCATTTTGACTACGCCCGAAGAGTCGAGAGGTGTTTCCATAGTGCTCTGTTGTCTAGTGAACTTAGATCTGCCACTAGCACTTCCTGTAGCAAGTGCCGTCGTTTCTGTCGTAGGAGACATTTCCATTTTTTCAGTTAGGTCTTCGTACGAATTCGAGTGCTCTGAAGGTCTGTAAATAAACATAATATTTTATGTTCAACGACAATCAATATTAGAAAAAAATTAGCGATTTGAATGGTTAACAATTATGATCATATTTTTTCTATATTACCTCAATAATAACTAGCCCAAAATAGTTGTTAGTAGTTGATACATAGTATTTGTTATTTGGATTTATCGAGTGATTTTAATTTAAATAAGTACTATAGTTTAATTAACTTATTAATAAAGCTATTAATAGGAAGGTACACATATTTATTCGATTTAAATCACAAACAAATATAAATAAATAATTATGGGTTTATAATATAAATATAAATATTATAACAAACACTGCTATATTAAATAGGTTTTTAAAACACTACTACATATACCTCATTTTTAAAATACAATATCAGACAGTAATAAATAGACTAAAAATTGGTCTTACAAAGCTAACACACATGGATACTTTATAGTCAAAGAAGAACCTCCAGCATATCTAACATATGGTAGATACTCAGCTTATATTATATTAAAAAATGTGGCCAATGTAAACACAAAGAAAATAGAGCAATGTATCCGATAAACTAGTTGAAATCCTATAATACCACAAATATAAACAACAAAATAAACCTTTTTTTAAAAACAAACCAATTTATGTTTAATCTAATTTATACATTCAGAACTAGAAATCGTAAATTAATTTAAATTTTAAATATTACATAGGTTCATCATAAGGATATAGCTAATAGCGATTTTTGTTGAAGCATTTATGACTATTATTTATATATTTGATTATTATTCTATGTATATCAGTTGTTGTTATTCAAACGGAATTATTTAATGGTAAAATAACAACATATTTATGTCAAATACTTTTTCGTAGTAGGTAATAATAGTACTTATTACGTTTATACGAATATTCTGGTTTTTTAAACTTATTACACTTACCAATTTTCTGAAGTGATGAATAGTGATTTGAAAAAAAATGTGAACGTATATGATAAGGATTGAAATACAGCTATAACTTAAAATTATATAGTGGATAAAAATTTACCTTTTGGGAATACAGGTTATACAATCCGCCATAGTCCAGTTTTTTCCAAATTCTTCTCCTTCTTCGACCGTCTGCGGTAACTTATAATGCAATGTCTCAGGAAGACGGAGACCGGTAATTCCACCAATCACTGACAGTATACCCATTATTAACAGTGGTAACACTAAATTTTCACGTCCCTGCATTTGAACAGTTTACGATATAATTACATTTTATTTTATTTTATTATTCAATAAAAACGAAACGTTTCCAAATCCGTACTTTGACATAGGAAATTAATATGTATATTTTTTTATTAAAATTAGAAAATAATAATTACAAACTATATTATTGATGAGCATATATATTTTGTTGTAATAGAAATACAAGACATGGTCACGTGAATGGAAGGAGCGTCCTGCAGGGGCACTAACTTCGAATAGGATAATATTATTTGCAGTAAAAGTATATAACTACGAACAGTTGAACATATTACATAATCAAAAATTGTTTATGCCAAAAGAAAAGTGTTATATTAAAGTCGTTTGGTTTATTTTTAGTTGGAAAAAAACAGTTCGAGACTTTCTTAGATTATATTATCAGTCACTAAATATCGTATTAATTGTTTAATTTTTTACCGTTACAATAGTTTCTCAAAAGCGACATATTCAGTGTAATCCTTTTTTATACATAATAATATTTGTTTTGTTACATATAGATACATATTTATAGACACGTCACATATATAATATATATTTTTAAGTTTTAAAAGATATTTATTTTTTTTATGTATGTATGTGTTTGTTTGTTATAATATTTTATACAAATTTAAAATAGCTACCTCCTAAATTATTTGAAAATTATATCAATGTAAATTATGTGTAAATTGCGATAGGTACATATAATTATGTTATATTTGTCACTTAAATGTAAATTGTTAAAAAATGTTTATTTTGAAGTACACTTATATTTTGTTTTGTTTTTTTGTTACGCTGTGCGTATTTGTTTTATGAGTGAAATAATCCAAATTGACAATAATACTATTGTTTATTTTTTATGATCCATGTCGAGTTTCAGTATAGGTTTTTGACCTCACATCATTATTGCTATAGTTGTTTATTATTGTTTTTTAAATCAATGAAGCTAATTTAAAAAAATAATAATAATAAACTTACATTTCATTAATGTTTATCAAATACCGTATTTATATACTACAACTCGAATGTTTATTTATTGTGTCGAAATTTTATTTTTAAAATTGACGCTTGTTGTTTCGGCATACATATTAAAGTTGGACCGTGTATGTTGTATAGTTCGAGAAATATAAATCGTTATGTTGTGATTTATATTACTTAAAACATCGAAATGCGCGAGTATCATATGACATATATTATGTAGCTAATTCGATTCGAACCGGATACAAATTGTCGATTTGTTGTATCATATTAAATTTAATACCTTCCCTTGCAAATATGCGGTCAATGACAATACAATAAAATTGCTCAACATATTTTATATTATTTTAAAATGAAAATAATATTAGTGTAAGTATAATTCTTACATATATCAAACTTCAAAAGTAGTTTGAAATTTTAAAAGCTTAATAAGCTTATTAAATCATAAAAGCAAGACATTCGAAAAGTATATAAAAATCGATCAATTAATAATATAGAAATAGAGTATCGCGTTATTTATAAAGTAAACATTACGTTTTCCTTCGTTAAATTATGAATAAAAGAATTATTTGAGAATTATTATGAAATGTAAACTTTGAAATTAGTGATGGTTCGAACCTATTTTTTTTGGTATCTAACCGAACACGAACCGAACATTAGCAAAGTATTGGGAACCCGAACTTATAATTATTTAAATAAACCCAAACCGAACATTACACCTACAACTTTTTATCGAACAAAGAATTTTTTTTTCTTTTACAAAAATATTGAAATAATGAAAATTATACTTACGTACAATTAAATACACCTATAACATCTAATGTTCGGTTCGGTTCGACATTTGAACAGTTTGACCCATCACTATTAGAAATTATGTCATTGTAATCCCTTATCTGACTTATGTACCCATTTTTAGTAAATTATTGAATTTTTTTAAATATTTTGATTTAAGTTATATGACAGTTAAATGTTTTATTTTACCTAAAAATGTAATTACTTATCTATACTGTTTGTACAGCTTGACAGATACTTATAAGTTATAACGTATAGAGTAAGATATTTAAGATTATAAAGTTGTATAAATTGAACTCTATACTCTATAGCAAATAGGTACACCATATAATCTATGTAATAGTGTATAAATAGTGTATTTTTATACATATTACGCTAGTTAATACTAAATATACGTGTATGTACTTACCAAATAGTTAATAAATGGTATTAATACCAAACCAAGACCAGCGATGTACGCAGAAGTTCCAATACCAATTCCACGCAATTGTGTCGGATAGAGTTCACCGGCAAATGGATAGATTATTAGAAACGAAGCTGATATTGTGAACTTAGAAAATAAAAACAAAACTAACGTAGTAATCACAGCATCTGAAATTAAATTCAATCAGTTCAGCTAGACCATCGGTAATAAATGTATAGGTTAGACATGTTTTTAAAGTGTATATTATTGCACAAAATAAAATTTGAATATTTGATTGCATTATATACACACGTTCAATAAAATACATTTTTTTTTTTTTATGCCTTCTATGTTCAGAAGCATTCATTAGATACCTTTTTATAGAAAATTATATTTATCGATAACAATAATTCAACATGAGTATTAATAGGGGAGGATTCGGATATGCAGTGCACTCTAGTTAACAAGCAAGTTAGCAACCGTAATAGCAATTCTTGATACTGTGTCGCATTGTTTTAATGCTTAGACGCCAACAATCGAAGATAATGATTATATTTTCTTATTTAGAGTATCATAAAACGACAATTCCAAAGCGTTTATTCAATACTCGTATAAATGTATGAACACAAGCAGAACAATAAAAAATAAAAATAAAATGTTATTCATTTTTTTGAAGTACGTTTTATTAATTACAGTTACAGACGTTACAATCAATAGGAATAGAATACAACTAATTTAACTGTATTAAAAATGTTATCATAAAATATAAAAATATACATAAAAGTTTCAAATCTCCAAGAAAAATAATTTTAAAAAACACAAGTGTAAATATTACTTAAATTTGTTAAACTAAAAAATGAACTAATTGTTATGAAGAATCTTACATTAAATTTTTAAGTTTTTACTATAAAAATTGAACACTTGATAAGATTTTAATTATAAAATATTTCTCCTGATTTGAACTAATATTTTACCAATTTAAATGACTACTCAATAAAGTAATGAAACCAAATATGATTCTTACAACAAATAAGAAGATAAATCATTGTTTTACGCGTAAATTTGTTATTTTGTCAAAATTTAAACTTCAGATGGTCATAAAAAATATTTAAGGAATTACGATCAACTTAAAACAAATTCTGTTAGAACAAATTATGATGAAAATTGTATATAATTTTCAAGGTATTTACTGGATTAATCAAACATTTTAAATGTTTATTTATTATTAAAAAAGTGTCAAAATATTTTGAAAATTGTATTATACATAGAAAATTATAATAAAAACATTTATTGAAAACTAGAAAATGTAAAGTATCTATAGTAATTTGTTTCCGAGTTATACCAAAACATCCAAATCAATTTTTTAAAACTAGTTTTGCGTAAAAATTCCCGTGTTTTTATTTTTTCATGTTGTTTAAAAAAAAAAACTAGAATTTTTCAACTTTAATTTTTTAATAATACCAACTGGTAATTTACTATCAGAAATCACCTTCAACGTTGAAAATTGAAGTATTTTTATATCATATATTAAGACTCAAAACACATATCACTGTAAAATCAATGAATTCATTGCTCCGCTTAGAATCTTAAATACATATGAATGTACGTTGCAATAATATCCGTTATGTTTACCTTGAGGCAAAGTGACAGTAACGATGCAACTAATACCGCTCAGCGTCATCGCCAGGCACAGGGGCCATCGGCGACCCCACCGATCCATAAGCAGCCAACACACTAGGCAACTAGGCACTTCCACAACAGACGACAACAGAAAGCTCAAGTATTGATTTTGTCCCAACGATGGACCATAATAACTCAGTCCAATATACACCATATCGTTGGCGAACCTGAAATAAAATATAAAGTATTGTGTCCAAACTTATAGTTTTACTCGAACAAGCCAATTTTATTGCATGTACCAGTTGAACGTTATCAGGATCGACTTCAATCGCATGTTGGGCGTACGGCACAGGGCCAACACTCCTGGCCCTTCTTTTAAACGTTTTTCTTCACTCAGAGTGCGTTCCATCATCATTTTTTGCTAAATACAAAGAATAATCACTCAAATATTAAGACTTTTTTGAGAATCACAATGCAATAAATCATACTCTTTATCGAAGAGAAAGTTTTAAAATTAAGGTATGTGTAAAAAAGAATACAGTTAAGTTTGGAAATTAATATTACACTTGCAAGTTGGTTTTAAACTCACTTAGATTCGCTTTATAACATTAATTTATGAGTTAGTAACAAAAAAATTAATAATATTTATCTAGACTTTTAAAATCTATGGACTGACAAAAATACATAATGACCCAGTGTTCTAACTGTTGAGTATACTATTTTATTAGATTTCATACGAGTATACGACCATACTGAACTATTTATTAGACTATTAGAGTATACATAACAAATATTATATTCGTTATAACTTATAAGCAATAAAAGTATTTTATTTTTATAAAACAAAACCGTTAGGTACCTAACTGTTTTTCAATCAAATTATTAAATTATTATTATTTATTCTAGATCTTCTGCTTTTTTATTTTAACTTTTTAAATTAAAATTCTTTAAAAGTCTAAGTTTATTTTACGATAAACTTTTTATAACCAAATAATGAATATTAAATTTTAATTTCTTACCTATTTTATTAACTATGACCCTGCAAAGTTTTGAAATGTAATTGATTATTTCTGAGGTTATCGATTAACTATTAAAAAGTAATTAAAAAATGATCCATTTAATAAAAAAAAAAAAACAATGGAATGTGAAAATCATATATATTATTAAGCTGATAAAAATTAATATGATATTTTAAATTTCCAAACCCGATCACAATGGTGTGCTCGTTACACAACTTCAGATGGCCAGTGTAAGTTTAATAATAATTTTTCTAAATTACAATAAAAAGCAACAGGACTTTTGAGCCTATATTATATTAATCAGACTGTGTAATCAGACGAATTTCTTTCTAATTGTAATTTAAAGTCAGTTGACTGCCTTTAATCAATAAATCAAACATTACAATATTATTATTATCATATTTTGGTGCACTGGTGTACCTCTATTGCCTATACAGTACGCCGTGTGACATATTGTAACATTTTGATTTCCGACATAACATAATGACTGCAGACCATTAAGAAATTTGTTAACTTCAAGATTAGAACATGATGAATAATAATTGTTATATATTTTTAAATCAATAATAATTCGTCGTTTTTTAAAATCATTCAGATTTATAATAAAAATATTTGTCAATCAAATCAAATCATGATTATTTTTACATATTAAAAATGAAACATTTATTAATTTTTAACTACTGCTTATATTATTACAAAATAAGCGTGGTTATAATATGATGTATACTATAATTTTTAACTCTCAAGAAACCTACCTTATATTACATTTTCAAAATTTTTGACCAAAAATTAGAATTTAATCAAGGAAAATAAAAAAATAAATTAAAAAGTTGAAAATATTTTTAAATTTAAAGATCTTATAAAATATTAAAATGCTCATATTCTATGATTATTTAATGATAAAAATGTCTGCTGTTATTCTTTTTTTAATGCTCACAAGGAAAACCAAATCGGTAATCTCAAAAATGGTTAAACCCCCGCTTTTTCACTTTCTTAATTCGTTTTTCCTTATTATAAAAATCTGTATTGAGATTTTTCTGGTTTTGAACTCTTGAAAGTACCAATCAGATAAAATTGTCTACCTTAAATCATATTCAAAATTCAAAGTAGCATATCTCGCAGCAGTAACCAGGTCTAAGTACAATCACTGCAGTGTGGCGTGTCGCGTGTACCACTTACGCCCGTGTAACCACTATTTTATGACACAAACAGCGCGACTCAATCAAATCTGCTTCCTTAACTGATCCCCAAAGAGTTGGAACGTATAAACCGATGGCGAAAGCCACGACTTACCTCGGTAAAGTTCTACAAAAATAACCAGGTCTATAATTTCGACCACTTGGTAAATTGATTTAAATAAAATAATAATATATATTGTACAATCGAATTTGCATTTAGTGTCTATGTTTTATTCTCAGTGCTCGCCTCTCATACTGCATAAACTTGTATTGCTAAACTGGTAAAATGGTCAATGACAACCAATGGCTAAAGTCATCACAACTTGTGTCATAGATTGAAGCATTTTCAAAATGTGATGACGACATATATATATCATTAAACGACTAATACATTCATTGCTCCTTTCAAAATCTAAAAAATGCTTATTGTGCTATTGATTATATGTGTAACTAAAATTATCATGATAGTATATACTGTATAGTATGTAAATAAACACAAATAATGGAAGTTACAAATTGAATTCTTTTTTTTTCATTAAGAAATTTCTAGACTCAGACGAACGCTATAGTTCTACAAAACATATTGTTATTACAAACTTGTTGTGTAAACATTACTGCTTTCTCTACTAAAACGTTATCTAATACTTATGTTTTACAGCGATTAAAAAAACAAATATAATAACATGATGAGCTCGCAAAGTAAAGACACATTTCTTTAAACATTGTATATATATATAGTAATTTATTAAATAGACTTTACTTATAGTAATACCTATGGATATTATACAATAAAATTTCGTTCGGCGAAAATTCTATTAAAATGTTTAAAGTATCGAATATTTTGCTAATAAAAAAAAAATAATCACATTATTTAAAAAATATCACAAATAATTTGTCGTATAAATCGCCAATCAGAAAATGATTTTAAAAAAACAAAGTGTATGGTCGTACCTTTAGTTTTTGTTTGAACGTATCTGGCAGCACGGTCCCATTAATTCTAGCTAGGGTTTCCAATATTTTCAAAGCCTCTTCGATTCGACCTTTAGCCAGTAGCCATCTTGGTGATTCTGGTAGGAACCTACAACGCAAAATTAAATTGTATGTGTGCTTGTATGCAATTATGACAGGTCGTGTAACAGACGCTCACGGAACACGTGCATTCTATAATAAAGTCACAATGTCCATGTTCGACCACAATAATGAATGTTTTAACTTGCCACCAGTATATAAAGTATAGTGTGAACGGGGTGGACGTCGCCAACGCCAAGTATACCCAATTGCGTACGTAGTACGTAACGCCAGACAACAGCATCAGACCAAGCGTGTAGAACATGCATGTCATCACGGTAATAAACGACCTGTAGTTTGGCCCGACGAGCTCCAGAGCTAAAAAGAAAACATCTTACTATCAGTATTTAATACTGTTAATGCAAAAATATCGATTTTCGTCATTTTACTCATTGCACCTATTATACCTATGCCAATAATTGATGTTCAGTAAATTATATTGAGTTATTAATATTGTACAATATAAATATGAATCGTTCTATATTTCGATTATCAAAATAATTTTCAAAAAGTGTCTGATCCTTAACATGGAAGGAACGAGAGAAGAATAAATTTAACCTTTGAAAATATTATACGGGTAAGGTCGAATTACACATAGTTATATTTAATTTTACTCGGTACTGTAGAATGTAATTTTCAAATTAGTAATTACACTTAATCTTAAAAATATAATATTTATACTAACACTCCCGAAAACTTTTCTTGATAAATACGACACTTAATTTACATGTTTTTTGATATAAAATATATAATTTTTGTGTGTATTTCATTAAATTAAATCATTGCCACGTTCACTTTTAATGATTTGAAAATTGTTTAACGGTAGCCTATATAGTATATACAATAATAATCACACAAAAATTTAAAAAAAGAATATCTTCTACAATATTATATACTTACGTGTACCTATTAATAAGCTATACGAATTTTTTTCATATCACATATAAATATCGTTAGAAAAACTAATCGACAAAATGAAAAATTATTAGTCGTTTGAAATTAGTAATTACAGGCTTTATCAAGATTTTATGTTTATTTCTAAATTATTCAAGTCATATAATATAAATCGATCGACCAAAAACAATTGAAAAAATGTATAATTGTCAACTAAAATACCTTTACTATAAATAAATTATATAGAATTATCGGATCAAACGCAATTCCATTATTGCCACTTTTTAACCAAAATCTAATTTGAACATTTCCATTTAAAAAAAATACAAAACGTAATATTTTATGATAAAAATTTTCTAGGCTGCAGCAATAGGTAAATTATTGGGATATAATCTTTATTTTGAATTTAATTTAACTGTCAATTATTTTATTGTTAAATTGTTTGTATGATTTATAACATTCTCCTTATTTACTTATATATTTAATTAGTAGTCATTAGTCATCATAGTCATAAATAAATAATTGAAAAAACTAATTCAAATAATATGTGCATGTATTAGAAACATTTTTTACTTTACACAAACTTAAAATAAAACGATTTGCATTTGTGTGAACATCAATATATTATAACTAATAGTCTAGTTTAAAGTCAAATTATAGATATTCATTGGATAATTATTTAATATTTATAAAAATAAATATAAGATTAAAGTTGGTGGGTAGGGGAAAATTAAGATTTAGGTGGTATCTTTCATTGGAGACATTGAAACACTATTATATGGAGTATTCGTATAAATCATTTTAAAACGGACATAATTATTATAATATATGTTATTGTTTGTATTGAAATCAATTTTGTTAACATAAAAAATATAATAAGAATCATTATTGTAAAATAACAAACACAATCGTAATAATATTATAATAGAATTGGCTCAACAACAATCTTTCGTGGAATGCGTTTTATCCTTCCTGCAACATTGTCGGTATAAATACAAATAGTTTTTTTTTCTACTAACCGACCCTGACAACATTCAGTGACTCAAATCTTCAGTACATTTTATTATAAGTTATGACTAACAAAAAATATTTTCATATCATTCAATCATTTAAGTAACATGACAATGTAGTAGTATACAGTTATTATACATTTAAATTATTTCTTTGGACCGTATTAAAATCGAATAATATAATTAGGTCTAGATGCGACACACAACAACTTCATAGAAATAATTAGAAATATAAAATAAATTGATTTACTATTATCGATGTTTGTACTTAAGCAGTTAACGATGAGTAAAAACCAATATTATAATGACAAAATAAGTACACAAATGTATAGAGTTATAATATACAAAGTTGTCTAAATTTCAAGTTAATAATTTAGTAGACAATATACGTCATATTATATTACATTATTATAGCCTATAGATTATAGAATATATATATAATATATATATGATAATATGTATGTATAAATGATAAACTATCAATTATAATTTATCGTTTCTAAACAATAATTTATATAATAAAACGTAAATAATACAAAATTCAAGATATATTACAATACATAATATACGTAATAAATGTACCGTAATATGTATACACAATATACATGAGAAAATTCAAATCATACTTGGATTATTAAGTAAGTAATTTTTTTTCAATATTATTACTATTTTTGTTTCTCAAATAATTTTTTTCATACTTACATATAATAAATGGAATTTGATAAACAGCCGGTATAGTCAAACCTACAATTACTCTGGAAGTAGCCCACCACCAAAAATTCATTGCGCAAGCTGTTAACAAGCTACCGACAATTAATGTAGCCAAACACAAAAAATACGATTTTCTCCTTCCAATTCTATAAAAGAAAATAGTTATAATAATAATAATAATAATAATGCAAATTAATTGTTATAACTCATAATAAAAAAAAAAACAATGATACGAAATTTAGAATTGTAAGATTACTCTCTCACCTGTCATTTAATACACCAAAAAAATATACTCCAATAGGTCCTCCCAAGTTTAGGGCTGCTAGTCCGACTGTCGGATATATGTCACGTTCACAGACCAAATCAAACTAATAAAATAAATATAATTTGTCATAAACTCTTAACACATAATAATAAATAATTATTTAATACTTATCAAATTCCCTTAAAAAAAAAAAGTGGTTCTCATAAAATTCATTGAAACAAAGTAAATTGCCTGCTTTGTACGCCTTGATTAAGTATTATTATATTGTATGTAACTTCTTCAAATTTAATATTATATTACAATGTTCTTCAATTGAGAATAAATACTATTTTGGCTTGATTAATATTTTAAATAATAAAATAATTGAAAGTTTTTATAATTTTCCGAAAAATGTTTATACAGTTAATTAAATTTAAATTATTGTAAATTCGAATTTTATTCTGGAGTACATATCTATTATTCGGACTAAAATTAACTCGTTGCTGTTATAACAATTTGATGTTTAAATTTAATATTAATATTTATACTTCATGCGATTTATTTAAGTTAAAAACAAATTCAATTTGCATTTTAAACGTGTTTTTATAGAATCACAGAAACCACTAACAAAAATCAAAAAACTACCGAGAATTATTTTTAACCCTAGGACTTTCATTTTACAATTGGCTGTTTTAAACATTTCTATATTAATAATTAAAACCTGTATAGAATGATAATACATATTATTTTTTATGACCAAACACCATTCAGACAATATTATTTACCTCCACAGTCATTCACATGACACGAACGTGCTTATCATTTAATTAAATTCATATTCTCAGCCAAATGTTTTATATTGTATTCGTATGATTGAATACCGTATATATAAGTGAAATTTTATGGACATCTTGATCAGCGCATAAAATTTTTGTATAAGGTGTATTACCTACGTTAAATTCGATTTTAAAGTTAACTTTTTTATTTTGTATTATCGCTTAAAAAATACCAGTATGATATTATAATGATAAATTCATGGTCATCGAGTTTTCCATATCTCCGCGTGGTGTGCACGACCTTTTCAATGTCGAAAATATATTTTGTTTAAAGTTCAAATAATTGAAATTCATAAATACTTTATTCATTATCATATTATCATATTAATTCTACCTATAACCTATGTGTACATTTATTTCAGTTTTAACTGATTTTGTAAATAAGTATTTAAATATCTACACTCCACAGTGCATCCACATTTTATGTGGACTAACCCCTTAAAAATTAAAAATTCTAAATATTCTAATACTCCATTGAACATATAGTGATTATTACATCATCTTTTGCGTATTAAATATTTAATATATTTTATGTATATCGAATAAGTAAATAATTGTATGTGCATTATTATACATTAATTGTAATGTCATGTATCGGGTTAATTTACTCAACGTTTATTATTAATACTACGACAATAATAATATTATATAGGTGTACTCGGAAATCAAGAAAGCGTAATAGTGCGACCAGTCGGCGGCGGTATTTTTTTTCCTCCATATACACTGGCACGTACCTCTAACTATAATATTATACCATATTATAATGTTATTATAGATACTATACTATACCACTATACTTACGTCGAATTGCTTATGTACCTACGGCATAAGTGAATACAAATTGTACACAAGCATGACATTAAAATAATATGTTATTACGCGCTCTATCGGATGACAAATTACAGGCGTGCGGCCGTCGCCCGTCGATATTATAATATTATATATTATTATGCTTCACTTCGTTAACCTTCCGGATTACGTAGGTACACATTATAATATTATACCATCAATGAATCCCAGACCGACGCTACCACGTTGTTACACGCCTCTCACTCGGCATCACATGTATATTATTGTACTTATCCATACATATATATATATATATATATTTATTTATTTATAATACTACAATACATGACGTGTGTCATTAACATTTCAAACCGCACCTTGACGCAGTGGTTTTCCGTGAGTTTTCGACTGGTATCGATGACGGAAAACGAATACACATACGTAGTACCATAATATAATAATTATGTAATATGTATAATGTATGATATACTATGCAGACGTTAATCGGATCGGCAGTTTGAATTAATTGTAAATAATTATAAATATAAATAATAGGTATTATATATTATTTATGGTATAACTAATATAGGTGACATGTAAAATCAAAATAATACATCATGGGAAATAGATCTTAAGAAAATGTTGAGTACATATTATTAGCTATTTCATAAGATATTTTCAACAGCTAAAAATGTTAAAGATATTATCATTTTATACCCTCTTTTTACATTATTTTTTCATTTTCTTTATACATTTTAGATAATCCTATGCAGCATGTATTGCATGATGTAAACTGATATTAATGGAAAAAAAAGTCTTTTGAATTTTTATTTTATGGTTTAAAAACTCCATGATATATTAATAAGTGCTTAATAAGTGCTATCTTAAATGCCATGAAATACTAATACTAATTGTAATCGCGATTAAGAATGTGCAGTTAGGTCTAAACTTTTGAGTAATATAATAATATAATCTTATCTCTCATTTTATTAAATATATTATTCAGTTTATTTTTACCGTACAATGTGTCCGCATTATGCAAATCTAACAATATAGACAGAATAAAGTGTACGTTTAACCATTTTCGGGGAAAAACTCAAGCCGAATTTAATATGCTACACAAAAATTATACATGTATAATACATCAAATACTTTTTTACTTCCGGACCACACGTCCGGCTTATTCCACACAATTAATTCATTAAAAAATATTACGGGTTATTTATTAAAAAAAAGTCTACATAAGACTTATTTTTTACTGATCTTATTCATTTTCCTCCTACGCGCGCAAATTGAATTGAATTCCACAAACTCGGAACAAAAAAGAAAACGTTTATAAGTTCATTATTTTCCAATGCATTGTATTTTATGCACGTATTGAGTTGATTTTTGTCACATTTTTTTTTTAATTTTCAGTGTAATATATTTATCATAGTTGCATGAACCAAGAATGCATTGGAATTGACTGATTTAAATTTAAGATTTTCACATGTTCTGTGGACTGCAAACGAATTGATGATATGCGTTTTCACTTTATGAGGCTGATAAAATAAACTAAAATCTTACAATATATCTATTCGTTGAACGCCAATCGTACATTATAAAACATAATAAAAATTAAGAATAAGTAATACTAATCATTTACTTAATGTATATTTAATTTATAGTTTTAAGTTATAACAATAGTCAATAGAGTGATCTTAACACATGTTTAGACTTGTTTAAAATTGTATGTGTTAAGAATTTTTCAATGATACAACTATATACAAGTATACAACTATTCATATTTAGTTTTATCAAAAAATTCTAAAAATCCAATGTGCATGCTACAGGCCTACAGCATTAAAATAAAATAATAATCTGTAGAATAAAACCAAACCAATAAATTATTTGTGTTACGTTATTAATTAAATAAAAATTGATAAACCAACAATATTTTTGATGATTCTTTAACAAAAAATATATATAAAATAACTAATAAAGATAATTGGACATTTTTGTGATCAGTTTTAGTAAAACGTTAACAGTGTTTAAATTATTTAAGTTACAAAATCTTAACGCATTTTATTATAATGGTCGAATTATAATAATTATTATTTTTAATATCTTTAATCATAAAAACCTTATTAAAAAATGCACATAACTGAATTATTTTTCAATCTAAATGATTAACTGCATTTCTTTCAAATGCATAAACCGCCTATAGTCGTACATTCAATTACGACACTTATCTAAAACATTTATTTATTTGGATGATTGAACAGGTACCCAACTGATAACATTTTAAGACTGGAAATTATAAAACTCATTGTCTTCTGCGGATAGGTATGATATATACAATTTAAACGATCATACTTGTATATTTTGAAAAAATAAAACTCGTTCAATGATTATTTTAAACTTTATTATAATCGTATGGTTAACATACGTATACATCATAATATCATATTACTATTATTATTATTACTATACATAATATAATATCCGCTCCCCAGTTATATAGTCGTAATAACTCGTATTGGTACGATTGGCACAGACGCATCGTAGTGCGCCGACTAATAATTTCACGGTGTACTTTGTCACCGTAATCGTTTCTGAGCGAGAAAGCCAATTAATTATTACTCTTTCCATTCAAGTGGCACCGACAATATAATAATATAATACAATAATATTATATACTATATACGGGTAATTATTTCATCGGACGGAATTAGCTAATAAACCGCCGCGATGTTTTCAATTGACTAATTGAACTTCTTTGATAATCGGTAAAAGGGCTACTGTAATGCTATTATGTAATGGAGTATCGAGAACATAAAAAAATAATAATAACGATACGATAAGAACTATAACATTGCGGTCTTATTCAATCGTATCTATACGTGTGTGAGTCCATTGCGATGCATAATATTATGTTTTGAATTAACAATTAATTCCATTTTTTAACCACGCTTATGATTTTACGATGTATATGTTTTTCCATCACCTAACAATTCTTTATAACATTAGCCTATATATTTAATTAATATTTACCATATAAATTTTAAAATTAACTTCAAATAAAAAATCGTATGATTTAATTAACTTTAAAACATATTGTTCCACACAATACATCACAAATTCTTATAGCCATACGATCTAATCTCCATCTATATTTAATATCTTCTTAACTAATGTTACATTATATAGGTATCATGATAACGATAAATCTATTTTTTATTTATTGGTTTAATGTATTGTAATTTAAATTGTTTCAGTTCACGTACACTTACTTACATTATTAACTATATAAAAATGCTATGTACTTTTTTTGATTACTTACATCGATTACAATTGAAGACTGTACGAAACTCTTATCGTATTCCCAACTGTTACATTTCTCCAACGGCCAACTTTCATTTACCAACTGTTCCAAATTTCCGTGAACTTCAGAAGAAGACACCAAGACGTCTGTCCAGTTAACTGCATACCGCATACATCCATTTTTTATTTGAGTTACGTTACTCTATAATTAAATTATGACGTGTAAGTTTACAACGAGAAAAACAAAACCATTGCTGCACACATATTGTTCATACGAAAAATACTTCACAGTGCACAATACATTACACTCATATCCTCAAGACACACGAGTTTGCCCAATCAACGTATTATTAGTTTATCACATTAAACTAAAAATTTATAATTAATCAACTATACTCAATATTTTGTCATTGTAATCGTCACAATATATAATGGACTTCAAATACACAAAAACGATTACCTGACAAATTATTAAGAAACTCAAAGAAATTAAACTTCTTTCTAAAATCAAACAATAGTTTTGGTTAGCAATTAGAATTAAGAAAAAGTATAATCGTTTGATAGCCATTCACGTTCGAGGTTCAAGCTGTGATCAAACTATGTGCTTACGTGTCTTCATTTAATAATGATATAACACAATAGTGGCAATATTATAATTATCACGTTATTTTGTTTTATTACATATTTAAATTTAATAATACAAATATTAAAACATGATAAATAAACTGATTAAAATTAATAATTTGATAATAATATTAAAAAATTATAATATCATTTGAAGCCAAAGTTATGTATCCGTCGATAAAAAAATATACAATTTATGCGTATAAAAAATAATTTTATATTCCTTTATTTAGTGGATAATATAGGTATATTTTTAGTGTTATTTCCGTCGCAAAATCATGTCATACAGTATTTATTGTAATTCTACGCTAAATGTTACCAATTTTATTTAATTTTACAAATTTTAAATTGCATTATACCTATATTTATTTATTTTTAATAGAAAAAAAAATTTTCAATTCTGTACCATACATAAAATTACTACAAAAATGAACATACATGTACATTATATACCTATACCACAATTTATTTTTGAAAATTTAAAATTTATTAATCATCAAATAATTTGTTAATATTCGTTTAATACTATTGATGCGTATTGTTGCATCCAAAATATCCATATTATTGTGCTTATAAATATTGATACTATAAACCTTATTCGGAGTTCTAAAAATACTCGTATAATATCTTTTGCATATTATCAACAGTTATAATAATATTGTGTCCGCGTATATTTAACGCTTGCAGATTTAAACAAATTGGATTTACTTGTTCATAAATTTGTTTTCTCTGTTCCGCAGTGAAATTAGACAGCTGCGGTTCCGAACACCAATGTGGGGGAACGTCGGACATGAACAGTTGGTTGAACGCTCCGAAACCGCACGGTATACATGCGGGCAGACAAACAAGCCATAACAATAACTTTTGATAGCGACCAAACTCTCCGATAATTGGCAAGACTTCGTCCAAGTCAACTTCATTCTATAAAAGTCACGATAATATAATAATATTTATTTATTTATTCAGAAATAGTCCAAAAATCAATATCATAGAATATTATATTATTATAATACGATAAAAACTCATTTCTTTTCAGTTGATAAAAATATACGTGGAAATGTTTTTGAATTAAATTGCAAAAGCCGAAAATATAGATGTATCACGACATCAGCGAGTTTGTCATAGTATCATATTCAATTGAGATGACTATATTATATGAATGCGTTCTAGATGTCATTTTTCAAAATCCCAGACTTTTATGGTAAATAATGATTCTTATAAAAAAAAAAAATTATGTAATCATATATTATCGTCATTATTCATAATTATAAATCAGTATATAAAATATATTATTTTTGAAATTAATTAATTGTACCAAACATCTATTTTTAAATTTGATATAAACATTAAACACGATTACAATAAAAATATCAAGATTGGTTATAAAATCTTAGGCAAACTTAAATTTTAAAATTATATAAAAAAAACCAATTATAATTAATTTATGTACATTAATGTCTTAATAAGTTCAAAATTATATATAATATCTTAATTTTAAGTATCTTGGAGTAATTATTGTTTAGTTCCTGGTTTTTTGCAAAAAAACATTTGTGGAAACGATATATTATTTTATCCATTATTCAGTCTAATCAATTTCTGTCTACATAAAACTCTAAAAACACTTACTATAATATACCCAAACATTTTTCTTAGAACAAATATGTTTTATTGTGATTGCGATGAAATCCAAAACATAAAAGTAACTATAAATCGATAATTACCATGTTAATTAAAACAGTAATGTCTTCATTAATAATAATTACATGTATTTGTCTTGAATAGGAGGGAGAATGGGCTATTCACATGTAGATTTTTGGCACGCAGCTCTAAACTCAATGGAATTTAGGCCAAAAACAAGTCGCAAAACAAATTTAAATGTTTAAAAAAACACATGTTTCTTTTAACACTATTAACAATATTGTATGTATATTGCAATGTGAAATTTATACCTATTTGTTTAAAATAAAATCGATTCTTAATTCACCATAAAAAAACGATAAATTAATACCTATTGTTTACTATTTTTTTAATCAAGAGTCAATTAAATTAGTAAACAACCTTAATTTCATGGAATACAAAAAGTTTTTTATGAAGAATAGACAAAAATTGTGAACACCGTACAACAGTATATCTCGTAAAAATATTACTTTTATTATTTAAATATAATAAAATATTATCAACGATAAATCCATAATTAATACTAACAAATAAATTCATTCATACCTAAACAAATATGTGACTACACAGTACACATACAGGAGTATAGTCCATATAATGTACTTACTATATTTACATAATAAAATAAAAATAAAGCTTTTGGTATAAACATAAAAGAACATAATAACAAACTATGGTTGTATATTATAACATAATATTATAATGTGATTTACAACTTTACAACAAGCTATAAAAAACCAACTCAAACAAATGTTTATATAAATTAAGACAATAATTTTGATTTATTGTTTACATATGTATCGAATTTACAAATATTAACGAAATACATTTTAGGAGTATGGTGAAGAAAATTTAAATAAATGTGTAAATAAATTTGCCTATACTCTTCGCCGTTCATATTTTCTAATGTCATGACCATCAAAAATGTAATTATATAATAAGTAAAATAATATACTCAACGACTCCATAATATAAAAATATCCGAATGCAATAATTTGTATTTCTATTTTACTCACAATTTTCTTATTTTTTTCCGTATCACTGTTATCCATGACGAACACCACAACGAACTACAACGTCGAACAATATATAATTAAATTAATACTATTTAGCTTACATTGATTTTTTTGTTTATTTTTTTTTTTTTATTATTTTATCCGAAGACCTTCAACTATTACCAGTATGTGCATTGTATTATATATATATATATATAACT
Organism: Rhopalosiphum padi; assembly: GCF_020882245.1. Classification (NCBI taxonomy): domain Eukaryota; kingdom Metazoa; phylum Arthropoda; class Insecta; order Hemiptera; family Aphididae; genus Rhopalosiphum; species Rhopalosiphum padi. The sequence continues at coordinate 39,646,277 of NC_083599.1, forward strand.
ATGAGTAAATGAAATGACCGTAAATAGGAAATCTACCAGACAAAAAACGGAGTATATCGATCGTATGAATAACCATTTTATCAATTAATGGAGCACTGGCTACACCAATATCTTTCAAAAGGTCATCACTAGTTTTGAATTTCAATAATATAATGCTTATAATAAACAAAAAACGTTATTTTTCTAACGGTATTTCAATGTTTTTACAACAATCAACATACATTAAATATTGAGTAGGTACCACTCAAAACCATCGAAAGTTTGATAGTTTCCATGTTCTAGTAAAAATCAAAATAATTCATAACATATAAGTACACGTGGTAAATAAATACATTTTCTGTTTAGATATCGTAGACTTAAAGAAAAAGAGTTAAAGTAATTAAATGTCTTTGACGTTGTATATCTTGCAGCCTATATAATATATTATTCTATATTTCTATAGAGTGTATACATATAACCTTTAGGTATACATAGAGCTTAAATTTTATTGTTAGATTTAATTTTAACGCAGCTAAACAAAACATTAATATTTGAACCGTAAGAATACTCAAAAATCATTTTTAACATGTTGTTCCCATAGGTAATAAATGCAAAATTATAATTTATTATAAACGTATGATCAAGAAGACTCGAAGATTCAAATTCCAATTGTATATACACCTTAATTACGGTTAAAAATAACGTTCTCATTTTTTTTATCCGTGTTGCTGCCACCATCATATAATATATACCGTTTATATTTTATACCGTGTGTACAATTTAAGTATATTGTTTTATTCTTTATGCATAATACCTACACTAAATAATATATTATATTATTAACAACAATTTCAGCATGGCTTATGATTTAAAACACCAAGCGGAAACCCGTTCTACAGTCAACACGATAATAGCTATACAATTAGTGACAAATAATATAATAACTGTTTTTTTTTTTTAAAAAAAACAAAACCCAAACAATACGATATGGTTTGCGGATTTCGTTTTTCGGAAAAATAAGAAAACGGCTGCTGCCCGCACAAGTACCTATACGGTTACACTAAACATGTGGCACGCATGCTTCATACGAGGATGATGATGATAATAATAATAATAATAATAACCATGTGTATTCTAATGTATAGCTGGTTTAACTAGTGTATTATAATCATCCGAGAAAGGCACACCGCTGGGCGTACCTATGTATAATAATATACTATACACACGACGTTCTAACGTGGTGACAATATATTATAATATACGCACCTGCCTATATAATATGCTTACCAATAGAGAGGAGAGAGAAAAAAAATCAAAAAAAAAATCAAAACTCACGCAAACGCTTTCACTTCTGTCGGGGCACTGGCGATCAGATACGCCACCGCGGCAGCGGTATTGGTAGGTACTGTAGGTTGGCGCGGTGGTGAGGAAATCGTAATAACAATAATAGTGATAGTAACAGTTATAATACCAATACCGAAAACGTTATTACCTATTAAATAATAATAATATAATGTGTATTATATTATACTATCGCGCGTTTCATAATGACGACGGGTGCGGGACGTGTGCCCGTCGAGGCCGCTGTCGACCAGACTTCGAGATAGTGTGTGCTCCGACATCGTGTACGACCGGTCCGGTAGAGACGAAAGAAAAACCGAACAATATCATATACAATCAGCCCAGCCACGCGATATCATTATGGTACTGAAGTTCATACTCGTGTATTTTGTCACCGCCACCGTCTCGTCTGATCGTTTATTGGACTTGACCGCGTCAAAGATCGAGATGACACCAAACAACGCGATCCAAGTGAGCCTGCTGAAGATGATTAATTTTTATTCAATCAGCCGATAATTCGGTTGGCTCTATAATATTATACACGCGTGGTTTTTTCCCCATCAAAAATAATTTTAAAACAATAAAGTATACAACGAATATGACGATTATTTAAATTATACATATATTTGTGCCCATCACATATATTTTAATATAATTTATTAATTTATTAATGTTTTTACTATAGATTTCTGAACGGTATAAACGACTGTTTTATGAGTATGGAGAGGTTTTAAAATACTATAAGCGCTTAAACAAAATATATAATAATAATTTAACTAACATCGATTTTAATTTAAAAAATAATAATAAATCTCTTTTGCCACAAAAAAATATTACTTTATAATATCTTAATCATACATTCATACTATTATTACATAATTTAAAATAGTTAATTTTTCTCAACTTAAACGATTTACAAAATGGTTTAGTTTCAATTCATTAAAAATGAACACATATTTTACGATTATTTTATAAAAGCTAGTACTCTTATTTACATTCCTTATATGGTAGATTCTTAATCGACAAATTCTACATATTATTTTTAAAATTAAACGAGAACTATCGAGACAAATCATATATTAATAATATTAGAATCCAGGAATCCAAGAAAATAAATACCTAATACTATATAATTGAATTTTATACTTGGACATTTTGTTGTATGATATTAAAGACTAACATATGTTTATATTTATATTTATTGTTTACGTCCCAAGACCTAATGTATAACTTGGCGTAAAATCAAACATTTAAAAAATATATATTATAATGATGGTCTTTATTTACTGAATGTTTCGATGAAACAAGTATACCTATCAGTTTGCTAGTAAATGCATTTGCCTTAATAAAAAACCATGTAAAACAATATTACAATTTTAATAATAAAAAAAATGTATATATTTACACATATTTTAAATGAAATACATTGTATAAGAATTAATTTATTAATAACACTGTTTTTTGATAGTATAATAAACAAATAAGACATAACACACCTTTGTGTGACTGTGCCACCCAGATATACAAAAATAATGATTTAAGTTTATAACATTTTGTTTTCTTATATAATTATTGTCGACTTTGAAATGCTAAATTATTTTGAAGCTTGGCGTTTAAACAGCAAGTGAGATGGCAGCTCATTTGCATATCGTTTCATGTGAAATTTTTATACGAATTTTTATTACGCTCTAAATCACCGTAACCTCAAATTATGGGCTCAGATTTAAAGCTTTACAAAGCTCGTCTTTTCTTGGCCAAGAAAAGTCGTATTAAATTCATATACGAATATACGACATATACGATATTTACATTTTCGTAAAAATCATTTTATGTTAAATAGGAGTACTCCGAATACTAATATTATGTTGATATAAAATATATTATATACTGATAATTAAATTTTTTGTGAACTGATAAATGCCTAAATAAATGTAAAACAATATTTATGATGAGATTTTATAGCATACAAAGTTTTTCGATAGTAATGATATTTCTTTTAAGTTATGTTAATAAATAATAATGTATGATACATTAATAATAAATCTGTATAAAAAAGTTTTTAAAATATTATTTAGTGTGTCAACTGTGATGAGTAGTGAAATATAAAAAGCATAGTTGAAAAAATATCCGAAGGGGTTAGCAACATCTAGGAAAATAGTATGAGCTGTAGAGTGCAAAGCCATCTAGTTTATAATGAAAATATTTAAATATCCGCAGACCGCAATACATGATTTTTAATTTATTTTTTTGTATAAAAATTGTCCTATTTAAAAACAAAATATATTTACAAACATTTATTTATAACGTCAAATGGCGTTTAGTATAATATCAAGTGTTAGTATTATAATGTTTACTGGATCGCCTAAATCTACATGCAAGTTATTTATATCATCGGTAAATGAATATTAAAAAATAAAACAATTTTAACATATTAATACATCCAAGTATTAAATACTTTAATCGTATAAAAATAACTATTTATCAATGATAAAAAATTTTAGATTAAAGTAGTATTTTACGTTATAATATATTATTAATATTTCGAATTTTGGTCTTCGCCCTAATACCTATACCTATTTAATACAGCCTTTATTATGCTCTATACGTATTATATTATAGACACTAACGATATTTAATTAATGTTTGCACCACTCTAGTTGTGATTTTGAAGTTTTATATTTTGTTGTAATATTCAATTTGATATGGGACAAAATATAAATAACTGTGCAAAGAAATTGACATTTTTTAAACAACATAGCAATTACCACAATGACAACAAATATGAGCACATACGTAACTGAAACATAAATCCAGAAAATGAATCGATTCGTTAAGTATAACTATATAGGTGCCTACATAGATAAGGTTGTGCAATAAAATATTATTATTTGTAAAAATACATTTGTCATATTATAATAGGACAGGACATTGTGGTAGACGATTGTCACGAGAAGTATTATGAACAATAAAATATTTTTATAGATTACGAGATTAATGTAAATTGTTAAAAATGCATTTACCTACATCTATATGTATTATTTATATAAATATAATAGTAATTATATTTATTTTGTTTCATCGTTTAATACACGAGAATTACCAATGAACAATCTACATAAATTTAATAATATAATATAATAATATCTGTGATACTTATTATTTCAGTACTTGCAATTTGAAGACTTATCATTCAATCTTACGGATTTTACGATCTGCACGTGGATAAAACTATTAAATTTCACCCACACGCAAACCATAATACGCCTTACAGGTAAATCATATAAATACCCGATATACATATCCTTAAAAATTCAAACTCGAATAAATTTAATAAATCGACACCTGAATACCTACACCTATAAGATTAATTTAGATATTTCAGAAATTAATTCTGGATGGGATTAATGTATCGTGGAATGTGTACTTAATACATCTAATTATCTACATTCAGGAAATAAAAAAGAACCACTAATGTTGTGGCGGATGCACATGCACCCCAAAGAAACTATGAGAGTGACGATCAAAAACCGCCTGGTGGCCTCGGAGGGTATGCAATTAATCAGAGGACAGTGGTACCACGTGTGCTTTCAGTGGAAGAGTTTTACCGGCGTCTGGGCAACGTTCGTTAACGCCAAAATCCACTCGGTCGGACAAATACCTGTAGTCGGCAATGACGTGAGTAACAATCACCTGAATAATCATTGATTTAAAGCCAGAATTTAAATATGTTTTACACTAAAGCTGACATGTATACAAGAATATGCATAAAAAAGATGCTTACATATCGAAAAATGCTCTCTAAAAGTTTTTATTATACAAGTGCAGAATAAAATCAATTTATGTGCCCGTAGACCATAAGTATAATTAATAACATTAGCTAAACCTATTGTAATAATGCACTTATGCGCGGGCCTATAATAAACGAATTTTACGTATCAATTATATTTCAAAATTATTTATCATAACATAACATTGTATGATAAAAAAATTGAAATATATAGTAAGTTTCAAAAAGCCTAAAAACTAAAAAAATATCAAAATATGGTTGCATATATATAAAATGCATTTAAACAAACTCATAAACATCCTAAAATAATACTATAATATGTCGTGTAATATTATATTTATATAATTACAGTTTTGCCTTAAATTTTAAACATCAATAGGTCCAATGATAAAGATCAATAATTATATGACATTAATAATATTTAATTTAAGACAGAAAACAGTTTTAATAAGTGACTGTTGAAGTTTGTAATATTATAATTTTACTTTTGTATTTTAATATTCAACCATTTCTATTATAGTATAAAAATTTAATTTACTAGTATATTAAAAAAAAAAATTATACAATATTTTTTTTAAATATGATTTGAATTAATTAACTACAAATTGTCAAATTCTACAAACTTATCTTGTAAATTAATTGGAGAGTGATGTTTAAAAAAATTTACAAATTTAACAACACCCGATTCTTCTCTAAAATTTATATTTATTTAAATACATACGCACTCGTAGTTTGCTATAACCTGTTAAGCGCGATATTTTAAAAACCATTTGTCAGATTAAAATATATAATTAGGCGCAAACGAGAGAGTTCCATTTATTTTTTTCTGTATTTATTTTTTTCAACCTTCGTGACGCAAACTTCAAGTGTGCCGGGGCTATACCGGAATGCTTGAGACCGTGCCAAGACAACGAATCGGATTAGATAAAAGAAGTATTTCCACCCAATGAAGCCAACATTTTACGGCCGACAACTCCCACGTACTTCTCTTTTTGCTTCTTAATTTTAAAAACTGAATTAATGACGTCGATTTAAATCTTCAATCGTCTAATTTATATAATATAATAACCAATAATAATTTATAGAGTCGTTTATAAAAAAAATATATAAACTTATAAGTCTATAAGGATTATATAAGTAAATTAAAAAATTACGAAATATGTTCATAAAAATATGCGTTTATGCATTAAAAATGGTAAAATAGGAATCCGGTAAAAATATATGCAATTATTCGTAAAACCAAACTTACAAAAAGTTATAAAAATATTTATTGATTAATTAATAAATTAATAACTAATTTTAATTTCTAAAAAAAAAAAAAATACCAAAAAAGAGAAAGAAAAATAATATGATATATAATAATAATTGGGTAGGTAGACTTTTAATTTATCCTTTTGCTTTTACTTAATTGGTAGTCTTTATTAAGTCTATTTATTTTTATTTTCTCAATATTGTACGTAAACTTGTTGCTTTAAATATACAAAATAATGTGATACGTCATTAAAAGACTAAATATGACCTTTAAATTATAAAAATATATGAATTATAAATATAAAAACTGTTAAATGTTTAAATATAGGTACATGTATATTTTAAATATGCTGAATATTAAGATCGACCAATAAAATATTCATATGCATACAAATCTTAGTTATACTAATAAAATTTAATTGTATATCCCGTAATAAAACATGAACAGGATTTAGTAATTACTATACATATTTAGATATTAAACATATATTATGTACATTGAACACTAACATAATTGAAATCGATACCAGCATATAATCATATATAACATCATATTTATATCATTTGTTTAACGGTTCCGTAGTTCCGTTTTGAAATCCTAATTAATTTTGAATAAATAGCATTTAATAATTTTTTTATAAAATGTATGTTTGACCAAAAAGTTTAATGATGTAATGCATGGTTTCTTATAAGTTAATACGTTTTTATTACTAGAAATAAAAAAAAAATTTGAGTGTATATTCTCATTAATTTTTATGAGCATTTGAAGTTCAAATTTTGATAAAATTTAGTACTATTTAAACAAAAAAATACCAATTTAATCTATTTTTATGAAATTCAAACTATATTTATTTGTAAGGACTTGAAACCTTTTCATACCGTTTTACGGTACGTTGATATTGGCTTATGAGTTAATAATAGCTAGTTATAATTATATGAAATAAAATAATAGTTATTGTTGTGTAATATACCTTTGTTTTTTTGGAAAAAGTTAGTTCTCTTAAATACTATTAGAAAAATGAATTACGACATAGAATCGTTTTTCGTACCCAATTATTGAATATAAATTTAACGCATACATTTCAATGATTTACTCAATGACTAAAGACACTCAACCTAAGGATATACTATATATCAAAATGACTATCCCAGTCTTTGCCAATTATTAAACACTTGAAAATATTTTAAAAACTGTTTTGATATATTGTGTTCTATCAAGATTTTGCAAAACAGTAAAAATACGAATGTATTTACGTCGACACATCTTATCAAGAATGTATTATTATCATACTGTTTTTATGCTAGAGACATGATAATAATTTGACAAGTGTAAAAGCATTCACAGACTTCATCATACAAATCGATTTAAATATATGTCAAAACGAATATACGTCACTGATAAAGAACGACATTTAGAGTGGCATTTGAAAAACCATTATGCTATTCAATATTGACTCACAAAAATGTATTCAATAGATAGTTCAAAATAACCAGAAAAATTATATAATATACTCTTTTTGTGTTTTTTTTATTAATTATTTTATTAGTTATTTTTTTTATTTTTTGAAACGTTATTTAGGTTATTGATTTTTAGGAAGAGCCACCGTTAGTGGGAATTCATCTTTACTCATCGTCCATTAATTGCTATTATAGCAATATAGCTGGTATTTTTATATAATATAATTTTTTTCTGATGTTTTAAAATGTAATTTCCCCAAAAGTAAATTACATTTTTATAATATAAAAACATATATATTATATGATAGTTATTAGTTACTAATTTCAATGTTTATTTTATTTTGAATTTTTTGATAAACTTAAAAAAAAATTTAATTTTTCTTAAAACTTTTAACAAATATAGTTTGACATAAATTATTAAACTAATTTTTATGTTGTAATAAATTAGCCATAAACACAATGGGCTATCAATATAGTGGCAGCTTATTATAATATTAGATATGCCACACTCGTTGTTCCGCCGTTCTCATATCTAAAAATACTTAATACATTTTATGTTTCAAAATACTTAGACTATTATTGAAGTATTGTTTAAAAAATACATTTGATATATAATTTATTAACTCTTAAAGCTCTTAGAAATAAATTTTAAACTTATTTTTTATAATACATATTTTTAAAGACTTTTAAGTCTTTATTTAAATGCATTTGAAAAATGCTCTTAATGTGGTTGATTTAGCAGTAAGAATTATATATTACCTATATTGTCAATTGAAATAATAACTGGTTAGATTTTATACTATATTTTTTATTTTAATTGTTTTAAAAGCAAGTAAAATTTTTAAAACTTAATAATATACATTTTAAATTTAAATTTCAAATGAATAAGTGCAGTAATGTAATCATTTTGATATGTAAGAAATTTTAAGAACGCATTATAGATTTTATGTGGTTTAAGTGGCAAAGTACTATTAATTATAAAATCAGAAATTCGCAATAATTGTTTAATACATCGACAATAATTAAAATATAAGCATACCTGATACATTTAACAAATACGTATTAAAAATAATTTTTAATAAAATAAAATAAAGTTACACATAATAAATATATACATTTATAAAATTGTAGCTAATTCAACATTTACAAAATTTTCTGAACAACTAAATATTATTTATTTTGGCCAATTAAGATAACTAACTAGTGGGTAACTAAATTAACTTAATAAATCATCAATTTATAATATAGGCGGTAGTTAACAATTTAAAATAGTAAAAAAAGTCCCAAAAGTTAATTGACTTGATTGACGATTTTAAAAATTATGATGTTATCTTATTGATTTATAATTGTTTATAACAACATTTATTCATAGTTAAATTGCAAACAAATCAATTATCACTAATTCATATTTTGGCTTTTAAACAGTGTTAAATTATTTTCCACGGGCATATAAAATATGTGTAAAAGTCTGTAAAGTGATCAATGCTATCATCTACCATTTAAGTATACTTGATACCAAGACAATGTTTGCAATTTATCAGTAACTCTTATAATTTTATAGTTTTAATTTATTATTAGGTATATCTAATGAATAATGATATGTTTTCAAAATAATTACTTCTATGTTTCATATAGTTTTATCATAGTAATTTATTGTAAAATGTCTATTTGTAAAAACTATTTGTCGTTTATAATAAACATTGACTTCGGCTGTTTCAATCATTTTTTTAGAAATTTATAAAACAAATATGTGAGAAATGATTAAAAAGAATGAAATTAGATACAAACCAACTTATAATAAGTTATTATTTTTACAATTGTACAACTGTATAAATCACAATAAATTTATTTTCAATTACAATAACTACTTATTATGTTTATAATTAATATAATATTTACAATAGGTATAAATTATTATGTTTATAATGTTGAAAAATAGGTATCCATTTTTTTTTTCATAAAAATTAACAATTTTATTAAGTGGCTGCGACATACCTACCACTTGCATGTAATTGTTTTATAAGAAACTTAAATATATACATTAAATCTTGGACGAAACACTCAAAAGTTAAAACTAAAAGCAATATTCATAACATTTTAAATTATACCAGTAAATAGTTTGATAACCAATTTTAACTAATATATGTGATGACAATTAATTATATTGACCGAAAAATCAATTAAAAAGATTATACATAGATATTGTGCTTTTAATTTTAGATTTTTACGTCTTCTAATATATACACAATATTAGATACAAACAAAAAAACAATAAATATATAATAACAATCTTTAAACCTTGCTTTTCATCAACGAAAATGCTCAACATAATAGGTATCTATAATCGAGAGCAACGCTTAGGAATATTTGGCATGTACCCATGATGTGTCACCTACGTCGTTGTCAGATGTAAATTATAAATGACTATTACCCGCTTTTAGTTAATGGACTTTTATTTTTTTCAAGTGATTACTTATAAATGTATTACAATATTAGTCCCATCTCATAATAACACAATAATATACCTATACTATAGGTATTATGTTATATATTATAAACAGAAGACAATTATTTTTTTAATTTAACATAATTTATGATTTTGTATTTATTTTAATAACAAATAGACAATAATAATTAAAAACCAAACTTTTACCCAAATACAAGAGATAGGTCTTATTGTATTAAAAAGTTATTTTATGCAGGTATATAAATATACAATTACAGGATTTAAAATAATATGCAGTACAAAATATAATAAATAATTTCTATATTTTTTATCATTTTTAGCTTAGTGTCTAAAATAATAATATAATGGTATAATAATAAATAAAAGTATACAATTATTAATTCCAAAACAACTAATAAATATATAAAAATAGTATCAATAGATATCATACATTTAATTTGTTAAAAAAGATCGATTGAAATTTAAAACTAAACACATATTACCTATATATTTCTTAATATACCAACGAGTGGATTGTATATTTGTATAGGTACATTTTGTACGTTAAGTATTATTACTTATTAGGTACCTAAGCAAGGTAAATTTACACACAATCAATATTTTTTATTAATAAATAGCCAATCCACTAATAGCAAAATGTTAACAACTTAATAAATGTAATTGGTACTTAGTACTTATAACAGCTATTATATTTTATGTTTTAACATTTTTTTTATCATGCATTTTCCATAATTCTATAATTCTATGATATATAATTATATAATAATACTCAAAGGATACATTGTAAACAAATTCCTTATAGTACAGACTTTTGATGTCTGATAAATATATTAAAATATTTTTAATGCATCTTCTTAAAAATAATATATTTTTCAACAAATACATGGTATTAATGCGTATTATGAAATGTCGTTTTTTTATTTCTTAGTTTCTTAATATCCTTGTGATATAAGCAAATATGAAAACCCTATGAGAAGGTTAAACCTTCAGAGAAACAAATTAATTCAAATACAATATTACTCTTATCAGAATCGCTTTTTCACGTGTATTAGTTTATTAATATTCATTATTTTCAAATTCAATAACACAGCATAAATGTAACAGCCACTCGAGTAACTCGCACACTAAACCAGCTGTGCACTAGCTTTTTTTAAATTTGTTTATCTTATCAACATATATACAGCATACAAGCTACGTATTTGTGTCACATATGGTTGTTTGATTAAATATTTAAATTTCTGATTTTTAAATATTACATTACTTTATACTGCCTAGTGTCTATACAATATACACATTTATAATAACATAATAACATTAAAAACATTATAGTATTATACACCATTAATTATATAATACGTAATCAAACTATTTAATCAATGCATATTATTTACGCATCAATAACTTTTACTTGCCATTCAAATAATTTGGAGAGTTATTGTTTTTCAGAGATTTAAAAACAATTGTTTACGAACAAATCAAATGATTTGACTACCTATAGAATATAGATAGTAGAAGTATAGATTATTAGGTATACATCACCTATAAGTATGTAAACCCATGTTTTTCCTATTTTCAAATTTACATTGTCCGTTAAATTAATAAAATTAATCAAAACAAACACAATGCATTTTGCGTAGTTAGACTTTATGATGATGAATATAATAATATGACGATAAATAATAGAATTCCATGTACAACAACAAAGGAGAACTAATAAACTCGCGAATACGTTTGAGAGTTATACACTCATTTGACAGGTGTACGGAACGACACGTTCCAATATGTGTTTATCTCGTAACTTCATCATTCGTACTACTACACAGACCATTAGGTTATGGCATTTCTGGAACAACGTGGTACACATTTTTGTGACCCATTTGTTCCGGTACGGATTTGCTTTTATCTTTATTTTTTGTATTTCTTTCTCTATTTCTGAAGAAATAAGTAGCATTAAACTACCAGTTTTAATATACCTATATATATATATATCCCTTGAACTTAGCTTTAATTATTATAACTATTATATATTTATATAAATAATAGTTTGATCAATATATTAGATAATATTTAAATGAGTTAGATGAGTTTTGGATAATAAGTCATATATTATACTCTATGTACGTTCAATTTACTCTCAAATTAATTAATATTTATTGTAATTTAACGACACAATAACGCGTTTAAGCATACTAGGAAAAACGAAAACCCCGGGTGATTTGTAACATTTTCTCTATCTTATAACGTTTAAACAAAAAAAAATTATCGATATAATGGGAACGTAAAACACTTTTATTTTATTATTAATAAAAAAAAAGACAATGAAAAATACAAGCAATAAAACGTCGATTAAATTATGTTATAATTTCGTGCCTGATAGATGTTAGTATATTTTATGCGATAATGTCATATTTTTAATATACTCTTAATGTTCTGTGACTATACTGTACTATACTATAAAGTGACAGCCTTATCGTACAACAATATGTCAATATATATGTATATAAGATAATATATAGCAAATTTAATACATTTAATATATGGGTATTCCGGATTAGGTTAGGTGTTCACTGTTCAAATTTAAAACTTTGGGAGAATACTACTTACATTCTATATGTAGCTTTTCTCAAAAGCTAATTAAATTACAAAAAACCGGTATTGGTTAGAGGAGACGCGATCTGTTTGTATTTCAAAAAAAAAAAAAATTTATTTTTAAATTTTTATTTTATCTATGTCTATTTTATCGACGAAAATACACCCGTATTTTAGACATATTATTATTTTTTAAGTGTAGAGTTGAATGTTCATTCTATTCCTTTTTAAAATTACAAAAATATAATCAAAACCATGTTATTATCCGAACAACGATTATTCCTTGTGTTACTGAATTATTTATAGACAAACTGACTAACATATAATTATTTTAGCTTAGTATCGTTTACAAAATCGACGATCGTAACATGTTCGGTTTGATATTGAATAAAATGTTCGGTTCGACACATGATTAAAAAATTCGATTCTAGACCATATTTTTGAGTTAGACCCACCTAGAGTATAAACTAATAATTATGTCCTGCATATTATTTTAAAGTGATCTTTTGAAAGTATGCACACTTGCGTCGCACATTAAAAATAACAAAATGAAAATAATTTGGCAATTATCATAAATGATCCTATTATTCAATAAAAATAAATAATTTAATGTTTTTGATACATGAAATAAAATACTATATTGAAATAAAGTATTTGATAGATATTTCTTGAAAACTATATTAAAAGCTCAATATTATTTTAAGGTTATTTTCAAATTAAAAATTGTATTATCATAATATTATTATCTATTAATAACAAAAAGTTTTAGTATCACCCTCATATATGAAAATATAATGAAAATTTAAAAAATACACATGGCAGTCTATATGTAAATCAATAATGATAAATAACAGCTATAGTGGTCCTCTACTCTTAGTATCATATCTCACTTAATATTATATATATGGACTTCCTGCAGTGGTGCCTGTTGACACGATAGCGTATACGCTGTCAATGGTTGTGGTGGGGTGTGTTGGCTACTAAAAGACAAAAAAACTTTTTACACGAATATTGGACCATTTTCAGACGATGTCATCGAATGCGTGGAAGCTGAACGGGAATGGCACCGGACAAGTGGGAGACGATAGCGCGCCATGCCGAAACGGTTGGCAAGCGTATGGTCTGTACTTAACCGGACCGGTGACGACAACAGTGGACGCGACCAATGTGACTGTCAAGCCGTCGACGAACGCGACCACCGCTTCCAGGAGGACAAAGACTAACAGCAAACGGCAAGCGGTGTTCGAATCGGATCCGGACGACACGTCGTCTGGCAATTCCGGTCCATCCAAATCGTTCCAATGGTTCAGCAAGACGTTCGCGTTCATAAAACGCATGTTCACATTCGTCATCATACCGTTTTTCAAGTTCGTGCGAAACACGTTCTTCCAGACCCGTTCGTTGGACGACACGGTGGTAGACGTGAGCGAGACGCACCTGACGGTCAGCGACATCAAATTCGATCCACCGTCGTCCGCGGCCACGGTCACGGTGGCCGCCAGTGAGTCATCTGCGGACGACGGCAGTGTCAGCAATATCAATCGGCGATCGTCGTCATCTTCGTCCAAGCGGGAAACAGACGACGACAGCCGTTGCGCTGGCGCGCGGGCCAGCGACGATCGCGTAACCGCGGCCGACCTAGTGACCGCAGGGTCGGGTACGACGGTGGCCGTTGACGACGCGCTTTCGCCGAACGCCAAGCGGTACTTGCGGATGGTCAGCGATGGCCTGAACGACGTGGGCGTGAACGCGGCGTTCGTCAAGCGGGCTTTCGCGTGTTGCAGCCGCGGACCATTCGATTCACGGACCGACGTCGCGGTTATCGACTGGGACCGGAGCCGGGCCCACGCGCACAATGTGATCACGTCGCCTCACGTCTGCGGGCGGTATTGACCGCCAGCTCGAGTTTTCGTTGTTTCACCATACCCGTCATGTTTTCCCCTATTTTCGCCTTCCCGTCGACGCGCTATACGACCGGTATTGTTATTATTTTATACGTCTCAAATCGAATCGTATGATCCTATACGTATGGCGTCGGAAAATCTGAAAATCTTAAACAAACATTCACCGATTCACCCTCCCCCTCATATACAACAAAACCCTGATAGGGCAGAAAAGTTTATTGCTAATCGATAAGTTCTGTGTAGGTATTTTATTATTATTACTATAGCAAAAAGTAACATTAAAGATTTTCTCTCTTAGAAGTTCCCATTTATCGTGACGTTTCGTAAAAGGGTTACTCATCGATATGTTTATCAGTCGTCGTCGTTTGCGATATAAGTACAATACGAACATGCATGCAATCTATATTCGAGTTACTTTTCATTTTGATTGATATACTCTCTATTTTTTTTGAATTTAAAAATATATACATGTTACATATTAAACTAAAATACATTCTTTCAGAAGAATGAGCGACTATTTTATAGATGATGACGTGTTCTTATATTTAATTCCGTAACCAAACTTTCGATCCGACGTTACGTCTTACGTCTATCAAGAAGAGCTAGTGAACGTACAATGTATATGATTCTCGTGTAGTTAGTAGTATGATTTATGTAACGGATGTATAAAAAAAATACTTTATTAGAAAGTATTTATAAATAATATTATTTTTAGTTTGTTATAGTTTTTTTAAAACAAGCACACATTATTTATATATTTTATATTTGAATACTTTTTAAAAAGTTTATATTATATTGAAAGACTGTTGGATCTAGGATAAATCAATGAATAGTGCTAAACGAATAAGTAATAATAACGAAAAATAACTACAATTACAAACATTTTTCCTACATAAAAACATATAATTAAGTATAATAGTCTATTTATTATGGCTACTTCTCAATATCAATATTATCCAATTTTTAGTACCATCTATAGCAAATAGTATAATTATATACATTTTTACCCACTAATTAAAACTCCAAAATTATATTATGACAAAAGAAATAAAAAAAATTAGGCATAGGTATTTAAAACTTGAAACTTTTCCCTATCGTGGTATTGACACCGTTGTGTGTAAAACAAGCGCGACATGTAATCGTGTGTGCTCGTGTATTAAGGTTTGCAAACCCTTTCGCATGATTGTAAACGAGAACATACGCATATTATAATAGAGCTATAATAGATACTTGATTTTCGACTTTATTTGTTATCGTAAGTAACATTATTCTATACATTTATCAGAAATTAAGTTTACGATCGAGTAAAATCTCAGCTCAAAATCAAATATAAAATAAATACCAAAATCGTATACAATATCATAATCTCATAAAATAATTCGTTGGTATTCTGAATATTTCAACTGCAATATATACACATGAAAACCCCCAATAAATATAATAACACTAAAAGAGTATTATTGGAATTTACGAAATACGCCCGCCATAATATGCTTGCTAATACAATTAATTTTAAGTAGGTATTATGCGATTTTCGTATCCAACAAAATTCAGTTTTAAACAGTGAAATTATTTTTTAGGCTGTATTTAACCCGTATTTGAACATACATGGACCGTGTTTATTATTTTATTCGGGAGTTAAGATGGTTTAATAATATAAATTTGTTTTGTAAAATTATTTTTTATTTCAAGTTCACGCTATCATTACAATAATAATATAATACGCGTTTGTGTGCCGTTATCGTCTTGTGATTATATTTTATATTTTCACCGTTAAACTAAGTCATTGTTTGCAGATGTTTATATTATGTTATTATGTTAATCGCGTTATTTGTCGATATCACCAGCTCGGCCGTTTGCCGACATTATATTTTATTTGTATGTTTTTTTTTTAAATACGATCACTCGTAGATTATTTTATCACATATATATGCCGTTTGTAACAAACGATTTGTTTAGTATATATTATAAGTATGTACAGCATATTATTATGCATATTTAATAATAAATTGTACAGCTCCGTTATCGAAATACGCTGCTTTTTATGTTATAATTTATTTCAAATGTTCTCATACACGTCAAAACATACATATTATAAATATACATTATATCCACATATATGCCAGCTACACGCATATAATGTCTGCAATGTTTGCTCTTTATACGAATGGAATCGTCCAGTCGGGTACGGGGCTTCCGTGAGTATAGCTAAGGTGTACTTTGGAGCCTCCACTTTTTTCTCGTCTACATATTATTGTATGTATGTCAATATTGGTGTGGCACAATTATCGTTTTTGCGCTGGTAAACATTAACGATAAGATGTTTTAACAACATACACCAGTAAAACGTTTGAAACACAATAGTATGCGATTATAACGGCGGCGGATAACAAATGACCGACGGCCTGCCATGTCTCAGTTCCCTGATGCAGCCCATAACACGGCTGTATGTTTAATTTATGAAAACGCACTAATATTCAAGCTCAATTTTGGCAGTTGGCATTAGAAATTAAAATGACATTACTGACCTGCCCACTACAGTACTGTAGTGTAGTGGTGCACAACACTATAATTTTTTAACTCGTTAATTAATCTATACATATTATTGTTATTAAATTATTGTCTTAGTTATTTTGATTGTTTTGAAACAAAAAAGAATTATTAAATAATAACAAAATAATACATATTTAAAAAAGAAAAAAGTTCTATTTTATGATTTTTAATATTTAAAAAGTGAAATATTTTGATTGTTGCTAATGTATAATTAGCAGGGCCGGGACCTATAGCACTTAAAATTTTTTAAATAAACGCTTAAAAAATCACTCAAAAACATCATTATAAGCACCCAAATAAGCATTTAAAAAACATAAATTTGAACAAAAATATTTAATCAAAAAAAAAAACTTTCTTTTTACATGATAAAGTAGGTACTAGACATAATTTGTAACTGTACTAAAAATAATTTAATTAAAGACTACAAAAAATTTTAAAACAAAATGATTAGGAAAAGTTTCTAACTAAAAAATAAAAAATAAAAATAAATCTTTATATTATAAAAAAATCAAACTTCACTTTCGAGACATTTTGCCTTATTTTTTATAGATTTTTCGAGGGATTTTCTGAAAAAAACCATAAAAAGTAGAAAAACTGGTCAAAAAAGCAAAAACAATCAGAAAAACTGGAAATAAGCATATTTTTAAAAAATCGTTGAAAAAATCAAAAAAAAAAAAAACACTTTCAAATTTCATAATTGAACACGTTTTAATATGACTTCACTTCCATACTACTCTGTTACGTTTTAAGCCAATCCATAAAAATAAGCAAATGCTAGTAGAGTAGTAAGTTTATATTATATTAGGTAGTTAATATGCTACAATGTCTTTTATCTAAACACTATTTTTTTCTAAATATGGTGTACTATTGTATTTTGCCCAAATTTACAGAAAGAAGATATTTGAGGGTACTAAAAATTCCTAGGTTTCAAATAACCATCACGAGTGATTTTATTACAAATTTGTTTGAAAGTTGTATTCTGGATATTTAAGTTTACTTACTCTAAAAGTTTAATTATTTATACAACAAATTTAAATTATCAATTAAAAAAGTTAATCTTTTATAAGTTGTTATTTTTATTCTTTATAGTTTTTTTTATTAATTTATGATAAAACTGATAAAACTATTAAGTACTTAATCTAATTTATTAAAATGATACAAATATTTAAATAATCATAATTTTTTTAAATAATTGATCGTGTAATATATAAGGGGTATGCAGGCACAATAATTGTACACCAACTTTTACCCTGGACCCCTGTCTACGCCCTATACACCTATTCTTACCCAATTACACAATTGTGGTTGGCCATGATGAACTAGTAAAACAGCATATAATAGATAATATTCACAATCTGTACCTACACATATGTTTATAGATTATAGATATATCTATTATGAAATCAATAATGCTAAGAATTAATAATACAAAGCGACGATAATTCTCAATAATATACTTATAACTTTAAACCTATTATATATAATATATGGCAAAACGTATGGGAGAATGACTGCCAATGATATATGTTATAAAATCTGATAAATTTTAGATTTTTTTTCTATTAGTTTAACATAATACGTATAGTACTTAATTGTCTTGAATACAAATTTCTCAATTCTGATTGAAAATGAGCTTGTTTCAAAACATAAAATAAAATGTATTCATTATTATTTATCACATATTTTTGAATTTCTTTGAAGTAAATGCATTGTTTTAAATATTTTACAAATAAGTACATATTTTATAAAATATTTCATGTTTTTTAATATACATATGTTTTGGCAAAAACAAAACCACAAAACATAAATATTTACATATTCTGAGATTTTTATTTGTGCCCTATTGGGTAAGAGTTGTTATTAGAACCTATTACCAGTTTTCAATATAATAAAAAAAATTTTCTCACCAAGGGTTTATTATCAATTTTGATATATGTTTTACTTATCCAACTCAAAAATAATCTCAAGATAAGAATTTTTAGTTTTCTTCAATATTGATTGTTTTATTTACATCTAAATATTACAAAGATTATCTGTTCATAACTCATCTAAATATTATAATCTTTAAGTAAATTACACGTGTTAGGTTAGGTTAGGTTAGGTAAAAAAAAAATGTGATATGAAAATAATAGCAAAAGCTAATTGGGCGATGACGGCTTATTTTAACTAGCTATCATTGTCATTACCTCAATTTAAACTTTTAAAGATATTATAATAATATAATAATTGTAGATACTCATAGTTGTCTAACTGTTGTCCAAATGTCACACATTATGAAGGAAACAAATAAAGATAGTTAGAATACCGATATTTTAATGTAAGCATTTAAGTATATTTATGTGTGATCGGTATTACCCCGCTATATGGTTAATAGTATTAATTTTCCAAAAACAATAAATTAATTGATTGTACTTAATTTAAAAAATCTAAAACACGTTTAATGATATTATGCTTACATATCATTGAATAACAGCTTAAAAATAATAAATAAATAAGACTGCAGGTTGTCATGCGCATATAAATATATAATGATTACTCTCAATATAAATATAAATCTACATCACTGATGAAAAGGATGATTCGCATTGTAAGGTCACGTAGAAATGAACACGTATTTGTAACAATGAAAAAATATATGTTACTTTCTCATATACCGCCAGAGACAAGGGATGACTGAATAAAGGCCTCTACCGGGTCTACCGCCAAAGAGAAAGCTATTTTCTTGGAAACGCAGAGGCCTTTGATAATGCCGCCAGCCACTTTGGTCATACCGACCGTGTCATCCTTTTCACCAGTACATGCTATCCAGTCACATCAGCAACACCTCTCAGCAACGAATCCTGCGAGCGACAACTGGACCTCCTTTTTTAACGAGCTAAATCAGTGTTGTATTTATTTGGATTCATGTGTTCAGAGAGTTCTTTAATTGTGTCACCTTACTATATTACAGCACAATAAATGTGCAGCTGCGAGCCAGGTAAGGTGCATGATTATTTTATATACTTCATATTAATATTATACTTACTAAAAAATAGTATTTTATTATACGGTGTATACTTGATCAAATTCTCGTATACACGACCTCGAGAGCTCTCCAAAGATTAGAAGGAAGGTAATAGCGTATTAGCATGAATTTAACATTTATATCTAGCAGGTAATTATATTCCCTAACACTTATACGTGTAAGGAATTATACCCCAAATTGATCCTATTTTCAAGTTTTAGCACTGTTTTTAGTTATTTTAATTTTATACTACATAATATTCTCTTATTTTTATAGTATTTTTTAACTCGTATATACATAGTACCTAATAAGTTTTTCGTTCAAATTCAAACAACGGTGAAATTATTGCAATTTTAGTTCAGGGTAACCTGTGAATAATATAGGATTCATGTGCATCTTACCTTTATGATAATAGTTCGATGTGTAATCCTTGGAGAACGGACTATGCTTTTACCGCGCCGGAAGTGCTATAGAAACTCGTCGAGATCATTCTCGTCACTACATATATCACTACCCACTCGTAGGTGAAACGCTACAACAGTCGAATATAAACCGAAATTTTAGCGTTTAAATTTCGTTTTACGTGCTCGACATGCACAACGATGAACAATAATACATATTAATATAGACGTACATACGCAATCGCGAACGGTGGCGAGACGGACCCTAAGTAAAATTGACAACAACAATCTCCATCGTACAAAACTGCGTTGTCTATCGTTTCGTGTAGCTTTTATCGTATACTGCAGATTGATCGTGGTAATCATGGTATCATTCACTAACCATAATCTACCAGGAAATTTCCAGCGTTGGGTCGAACTCAGCTTTTATACACAACACATCAGACGACATAGCTACGTAAACCACGGTTTAAAATTTAAACCATGATAAGGCGCATGATGATAAACGAACAATTACTCGGCAACCCGGTCGCTGGAATATACCACGTACCTAAAAACCTAGTTATGAGCATACCGCGGTTGCCAGCGTACAGACAACCGTGAATAGTTTATAGAAACTCACTGTTTACTCGTATTTATATCATATAATTTGTAAACGGACACGTTAGGAATAGAGTGGTCTACGAAATACAAATCTACTTAAGTTCTAACTTTTAAGCCCACGAGATACCCAACCTAACCTAAACTAATGAGGTTAATATCCATACATTCGAAAGTATACGTTTCATTTCTGTGAAGTGTATTATTAGGTACGTACAATTTTGTATAACCCTTAAAAACCTTCAAAATGTAATCTCATTTTAGTCATTTTACCATCAATATCGGTAAATATATATGTGTAACATTGTTTGTTTTAAATATTAAAAATAATGAATCTGGGTGACGTTATTGCAGTACCCTTAAAAAATTTATTTAAGTTGGACAAAATTCTACAAAATAAATTATACAACACTACCACTCGGCATTGTAATGTATGTCTTTGAAAGTTTAGATGTCGGTCAGAAATTTGTCGTCCACGTCTGTAGAGTTTTTCTTATTCTCGATTGCCCAGTAATTATACGTTTTTCGCATCCACGAGTGTGAATGTACATATAGTTTTATGCAATGCGATAAAATTTCAGTCACGAATTTCGATCTATGACCAACTTTTTTTGTGTCCGTAGCATATAATATTGTGCTGAGGCCTGCGGTTTATAATGAAACGATTCTTGATCTTCGGCCGGACAGCTACCCTCAACTTGGGTTGATTTCGCGGCGCACACAAAATTCAAGGTAGGACGCACAAAGTTACATAATATTATATACATTATTCACAGGTTCCTTGTAGTAATAATATAACAAGTAGGTAAACGTCTAATTAAACCATTATTTAGAAATTATAATTTATTGTAAGATAATGGATATCTAGGTTTGAAAAATTATTGGAATACCTCGATATAATAATCATCATTTGATTTATGATAGTAGATATATGACGATTTTTAAGATAACATTATCATAAATTAAATTAGTAATTGTCATACAATATCGTCGGTTTAGCATTTTAGCGTGATGCTGTGATGTATAACCGCGTAATGCACAAATGTTTGACGACTTTACTGTATCATCTAATTTGTATTAATAAGAAGTAACTATGTTTATACTTTAACTTAAACATAATCGCCATACGAAATAATAATAATAACATAATTGATATGCATCTACATGTACACATGTAAACTTATACATGAGCAAACAACACTGGATAATTTAATCAATTTTTCCATAGTAGAAATATCTATACAATTATGAATATATTATAATGAAATCAACCAATATGACTTTTCATACCTTAACATTTAACAGTAAATATTTTTTAAAAACTAAAAAATCAAATTGTAATCATTTTATAAAAAATATAGATTAATAAAACTATATTATATTGAAAACAATTATAACGTATAAAAATATGAGTATTCAAAAATAAACATAATATCAACATCATATTTTTTTTAATAGTTGATAGACTATCTTGCGTGGTAGTTTAAAACCGCGTAATAGTTTAATATTTTATTCTACGCAATAATTAGCAATATTAGATGAGATTCTTGGAATGTTCAAATAAAATTACTAAAACAACATTATAATACTGCACTTGCTTTATCTATATGTACACTGTATTACGACGCTATTAAGCTAATTGGATTTTTAAATTATTTAATCTTACGGGATGAAAATACCTACAGTAAATGGGTAAACGTACATATAAACAATTTATGTGTATTTACAATTATTATTAATTCATGACAACTGCCGTTCGCTCGTTTCCCGAATAAATTTGATTATAATCTATATTTAATGCTAATAAACACACAGATCCGGACGAAGCGCTTACATCTGCGTATATAAACATTATAAACAGAAATTATTCATCGATTATTTTTTTATTTTACATTTAGTTGTGTGATAGACGCATATATCAATATATGAAACATTTGAACACAATATATAGAGTACCTACACGATAAATACACCGTGCAAAACATAGGTATACGTTATAATACTATACGACGACAATAATATATTATTGTGATCGGCTGTACAGCAACTTCGTGGTATAATAATTGTCTGCGAATGATGTAAATTTAATATTTTCCCTTATTGTGTACCTACGTACATAAACGCCAAGTCAACAGCTATAATAATATAATGTATGCACACACACACACACACACACACACACACTGCACTTACCTACCTACGCCGTATATACTATATATACACAATACTCACGTCTTGTTCTACTTCTACATTCGTCGTATTATTATTAGGTCAAACACGAGGCCGGTTAAAAGCCGCGAGGACGGTATAATAAAGGGAGTATATGATACATTGTTATATTATTATGTGTATATATGCGACGATATTGTATACTTACGCAGTTACGCCGCCACCGAATAAACGATGAATACAATACGTTTTACCCTTTTAGTCAAAGTCGATTTTTTTTTTTTTTTTTTGGAACACACCCGGCCACGGGAATAGGTCACCGGTAGACGGCGCAAGCAATAGGCGGTAATATAATGAAAGACAGAGTTATATATTTAGAGACAGAGAAAGTGACTACCGTACATAAATTATAATATTCTACCGGTAGTGGAAAAAAACAGAGGAAGAAGCTATTCATTATTGTATAATACATTAATACGGCGTTTATTATAATAATAAATATAATATTTTTATTTTCAGTTCTATTGCACAGATTTTAACGTGCGGGCAAGTCTTATTATGCACTTATCATATTTTTAATTTTTACGACTAAATTGTGTGGAAAACGCAACGAGAGTTGATTTATTTCCAACACTTGGCAAACATTCGGACGTGTTTCACAACACGGAGTACAGAGCTCATAAAATTATTTATAAATTTAAGAAATACGTTAATATATATATTATTATATATTATATATATATATATATGTTTATAAGCATGTAAACCTTGAAAACAATATTTTTCGCTCAAGTTTCCGCAGTTTAGGTACCACGCACGGACTATTATATCAATGCACTGCAGCAATCACGGGTTTGATTGTACTCAATATAACTGGAACATTTCAATTGGTGTGCACGCAATAATAGTCAATATCGAGACGATTGACGTAATATTTATCTGTAGGTACCTACACAGTATCAATACAATAAAATAGTGACGCGACAGCTTCAGTAACTGCCATACTAGTGAACTATAGGTACTATATTCGTATAATAAATTGCCTTTTTACTTTGAGGTCATTTAAAAAACTGAAAAGAAGGAAAACAGCTTTTAGGTTGGTACCTTTAGTAGGTATATTTCCTAAATTCAGTAGAGTAACAAAATTAAGTTTATAAGTTTATTTTCTTATACAACCAATTATAAGATATAATCAAAAACCATGGTTTTATATAATTACATATTATATAATAATTACAATTTGTACTTTCAAAAAGTAGATTAAGTTTAAAAAATGACATTAACACTATAATATATGCTTATTTTCATATATTTATCAAGTCAGCATATGTATATATTTTATACTAACGCTTTTTATTGAAATTTTTTTGATGTGCCAATTAAAAAATGAATGAAATTCAGAATTCTATTTCATTAAAATTGTTTTCAAAGTATATTTATTTTTAATAGGTTAGTAGTTAAGTAGGTGTTCATTTTTTCATGCAATTATTAAATTTAAATTTCAACTTAAATGATATTTTATGTAGACATAATAAAATATTATGTGCAATAAAGAATAGTGAGTAGGAAAAATAAAAATGTTGAATTCTTATATTGTCAAAAATTTTAATCACTATGCTGCATCACTACGTAAAAATCGCAAAAGGTTTTTTAAAGTACCTATATAACAAAATATTGGTGGATATACAAATTAGATATTTATTCTTGACTGAAACTGACCTCACGAGCGTATTCAAAAGGTTCAGTTGGGCCATCCATAAATCATAGTGAACTATGAACTTTTTACCTTCTGTAAATTAATAATTTCTATGTTTAATATAGGTATATATAGTATATAATATGTATACCTATCTATACATTTAAAAAAGACATTGTATTAATGTTTTCTTCTTATTTTTAATTGTCGGTTGACATTTTTCAAGAAAAATTACCTCGAAAAGTTTTATGTACCAATTCTACCTCTACATACATTATACATATTATATTCTAAATTGAACATTTTAAAAAGGTCAATTTTCTAACTTCCTTGTCAAAAATAATAGTGAGATATAGCCCACTCAAAATGTATAATATGTATAATGCATATTATACTCGTATGCAACTGCCAACATAATTATGATTGATTTTAATAAGTGTGAAGTAATGGCTTGAATGGGTGTGTCAGAACTTCCGAGAATACTCATTTTATTATTCAATCGTATTGATTAAACATCATTTCATTTCAGCTTTTGAAATGATGCATATATTGTGTAGTTTTTTTTCACTGGTATTCAGTAAACTGTAAAAAGTGATTTTTTTTTTATTGAATATGTCATTCAAATATATTACAATCATTTTACATTATTAGGTATAGTACAAATTTTAAGACACTACATTATACCAAGCATGGGCGTTTTACGTTAGGAATAGGTATACCTATATATATACGGAGAGCCTCCCAACATATGGCCCTATAGTTCCAAATAACTAGTACTTTTGTTATTAAAGTATTTTTAAATGTGTCATGTACTTACTATAATTATCAAATAACATGTATTTTGTAATAATAGATTACAATAATGGATTAATAGGATCAATAGATTATGGTATTTAGTTTACCAATTAAAACTTGCAATAAAATACATATTATGTACTCAATTAATGATTAATATTTTTTATTATAATAATTATTTAATATTTTATTATTCTTATGTTTTTTAGTATTTTCTAACCATAATTTTTAACATATTATATACTGGTAGTCCTAAGTCTGTAATCTGTAAAATTAAAAAGAAAAAAACATTTTTGGATTCAATTTATTTATTTTTAAAGCCAAATTAAGTGTAGTATACAAGGATCCACGAAACTCAAATTGTACACGTCGAGCAGAAATAGTTTACATAATGTTAGTTCATTACTCCGATTATCTAAACTTACCTATTAGTACCTATTAGTTATTAGTGTTATTACTTAATACTAATTAACTTCAAAATCAATTTCTATGTTTTTAAATACTCTGATAAATATTCTATTTCGGAATATGAAATTAAATATGTACATTTATTGTCATTCATATTTAATAAAATTAAAAAACTAAAAAAAATGGTTTTGCAATGACATCAAGTTATGTAAAAATAGTATTTGAATAAAGTTTAAAACTTTTCAAATAATAAATGTAGACACTTAAATCGAACACCTTGTATAGTCCTTATACCTACCTACGCGCTTCACTGTTATGTGGACCCATTATGCAATTTTATTATCAGTGTTAATGTGTTAAACATTGGACCACTCCTCCAAAGCCTACCGAATATTTTTTTAATTTTATTTTTACCATATATAATGTGAAAAGACATTGTATTATACATTTTCACATTTTATATTTAAATAATAAATGCAATATTATTTACATAGATACATAGGTATGGTGTATTGTTCAGTAATATACTTGTGGTGTGTGGTATGGTGCTGGGTCACGGCACGTATATATAATATTATACAGATACCTAATGTCTATACATAATAAATAATAATACCCGATAAACACTCAACTTTAAAAATCATTATAACTTTCCGCAAAAACTATGTACCTACCTTGACATGCTTGACATGTATCATCCGTAGTCAGAGGTCATCTTCAACTCGTAAATACATTAAAGTAAAAAAACAATTGAAAATCTCGCGAAGAAGTGCGTGGTGAACCACACTTAACTAATAACGATGTTATAGCGATAACAAAACTGTAAAAAATATTTATTATAGGTATGCTCGTATAGATAAAATGTTTTTATAGTCGTACCTATTTTTATTTTATTTAAAGTTTAAGTATAAATTGCATATAGATGACACGAAAAACCATTTTATTAAGTTTGCTAGTCGCTGGCTTAATTTTTTTTTATAATATTAAAAAAATAATTTTTAACTTTTTTCTTACTAAATATGGAATTTTGTTTAAAAATCTAAACTCAACACTGTCTATTTTCCCTTCATATGCATATTACTTGTATTATGCTTAGCACCAATGACGTAATGTGTATAAATATTGATGAACTCAGTTATTGGTTACAAATAATGATCTTGAATTCGTCGTGGTTCCCAATCATTAACCATTTTTTCGGTATCGACTGACCTCGAACTAACTTTTTCATATTTCTGTACTAATGTTAGAATTTTAGATAATGTATTATTTTATTATTTAATATCAACTTGTGATTTCTCATATAATTAGTATAAAATACTATAAGTAGTTTTATTTTTATTAGATATTACCTATTTATTTTAAAAATACTGTTTATAGTAAAAATGTATTTCTATTTAAGCAGTAAATATAATTTATATAATTGTATAAAAAACCAATATTTTTTTTTATTTTTTTTTTTTTGGTTATGAAAACTGGTTCATTTTAAGGGATATGAGTGGCTTTATAAAATATAATTTTTATTTTTTACTTCTTATCGTATACTTATCCCAATCATAGTCTTCGTTGACCTTAATATGTTGTTTCCATACCATTTCAACCTACAGAAAGAAATACTTAGAACTTACCAATTTATAAGATAGTATAGTTTAAATGTTTATCAAAATTACACGGTGTCGGCAATGTCTGAACTATTGTAATTATATTGTTATACAGACAAACCAATAATAGATATATCCAGTAGTCACCACGTGAAAGTTTTCCGTGCGCGTGGAAACATTTCCGTACACGGGAAAATAAAAACTCGAGAATACCGTTTTTCGTCCTTATACGGAAATCGAGTATGCGAATCGTCCGTATACGGATACCATTTGTATGATTTCAAGAATAGCCCCCATGCGGCCATGCCATGTTCCGTTTTAACACGTTCGATTCCGATCTATTCCGACTTGGTACCTGCACTCTGCAATATACGCGGCGGCATTGTCTCATTTAATTTAATGTACATATAATATTTGCTTGACGTTACCGAGTAGAAACAACATATCCGTTTCCTATATATTTCAAACAAGTGAGTGACAACTTTTAACGCAAACTATTAGTTGAAACCATTATTGTAATTTCTAAAATACAAAAGCCCGTGTGATACGCTAACATTTCCCGTTCGTATTTTGGTTCCTAAGTAAATTGATTTTTGATCGATAACACACATCAATAAATATAATGCAAAGAAGTCGCGGAACTTTTGTATTCAATTGAAATATGATATTAGGCTACATAGGCGAAGCTTGATAAATTGAGTTGAAGGAGGGGGTTCAAGCCCCAGATTATTTAATTAAAATAATTATTAATAACTTCCTATTTAATAAGAAATAATCTTATTTATGTATTGTAAAAACACTAAAGACAAAAAAAAATAAAAATCAGCCAGCGTTCAGTGTGTGATAACTAATTATATTTTAATACAGATATGAACAAATAAACTAAAATGTATTAATGCATTGCATATTATTGTAATATTTCTACAAATACAAAAATAAATATAGTAAAATAAAAAACTGATGCAGAAGAAATAATTTTAACTGCTTTATTGAATAATATTTTAAATTGTAGGTTAAAAAAAAAAAATATTGTTATGCCCTTCAAATAGTATTTTTGTGAATAATGATACAAAACTATAAGTTCATACCTTGGATATACATTTGGGGGGCTAATCGGAAACATAGGGGGACTTAGCCCCTATAGCCCTCTGCCTCCCTAGCTCCGCCTATAGTTAGGTATGTAAATTATATTCACCTGCATAAAAATAAAAAACAGCCGTTAACATAATTTATTACAAATTCTTAAATAAAATGTATACAAATCAACTAACTATATAACGTGTTAATTGAGTAGCGTATGTAATAGGTAGCTGCATGTTAGATAAACTATGATAATATACTATGTTATTAGTTATTACTATTAATACTATTTGCTAGGAGACATAATCTCATTAAAATATTAAACTAGATTTAAACTAAATTAAAATAAAGATGTTTGACATTTAGCTTTAATTATTACATAAGAATATACCTAATATAGTAGTACGTTACCAAATGTCTAAGTTTTTAATCGTTTGCAGTTTGCTATTTGCCTATTGTTATTTCATACACTGAGCAACAAATAATCAAAATACAACTATTAAACATAAACAACTTGTACATTTCTTGGAATGTCTTATGAATTTGTTTAAAACACCTTAATTTCATATATGAAGTTAAAAGGAATTAACAATAATTATTGAATTCACTACAAAAGAAAATAGCTAATTATTACGTATATAACATCATTCTATTGTAATTCACAATATGTAAATTATTTGCCTATACCAACGCCGTAAAAATATTTGGGATTTTCCTAATTATTAGTACTATAATAAATTATGTATAGTATATAATGAGACATAATAATAAAAAAAAAACAGATTGTACAAATTATTAAATATTATCATTAATTCAAGCAGTATTCAACATATTCATGTCCATATTCTACGAAAACCGTGTGATTTAATATAGTGTACCATGTACCTACCGAACATTTGAAAATATTGAACTAATCTATCGTATGGTTAAGTGGTTATGAAATATGATTACCAATTAATGATTAAAGTTATCGTTTAAACTAACAATATGTCTTAATTCTATTGATAAAAATGCAATTTTGAATACTTTTACATTGTCTACAGTGTTCACGTCTCTACACAGAACTCGGTAAATTGAAATACCGTCTTTCGAATTATTATTATGTCTTCAGTTTTGCATGCGATTTTAAAATTATTATCACATTATTTACATTACCTATATATATTCGAATTTTATTTAACA
Source organism: Rhopalosiphum padi (assembly GCF_020882245.1). NCBI lineage: Eukaryota > Metazoa > Arthropoda > Insecta > Hemiptera > Aphididae > Rhopalosiphum > Rhopalosiphum padi. The sequence goes on from NC_083599.1 coordinate 39,676,539, forward strand.
ATTATTAAATTTGAATACCTACGGATCTTATTGGTATAATGGTATTATACTACAGATTATTATATGCATATTGCATATTGGTATTTAAAATTTGGTATGGTTGAAATATGGACTAAAAATTCCACTAACAATTTATTTTGTATATTATTTTAGTCTTAGAGATTGAGGTGAAAAAATAAATTCTTTTTACAATTTATTTTGGTTAAGTATTATTTTATTTATTATATTTTTATCAAAAAAATAAAATATATGTATATAAGGTACTTTTATAAGTTGTGCCAGTATTTTAAAACTAAAAATTAAAAACATGATAAGTTTATTACATCTTATTCAGTTATTTTATAAGTAACTAAACTCAGGTAAAAACCCATCTTTTTCAAAATCTTTGACTAACTGAAAAAGTAAGAAACGTGAATAAATCATAATATGTTCTATAGTCTGGAACAGGGCCCCCACTAAATGTTTGTTCGAGCCCTTTATAAAACTTTATAAAAATTACAAATAAATTTCAACGGGCCCCTGTACTCAAAGTCCATCAGCTCTCCCCTTGTGGGGGCCCTGGTCTGAAATACAAATTGATTGTTTATGGCACAATATTTTCCATTGATGGCAAATAATATTTACAAAGTACAAATATGCTATTAATATTATATATTATTATATGTTTAATAAAAAAATAATAATAAATTGTTATGCTCCTACCTATAAGTCATTTAATTTAAAAAAAAAGTTTTCAATTGCTTATTTAAAGAATAAATTATAAATTAGTATTAAGTACTTTTCTATAGCACCCCTCTCAACAACCACTTGTAAATACCACTGTATTATGCAAATAGGTACATTGTGATACATAAAGGAACATAGTTCTTACTATGTACCATAATCTATTTATTTATTTAATGGGCATAACGCCCAATAGAACAGTAAAACAGTATACATGGTCATTTGAGGAGTTGGCATCGTCAACGACAAATTAATGGTCCACGTTAATGTTTATTATCATTGGCGCAAATAAGGGGGTGGGGGTTTAAAGCGACTTAATCAAAGCTCTTAATAACTCCAAATCAAGTCCTTATTAAATAAGTTATACGTATACTTATCATTATTTCTCTGCAATTAAACAAATTAGTTATATTGTAATAAACATAATAACTATAAAAATATATAAAAATGTTATTTTCATGATAAGTAGGTATAACTACTATATTGCGATGGCGTAGCGAAATCTGATCCTATGTCGCCGTCGTTTCTAAACAGAAAAAAAAAGTACTATAATATATCTGATAAGTGATAAAAAAAAATATAAATACGAATATTTATGATAAATGATTGATGTTTTTAGTATTACATAATAAATTATCGGTTGTTTAAAAAAGTCCCCTTCTGTCTATTTTTGTATTCTATACATTAAAGGTTAGAACAATTTACTAACCAATTACATATTATTCATATTAATGTAATAAATGATTGAATTACCCTAAATATAATTTGCATACATATAAATGTACATTACAATAAAATATAATGCCAAATTACGAATCGGATGGAGTATATTACTGTGACGTAGTATAAACTGTAGTTAAATATGTTTGATTTTTTTACAGTTTATCTTAGAGACAAAAGATAATTTTGATTTTCCCAAAATAGAGCCGAAAACAACTTATAGATACCTATAAAAAGTTACCTTCTCCGCGTGTGGTACATTACACGGTATTTCAACACTGCATCTCTGTATCACTGTATTAGACACGTATCAACGATTTAACTCCTTGCTACCTTATATATTAAATAGTACAAATACAATAATTGAATAAGTACTGACTTATATATTATTGTAAATAATATAGCTATATCTAAAATATTTATCAATAGAAGATCTGTTTATGAGGTCTTTTTTGTTAATCGTTCACACGTCAATCAAAGGTACATAAATATTATTATAGAGTTTGTTGTATATAAAACATAATCTAATTGGACTAGACTATAAAAGTTAGTTTCGAATTGAAGTCACGCGATTTCAGGACTACCTGCCATACGTATTGTCTCTAATGAATGCCGATACAAAACATCAAAAAAGATAAAACAGATAAAGAATTGAATAAAAAAAAAAATATAGCGAATATAATTTCAAGTAACAATATAGATTATTTTGTAAATATCCAATTAAAGTGAAAACCTATATATCATTAGATAAAAGATACTGGCCACATGTTAATAACATATTTTTCATACTATGAGTAAAATAAAAAAAACCATCGAGTATTTAAATTTTAAAGATTACCTATCTTTTTATTTAAAATCATACAGACACTTTCTAAGGACACAGGGAATAAAAGATAAAATGTATCTAAAAAACATCAATCTATTAAAATACCCATTGATTTCGAAAGTAAGTGTACAAGTACTAAGTAGGTATTATAAAACAGTTTATAAGACAAAAATATTTTTTAATATCGCTATAGTTTTTATTTTTGCACATTTAGTTTTATTTCATACATAAATAATATATAATTATATTATGTAATATGTACATAAAACATGAGTTGTCTTGAAATCTTTTCGAAATTCAATCGTCATACACTATAGGAATAATAAGCTCCACATACTTCTAGGATCTAAAAAAAAAAAATTTATAGAATAATTCATATTTTTCCAACACATGGAAAAACTGAATACCTAACAAATTTTTTATTGAGATTTTTTTCTGAAATCCCAATTCCTAATTATAATGACTAATGAAAGTCAAATGTTTGTTAGGTACTATAGCCACTAAGTAATCAGTATTTTGGTATACCTAAGTATTATAAAATGCTACAATTGATTTTGGATATTTATATTTTATCAATGACATTTACCACTATGTTATGTTATTAACCTATTAGTCCTATTACCAATAGCCTAAAATATTTTATTAAATCACCTAAAAGATCCGTGATATAGACTAACTTAGCAATAAATTAGTGATTAACAAATTAATAGTACATTAAATGTAAATTTTATTGAGGGTTTATCGTCTTCGCAAAGTCGAAAGTCTGTCATTATTGTGCAATGTACAATTTAGATTTAAAAGTATATTATATTTTACGTGCTAGATATGTGCAGACTACCAGACAAAGCGCTGTTATACGATTGTCTACAATGTCGAAATAAATTAATTTCTAATTATAGGTATACAAGAAAGTGTTCTAAGGCCCACGAGATTTTCAAATCCTGAATAGAGCAATACATTTATGATGTTTTGAAGGTGGTTCTGATAGCAAATTGGATCAAGTTGTTAATTGTCTTAGGAGAGAGATTCAAATTTAAAATTGATGATTCCTTGTACCTATTTAATCAAAAATTACAAAACCGGAAATATTTAAGAAACATGAGTTTCAACTAAACTGATTTTTGTTGTAATTCAAAAAAAAATGACCATAGAGACTTAAAATTGTCGCCAAATATTTATGTATGATCTTTTTTAAAGTGATAACATTTTTAAAATATTTTTTTTTTATTCGTGTTGATTTAAAATCTTAAAACTGTATCACAAGGTTTCACATAGTCATAAATTATTTCAACTACAGCATTTTAAAAACGTCGACTATTGACTTCTAAATTATAATAAATAAATTACAAATAATAAAATAACAATAATTTAGGTACATGGCATAATATTATAAAAACTGAGATAACATACAGTCTAAGTTTAACCTACTGTACAATTAATGACAATGCTCGTAAGGAGTGGTGAAAATATTACGGAATCTCTGCGACTGCGAGTCCAAATGTGCGCAAACATGTTATACCGTGCGACACGGTTTTCGATTAAAGCAGAAATCTTATTTTTATCTTCAACGAATAATAATCATAATAGTGATTCGTCGCGTGTTTTTTTTCTCGTTTTATGCCGTCGCGCGCACGTTATCAGCGTACGGCGCTGATTACCAGTGTGCCGGCCAACTACGCTGCACTAGCAGGTGGTGCCCACGTTATTGTATATATTATACAACACGTTACGTGTATAAGAATTATTAATAATAATAATAATAATATTAATATGATAATTGTACGCGGCAAATTGTATATTTTAATAAATATATAGTAATACTCAGTTGAAATTTTGTCGAAAAACCGAACAAACGATACGAGAAAAACCCGCGTAAAATATTTTCCAATCATCACAATAATAATAATATTGTTATTATTGTTGTGCGCGCGCGCTTACACACACGCACGCCCGCCTATACGTCGCGCGTCGTCGGAGCGGCGACGGTCAGGTCTGCAGGTGGTGCGGACACGACGGTCGGTGCCGGTGCTGGTGCGGCGGCGGCGACGACGACGACGACGATAAATTATAATTGCGCGGCGGGCGACGTCGTATCATACACACACACGCGCACACGCACACGCACACGCACGCAAACGGTGACGGCGGCGGTGAATATGTAGGTTTACGGAGTAGTGGCCGGTGCCCCGCGCGCCTCACCGCCGACGCCGTAGTGGCGTACTCGTTGTGTAGTCGTCGACGGCGACATCGACGACGGCCGCCGTGGTGGGGATCGGCCGTCGGCGCAGTGTTCGGCCGCAACCGCCGCCGTCCGCTGTGTTTGGGCACGTTCCATCCCCGGCGCGCAACAGCAACAGCACAAGCAGGCAACGGCAACACTACCGTAGCACGAGCGCGAGCGGCGGCCGCGTACGACGCTTACCTCGAACGTTACAGTCTTATTTTTTCACATCGTTTTTTTTTTTTTTCGCATCTCGACAATATACGCGGATATTACCCCGTGGTGCGACACACGGTCGTCGTCGACGATACGTATAAAAATATAAAAAAACCCATTGCGACGGGCGAGATCACCGTCGTCGTCGATCTTGTTGTTGTTGTTTACGTCCGTCCGCGGACTCGGTGATAATAGACAGGACCGATAATAATAATAATAATAATAATAATAGTAATAATTGTCGTGTGTGTGTGTTGCGCGCGCCAGACGGTTACTTGTTGATTTGATTTTTTTTTTTTTCCCGATTTTCTTTCCGGACGCATTTCCCCCGACCACCACCGCCTCCTCGTCAAGCACCGACCCTACCGAAGTGGATTCGGCGTCGTCCGTCGCGCGTTTCGTGAGCATCTCGCTCGCACGCGTCACACACACACTCGCTCGCTTCGCGCACACACACACGCGCGCATACGTACACACATACGGGAACGTAACTGGCGAGTACTCACACACGCGAGCGCGCGCGCGCACACACACTTGTACAGTCGCTCTTGCATACATTCACGGACCGGATGCCAAAATAATCGCGCAGCCCGCTTTTCCGCCGGATGCAGTAGCGGTCCCCGAACACAGCCACAGACTCCGTCGAGACACCGATGCGAAGACGGTCGACATGTAGACGTCATGATCGACATGATCCGCCGGCCGATTGTCGCCGCCGCCGTCGTCGTAGCCGCCATACCACTTGGCCTCCTCCACCTCGAGGGTGCACCGTCGTCTTGAACAGCCGCCATGGACCATTCGGCTGCGGCGGTCCACACGTCTAACGAAAGGTATGTACCGCGACCGTGGTCGTCCTATAATATGAATTATAATAATAATAACGTTATGTTTACTTTACTGGTTACGTTTGGCGTTATTGCCGTTATCTATAATGTCGCTAACGTTGTCGTCCACTCGACGATGGCCTTAACCGTGCGTCGTTCGCTGACGTCCTCCCGTCACCGGCGCTTTTCGATCATTGTCGCCTCTTAGGCTTAGTCGCTTGGGTGTACCGGTGCCTCGTGATCAGAGGTTTACCCGCTGACCGAGTTCCATCGCCAACGATCACCGTCCAGTTGTCCGCTTGTGTTCCTTCATTTTCAAGGTCGACCTAATGAAACCATCTGCTTATCTATTTGGCTTTCTTTCGTCATACATTTCACTGTACATCCTGTTTACAAATTAACCAGCGTTACTTTCTCGGTACCTATTTCACTGTTAATATACATTTATATTTTATTGTTGTCGCCCCTGTTAATTTACTTTTCTTTTAATTTCAAAGTGATCGATTCAAAACCAAAAAACTGATTTTATTTGATTCAAATAGGTACATGGACTTCAATCAAGAGTTCCATATTTTTTCAATGCTTTGTTTCCGTTCTCAAATATTATCAAACAACCGTACACATAAAAAATGATTTGGGGTAATACTAGTACGATTGCCTTTAATTATTTCATCTATATTATAGGAAACATTCCTTTTGACAGTATTTTTACATTTTATGATCCTTGTTTAACATTTCAATAAAGCTCGTCATAATCAAAATGATTATTTTAAATTAAATACCCAAGCCACTAAAGTAGAACAAATACAATGATAACCTTACTATGATAACAATCAATTTAGTTCACCTACTCAAGTAATTATATTACTGTAAGTATTAGCTTAAGATGTTAATTTACATCTGCTTACGAGTAGTCTCGTATTTTGTTCTAGGTATAGGTTAGGTAAAATTAACTAAAAAACAATAGGTAATAATCAAAATATTTATTTAAGTTATGAATACATTTTCAGACCATAAACAAAAAAATATTTAAACAGATATTCATCAATAACTTAGAATCACTTTACTGACTTTAATACTTGGTTCATATTTATGTTTAGGTAACTTATTTTAATATGTCATCTATAGTATGTTCTTTTTTAATTGTAATTTTTAACATTTTATAGTACTATTTCTTTTTATAATAACTTAATGAGTAAAAATGTAATTTAGCTACTCTATTTTAGGTAATAAAGCCTTTAGTATTAATTATCCTGGGAAAAATAAAAAGATTTAATTTTTCATTAAATTTATGATTTATTTATGTGTTTATATAATATAGTCTGCTTTAGTAAATTCTTTAGGTAGGTATTTTGTGTTTGTAAGAAATGCATTTCATTTGTTATACATTGAAGATATAACTTTTATAATTTATGGGTAGTTAAACTAAGTAGTATTCAATTATTTGATGATTGATTCATGTTACTTGTCTTACATTATTCAAAGGATAATAGTTACTGAAAAATGTTTCTAGGTAAAATAAATTTGTGTACTAAAAGTCTATAATTTAGGGCACTTGGGGATAAGGTAAACAAATTGGTTTGCAAATGAGCTATGCTGAAAAAAAATACAAAGTTTACATTGTACGTAAACAATTGAATCCATTTGTTATTTTCTAAAAATAACTTAGAATTCATCACATTAAGTTTCTGGCTACCAGACTATTGGCGTCAAATTAATGTTTAATTTTGAGTAACAGATAACTAATATTTATTTACATACGGTTTACATTTATGTTCTAACTTGTTGAATACCTACCTAGTTAAAGTATATTTAAAATTTAAATATCAATAATATTTTTTGTTTCAAAACTTCTATCCGAGTATCTAGATCCACAATGTACATCTCTGTATTCTATAATCCTGATTTTTAAATTATGTTGAAATATAGTGTACATATCTTTTCATATTCAAGACTAGGGATTAACAATAGATATTTTATTTAATATCTTGATAACTATATAGTATAAATACTAGATACCTAAATTGGTGTTTAATTAGAAATATTAGATAATAATTAATTCTTAATAAACCTTGCAGTTGAGTCAGTTTTAATCTTTAAAATAATTTATGACCCTTTATTTTAGTATAATAAATTATTCTAGAATTGCGGTAAAAATATAGATGTGTTGAAATGAAACATGTTATTTGTAAATTACTTACATAATATAGGAACTTATATATTATTTAGGAAATCTCAACTTGTTTTATTTCTATAATTATTCTATCTTATCTACTTATTAAATAATGTGATTGAGTTGGTATATGTACATGTTTTACTTAGTTTATTTTATTTGTTTAAGTTTTTTTTACTGTATAAATTAATATTGATACAGTCACATTTTACATATTAAAATAATATGTAAAATATTGAAGGTTTTGGATTGAAAATATTTTTTATGAGGCTTAACTCAATTGGTTCAGTCCAAACCAAAGTCTACTTATAATAACTAATGATTATACTAATTGCTTTTACTTTACTTTTATTTATTATGAAAAATGTATGTATTGTTTTTGTTATTAATATAAAGAGGATCATCACATTTGCTATTATTCTAAATTGGAATGACTAAATTATTGTGTCATTTCTATGTGATTATTGAGTGGGGTGCAATGTAACAAATTTTTATTTTATTACATTTATGATTTACGACTTAAACATATATAACATAGATACTAACTTTTTTTATACTGTTTTATTTTTTATACAAGCAAAAAGAGGGGCTATGAAAAGTTGATTTGTAAAGTTTTCTAAGTTAGAACTAATAAAAATAAGTTAGGAAATTGATACAAAACAAAAAATGTATGCAAAACATATCTTGGTGCTTTGGGGATCTTTTAAGGATTAATTATGAAATTAAATATAGATGTCCATCATATTTTGTTGAATACACAAATTAGTATTCAACCAATTTTTCATGCAACTTTAAGTCTAAATACCTACTGATAAATGTCAAAAAAATATAAGTAGGCAGTATTATAATTTATTATGAAAATGTTCATCTATACCCTATGTTACTAAAAACAAAAATGTAGAAATATTTTAATAATTAAATAAATTTTAATAGTTATTGACAAACTAATTAAATTAATTCCTAGTACAATAATAGTATTTAAAAAAAATAAAAAAAAAATATGTAAAAATAAAGATTATTGCATTCTAATGTAGTAATAATTTGCTAAGAATAAAATTATTAATAAAGACAAAACACTGTATTATGTATCAATTATAATTAGGATCTGGATTTAGGTATATTCTTTAAATAATTTGAAATATGATGCTGGGGTATGCTAGTATGCTCTAAAAATAAACCTACAGCAGGAAAACATATTTTCTTTACATTTTCTTAAAAATAAGAAAACTATGTTTTCCTTTTAAAATTAATCAATACACATCAATATATGCTTTGAAGCTAATTAAAAATACTAAAACTACTACTCAAACATTGGATTAAGAATGGAAAATTAAAAAAAAAAAATTAGAAATTTTAGAGCTATTATTAAGTTTCATTTTTAGCGATGACATATTAATACATCCTAAATAAGTATATATATATAAATATATATATATTAAAATGCTTCCCATGCCAAATTTAAAAAAAAATTAACAAATAGATACACAAGTAAACATTAGAAATTATTATATATGATATAAAATTAATAACCATAATTATAAAAATAGACCACATATTCATTGCGACCTAAAGAGAGAAAAAATATTAATTTGACTGTACATACTAGTAGAATTCATTTACAAAACCAATATATAAAAAACCTCGTTAAAAAATTACAATGTTAAGTTTATGAATAAATACAGAACCCAGATATACTATTACATTAAACAACACTGATTGTATTGATAAATTATTTTTAAAAAAATACATAAAAATAATACTAACTTCAAAATAAATATTAATTTTAATAACTAAAAATTAAAATAAATAAATTTATTTATTTCTCATAATTTACAAATTATTACCAGACTTCTTAAATAATCTCAAATATACATCAAAACTTTTTCCTATGAACTCTTGTGTTTAATCTTTATTAATATTCTTTCACTCCCATCAAAACTGCATACATTAAAAAAGATATGCAAAGCTGTAAAAACAAAAACCTTGAATTATATTAATTCATTTTTATCAAATGCAATTTTTATTATTTTTTTCTATATCTGTTACCTAGACCCGTGTAGTTAAACACAATATTATAAATATAAATAATATAGAACAATTATAAAACTTAAAACTATGATTTTTAAGTATTTATAATTTTTAAAAATTGTTCACAAGATAATTCATCTTCTTATAGTAAAAAAACTTTAAGACATTCCTATTTAATTTCTACAACTCATACCTATTTTTAATATATCTCCTCATTTTATCATTTATAATTATTACCAATTACATCATAATTTAATACAGATTTTGAATCTTATTTCCTATTTCAATATTTATAAATAAAAAAGATTAATACAAATAAGTTATGAGTTATGGCACATATTTGTTGATTGTTTTCTATCATATTGTTACAAAATAATTATAAATATGTATGTACATTAAAATGGTAGGTATGCATTTAAAAAAAGAATATCCTTTTATCTAAGAAATTAAAAAAATCTTTTAGTAAACTGTTCATTTGATGACTTACATTTGATAAGCTTAATCATCAACACTTGTTAATAAGTAATAACAATATTAATTTGAAAAATGTTATGTAGGTTATATCAAAGCATTTAGATGGACTCTGGCTAAAAAAAAGTCATGAATGGTAATGTTTTGCATTTGTTTTTTATTACCCTATATCCCTACTTAGTAGTCTTTGGAGTTCAGGTGCATGTGCATGTATCTTTATTATTATTTTATTTACTTAATTTCAATAAATTTAAATTTTTAGATCTATCATGTGGTATATATAAGTATTACCAAATTAAAAATTTATAATGATTATAATTAATAGTATAATTTTGAGTCAAATAATTTAAATTTTTCATGTAAAATGTTATCAGATATAAGGTTCAGTGGTATTAATTTGTAAATAAGAAAAAATTAAATTAAAAAGATTATTAGTGTAGTGTTAAAGTTAGAGAAAATTTAATTTGAAATTAAATATATTTTTATAATTTATACAGGAATAATAAGTTGGCAACAGGAAATAAAATTAGTATAACTGACTATTGTATATTTGTATGTTTTAACTGACCTTCAATCCTAATTATCATGCTAAATTAATTAGATATCTAAAAATGTCTATGTAAATGTTATATAAAAGTTATTCTTTAAGTAAACTTTGATAACAACTAATTACTTACAGAATTACTACTGTTGACTATTAGTTTTCTCAATACCTTAAGGTTTTCATAATAATTGTTATTTTTTCATTAAATTAAATACATAATACTAGTTAGAATCATTCTTAAATATTAATTTGATTTTATAGATATAATATGATAAATTAATTATTTTATGTGTTATTTTTTTTATGCTCAGTATGTTTTCAACATAATTATTAATACTTGGTAATTTATACATGTATATAGAAAAAATGGTAACTAGAATCTTGTTAATGGCTTTTAATTAGACTATATTATTAATTTGATTGAATATGAGTAAATATATATAGTGCCTCCAAACTATATTTGTATTTACTAAAAATGTTATTTTGAAAATAAAAAAATTTAAAAAGATTAAATTTTTATAATATATTATATTTTTTTCTTGAAATATTATACTGAATTGTTTAATATATTCAAACTAATTGAATTTAAATAAATCTATTCTCTGTAATAAAAAATCATATTATTTCAAGTTAATAAAAAAATGAATATGTAAATAAATAGTTATCTATTTACTTAATATATATATTTTTTTTTAAATATTTTTGTCGTTTATTAAATCAAATTTATTTATTTACCTAATTGAAAATCTTTAAAATCAAATTCATCAAGCTTATATTATATTCTGTATTACAGGCCATCTGAACATATACCTCAACCCTTGATTGCAGAGGCTCTAGATACTCCATCAAATTTACCGTCTACAACTACATTAACTGTTTTAGTAGTTAAAGATGAAAGAGGATATGGCATGAAAGTGTCTGGAGATAATCCAGTGTTTGTGCAATCTGTCAAACAAAGTGGAGCTGCAGAAAAAGCAGGCTTACATAGTGGTGACAAAATTATTAAAGTGAATGGTGTTAATGTGACACATTCTACACATACAGAAGTGGTTGAACTTATAAAATGTATGTATACTTTTTAGATGTATGTAAGGCCAATGTATGATAATTTTATGTACCCTATTTTCAGCTTCTACCCAAGTTGAATTAACAGTTCAACAAAGGCCTTTGTTTATAAATTCATCAAATCCTAATTTAACATTACCACCTTTGCCTTTACCGACAATGAATTCTTCTACTGTATCGCCAGTAACACCGTGTTCCTCAGTAACACCAACTAGACCTTTGCATCACCATCATTCAGCTCCTGCCCGTGATCGAATTACAGGACCTCAACCTGTTGATGTATGTATTTTAAGCTGAATTATTAATTTGAATTCCCTAAATGTATTATGTTTTTTAGTTGTGTTTAAATGATGAATGTCTGAGATACTAATTTGGTACATTTTGAATGAAAATAATTTTAACACTAACCTTTAGTTTCAAGTCTTAAAACATAGTACCCATTTATTTATGTAAAAATGGCACATAAATGTATTCAAATTAATTATTCAAGTATGAATCATTTAAGACTATGATACTTAATTACTTAATCATACAAACTGTTATTTAAATTAAAAACAATGGCGTTGGATTGAAATTTGGTAAAAAGTTCAAAACCATAAGTATTGTTTGTACTCTATTTTATTATTAGAAATTTTGTTTGAAATTAGTGATAATATTTTTGTTATAAAAAACTTTAAAGGAAAGAAATTAAAAAAAAATAATAATTTTAATGTTAAGGTGGAACAAATGAGGCATGTTGAACTAGAACGATGGCAAACATTTAGATTAATGTTAGAAAAAGAACAGAGGTATGTAGAGGTATTAAAAAAAGAACTTCATAGATCATCATCAGATGTATCCAATGGTGATAACTATAAATTGAAAAGAGAATTGACTGGTGCTGAGCGTCGAGTTAAAACATTGCAAGACCAATTAACTACGTTCAATGAAATACCGGTATTGTACAATTTTTACTTTAAATATACTACTGTTAATAGTTATGTGTAATATAATGGGACTATTATTATACTTAAATACAGTCGCATGATTTATTTTATAGAAAATTAAAATATTAAATTTTTGGTGTTGACTATTAATTTAGTACTTAGTATATTTGCAGATTTTTGATAATTTTAAACTGAAAATATGTGTATTTTTATGGTGTTTAGAATTTGTGATTATATTGCATTTTGTAGTTTGAAGTGTACAGTAATTTTAGTTTTTGGTTTGTGTTTTGATGATTATATGTGTTTAAATTATTGAAAGTACTAACATGTTTTACAAACATTAATTTATCTTATTGTTTATAAAAAATGTTTGTCAGTTTTCATTCTGCCAGTGCCATAGAAATATGTTGACAAATATAAATTAAACTATTAAAAGAAGATATTTTGATGTCCCTTTTTACATTGCATTTTTATTCTATTAAATATGTATCTACAATTACCTAGTTGGGTTTAAAATTATAAAATATTTTATAATACATTTTTTCATTTTAAAATTCATTTAATTGATAGAATAAACATGATATTGAGAAAATATATTAGATTAATATTATGTTAAACACTATTTTTAAAGCACTGTATGCTGTTTGTTGAGTCATTGGCTCTAAAAGTATAACTAAATGTACATATCTGCATTCTATACATTTTATTTTAAATTGATATTAGCACTTGCTTAAGATATTTATTTTGATATTAATCCTATTCCTTTTTATCCCAAACTATTTTTCTATTTTTACACCTTTAATACCCTATTTCCAATTCTACGTGTTTTGTACTTTTTTTTTTTTGTTTAACACGATCGTATGCATATTTATTATGTTGACAGCTTTGTAATATTGTTGCACAAGCATCTTCACTTCAACCTCCTCCACTACCACCAAGAAACCCACCACCACTACCTCCTAGAAATCCAACGGCCCCTTTGATTAGTGATAAGCAGTCGAATAATTCACATATCACTGGTGTTAACAATAGTCAAACTGTAAGTACGCGATAATTGTTTAAGACAATTAATAGCCTATTATGCCTTAAAATATTCCCATATTATATTTCATATTCTAAATTTTATTTAAAAATGGTATTTTATTTAAATTGAATCATACAAACCTTATAAATACACTAAATAAAAATTGTTTATTAAAGAATTCATATTTAAAGTCAACAATTATAATTTGAATACAATAAAAATATACTCTGTCTAACTTATTAATGCAATTTAGTGGTGCCTATCATGCGCTGTGATTTCTGCACTACCCCCAGGTTTATAAAAAGCTCTATCTGCATGTACTATTCAATGTTGATTACTACCAATTAGAGTAGGAAATAGTACAAATACTATTGCATAAGGCTGAGTATATATTTTAATATATAAATTAATGATGTAAAACGTTTTGTGCTTATATAACACAACACCATAAAATAAAATATTTTATTATTAAGTACAGATTTAAGAGTACTATTAATAAGTTAATACACTAAAATGGTTGTATGGTTGAATTAAATAAAATAACCACTTTACTAATTATTTTACTCTATAATATTCTAATTATTATATACATCTAAAAGTAATACCCAATTTCACACCAATGTTAGGTAAAACATTTTTAGCTATATGTTTTCTCTCCAATACAAGTTATGCTTGTAAAACCAATGGAGGTAGGTACTTAAATATAAATAAGTTTTTTTAAAACTGTTAATATTGCATGCTAATTTTATAAAAATGTGATGTGTGTATTCTCTTGTTCTGTTTGAAATGTGATTTTTATAAGATTAATCTCTTATTATAAATATATTTAGATCTTAAATATTAGTAGTACTTTTTAGGTATATGGGTTATTATTTCTTAAACTCTATTTGATATATTTTTATTTATCATTCTGATAATATATAATAAATTATCCTTGTATTTGTGTGTGTCAATTTTCATTGCAATTAACTATCAATATTTCTTACAGGATTCTCCTAACCTTTCATTGTGTCATCAACGTACAAAGTCAAATCCTGATCAACTTAGTGAAGGTAAACCATTAGGTTAGTACTTAAAATATCTTAATAGATATTAGATACAAATAATTAAAGATGGATAACAAATACTATAGCTTCAGTAATATTTAATTACTTTTTATAAAATTAATTTAATAAAATAAATTCCAACATTAAATTAATAAAAGTTAGAATTAGTTTATTAACATAGTAAATTTTAAAATAAAATACATACCTTTAATAGCAAAACCAGAATCTTACTCCAAATCACTGTATCTTATAAATTGTATTATTTTATTATATGTTGAATTATCCGATATCTAGAAATATTGTACCAACTTAGAATTAATGTATTTTTTTGCACGCATTATAAATCATAGTGTATATTAATAATTACAGGTAGTAAAAAGTTAAGCTTATCTGAATCCTTCAATGATTTGCATCTTGTTAAACACTCCAAGGGTGGATTAGCTTGGGATGTAGTATCACCACCTCGTCAACATTCTCCTAACAGATCTCCTGATGTAGCAAACCCATGTGATAAACCACACATAGAAATGGTAATGTCACTAGTTGTTTTTTTTTATACAGTTACGTTATTGCATAATTTGTTTAGAATAAATATGGTGGTGATCGATGTTCAGTTGATTCTTCAGATATTAAATTAACTCAAACTCCAATCATTTCAATGGAGGATGATGAAATTTCTGATCAAGAATCTGTAAGTTTGATTGAAAATTATACAATTATTTTGTTATATTTTGTTTTTTAAATATCAATACTTCTAAAGTAATTAATCTATTATTCTTCCAGAGCCATTTAGAAGAACATGGCCCATTTAAAAGTTTTACTAAATTAGTAGAACATAATGCACATCTAGCAGTATTTTTAAACTATGTTATATCAAATAGTGATCCCTCAGCTTTAGTATGTACACAAAAAATCATTAAACAACTTCAAGAAAAAAATTTAATTGTTAAAATTTTATGTTTACAGTTATTCTATTTAGTTACAAATTTATTTAAAGAGGGCAATGCCAAAGAAATGAAAAAATGGGCATATGAAATCCATTCCAGTTTTCTAGTGCCTTGTGCTGTACGGTTTTATAATATTTTAACTCATTTTGTATTAAAAATAAATTTAATTAAATTATATCTTTATTATAGCCATTGAGACTGACTAATATTGAAGAAAATCTTGTACGTGAAATCGATGATATTTTACAAAAGGATTCGGATCGTGAAGAAATATTACGTAAAGTAAGTTAAATAAAAATTTTAATATAATATATATTCTAATTTTTACAAAAAATCATTATATTAGGTGTTTTGGAAAGCTCGAACCAAAGCCAAAGAAGAGTTAAATGAGCAGTTAAGTGATTTTCGTCATAGACGAACAGCTGGTTTGGGTACTCTGTTTGGCCCACCCGATTTTCAACTTGATGATAGTATTAATGATAAAGTTAAAGAATTGAAAATAATTGAAATGATTCTTATACCTAATATGGAACCATTTATGTAAGTATTTATCATGATATAATATTAGTATCATTAGATTAATGTTAATATTATCTTTCAGAGAGGACATGGACAAAGAGATTGTAGATGATAGGAGATTTACAATGGCAGCTGCACTGGCTACAGTTATGAGTAAAATATTTGGGCTTCGGGGAACTCAATTTAGTTCTCTTTTAGATCGCTGCCCTACATTTGTTTCTAAAGAAAAATCTCTTAAAGCTAAACTTATAGGAAAATGTCGAAAAGTAATTACATTTTATTTATTTTTTGAAATATTATTGTAAAATTAATCAAATTCTATTTGCAGTTTACTAATAAAGGACATCATTTTGTCGCTCATCAGTATTTCACTGTGACTTATTGCAATCATTGTCAGTTAATTATTTGGGGAATTGGACCACAAGGTTATCAATGCACAAGTATGTTATTACCATCAAATTTATTTTCAAATACGGCGATTAAAAAATATTATAAATAAACATATTTTATTTTTAGATTGTATTTTAAATATTCATCGTGTTTGTGTGAAAGTTTTGGATGAAAACTGTCCCGGTCCAATAGTAAAAAAAGATAAAGCTAATGATCGCATTAGTAAACTTATGGATAAAATTAGACCGGAACGTGAAACTCGAAGAAAACCTGGTTTGAACTTTGTTCAAAGTAATAATTTTTTTTGTTTTATTTAACATATTCATTAATTAATTTTATTTAAATCTGTTAAAGTTGAAAAATCAAAGAGACAGTCTGAAGATTCTGGTGACATAGTTGGAGCCCTTCCTGAAAAAGATTCCGGTAACGATTTAATTACATACTAATAATATTAACTATTTATTAAATAATTATACTTGAATATTTTTTTTATTAAAATAAATTAAAATGTTTTTTTCAGATCGAACAAGCTTAAGCAGTAGTAGCTTTCATTTTAAAGCTGATGATAGTTTTAAATCAGACAGAGGAGATACAAGTACAATTGAAGAAATGTAAGTTTTATTATTTTCACACCATAATACATATTATCTATAATAAAGAACATTATATTTTAGGTCTCACTGTCCAAAATTAAAACCAACAGGAATCTCCATAAACCGATCTGAAAGCTATAAAGAACGTATTCACCAAAAGGTATATATTTCAAACATAGACAAGTTGCATTTTTTTTTTCATTATTATTATTTCTTAATAATTTATTTACAAGATATATAATTACTAATTACAAATTTGCCGTCTCCATCTATATAATACATTTAGATTCTAGTTTATTAAAACATTATGTTTTTATTAAATGAATACTATATTTTTTAAGTATGGAAATATATATATTTACTTTTATATTGTATTTCAGTTACATTATATTTTTTGTAAGTTTTTGATCTTTTATTTTAATCAAGAAATTAAGTTTAAATTGATATCAAGTCAATTAATTTAATCTTTAAAAGATGAATTTCTTATGTTGAAACAATAATTGTATTTGTGTATAAAGATAGAGACAGCAACTTGATTAAGATTAGTAGGTTAACTCAACTCAATTGTACATTATTATTACTAATATTTATAATTTTAACTTTTTATTTCTAGCGCCAAATTCGTGAAAGAAGAAAAACTAGTGATCCTAATCTTCCTTCAAAATATAAAAAGTTAGTGGATTGAAAAATATAGTACTAATTTATATATTATTAATAATTATATTTTATTTTTAGTGATGTTGAACACGAAATGCAGTTTTCATTTACACGTTCCGATAGCTCCTCAAATTCTAATTTATCAACTAAGTAATTGTTTTGTTTTTATTTAATTGATGAACTTTAATAACTTACTTTATTTACTTTTTAACTAGAAGCTTGGACAGTCGTAGTACATCTTTGGAAGGCATTGGACAAGGTGGAGAGATGACATCATGTTTAGATAGTGATTCTGATGATGAATTAGATTTACCTGATTGGGCTAGTAATGTTCCAACAGAAATATTGGATCAGTTATCATCTAAAGAGAAAAAACGTCAAGAAGTTATTAACGAGCTTTATCATACTGAAAGATCTCATATTCGAGGTAAATCTTTACTTAAAATATAAAATATATATTATTAATTTGTTATAATAAAGAATTATATGTGTTTATAATATATATTTAAATTTACTTGTATAATTTTTAGGGTTAAAAGTTTTGGAGCATGTTTTTCATCGACCTATGAGAGAACTGCAAGTATTACCACAAGACCAACTTCAACTATTATTTGCAAACCTTGAACAAATGTTTGAATTACACTCTCAGTTTTGTAATGCCATGAAAGCAGTCAGGAAAGATAATCAAGTTGTTCAAAATATTGGCCATGTATTACTTAACACTGTATGTATTTATTTATTTATTTAAAATTAATAATTAATTTTTAATATTCAATTTAAATAAGCTCACAGATTGTTTCATACATTAAACCATTTTTTCTTTTAATAATATTAAAACAATAAACCCCTTCTAAATTATTTAATTAAATTTTTATTTTTGTTAATATTTACTAATGTTGATAATTAATATTTAGTAAATGGTTGAGTGGTGTACTTGTTAATATTAATAAATTATCAAATAAGTAGGATATTTCATATTTTTAATTTAATTGTATAATTTATAGTTTGATGGAACTGCTGGGGAAGTATTTCAAAAAGCTGCTGCTACATTTTGTGCTCGACAACAAATAGCTTTAGAATCTTTAAAAGAAAAAAGAAAAAAAGATACAAAATTAAATATATTTTTAAATGAAGCTGAGGGTAATCCTGTATGCAAACGTTTACAGTTGAAAGATATTTTACCTACTGGCATGATTAGGTAATTTTACTTATTGTTTAATCATCACAAGACTTATAATTACTAATACATCTATTTTTTTAATTCTAGATTGACTAAATATCCATTATTATTTGAAAGTTTGGTAAAATGTACATCAAATGAAGAAGAATTATTGAACATCAAAAGATCTTTTGAAAGAAGTAAAATTATTTTGAACCATGTAAATCAAGCAGTGCGTGAAGCAGAAGACCAACTTAGATTATCTGGAATTCAAAAAAAGTTAGATGCTTCTCCATTTGAAAAAGTTGATCATCCTCTCAGTGTTGACTTTAAGGTGAAGAAAATATTTAATAGTTATATATTATATAATTTATTATTTTAAAACAATTTAGGTTTATTTTAAATACAATATAATTTATCCTCATTTATTTTTATTATTGTTTATTGCAGAATTTAGATGTAACAAAACATAAATTAATTCATGAAGGTGGTCTGTGGTTAAGAATTGGTGGAACTCGTCAAAAAATGATTGAATTACATGTATTGCTGTTAGAAGATTTAATTATTTTGTTGAACAAAGTAGATGATAAATATGTTTTAAAATATTATGGCTTTCAAGATCGTACTCCTACTTTAAGTCCAATTATTAAAATGTCAACAGCTTTAGTCAGACATAATGCAGTGGGTGAGTGTCAAAAGTTATTTATTTACTAAAGCAATATATATTTTTATTCACCGTTGTAAACTTAATTTATTTAGACAAAAAAGCTATGTTCTTAGTAAACACATCACTAGCTGGTGCTCAGATATATGATTTAGTAACAACTTCATCGAATGAACGAAAAACGTAAGTCATTATAATGTAACTCTTACTGTCTTTTATAATACCTTTCAATAATTCTTTGTATTAGATGGTTTCGACATATCTCTGAAGCAACTGAATCCTATAAAGCTCGTGAAGGAAAAGTAAAAAAACAAGAACAGACCTCTCATCATGTTATTGATTACGAAGACATAATACAGGGTACTAAAAAAAAGTCGTAAGTAACATTAAGTTGCTTTTTTGATGCTTCAGTCTTATGTTTTAACATCTATAATTTCAGGGTGACTGAAAGTTCGGAACCTCCTAATAATAACAATAATAATAGTTTAAATAGTTCCCAGTTATCCACTTCATTAGACTCTAATAATTGTGATACATCTAAACATGGTAATAAAAATAATTTATTTGACATCAATAGGATTTTTTTTATATACATTTTTGTTTAATTAGGTAATGAAAGCTTTCCAAATAGTGAAGCATTGACAATCACTAACAGCACTCCTGTGCTGTCCAAAACTCAAAAAAGTCCACTAATTGAGCCATCTGAAGTCTTGGTGTCACAAAGTTCTGTACTCAAAGCTGAACCAGTTATTACACACCTTGGTATGCAATATTAATAAATCAATGGTACATGTGAATTTTATAATGCTAATAATATTGTTGTTTATAGAAAAATTACGAAGAAATAATAGAGTAATTGAAGAAGCATTAAATGAACGTTTACAATTAGTTGCTGATATATTAAAAATGCCTTTATCAGTCTCTAATAAAACTGATAGTCAAGATAAAAACATTTCAGACGAGCCAAATGAAATTTTATTTTCAGCAGTGTCTCAAGGTATATTAATAATTTATGTTTAATATTATTACAACATTTAATGTTTATAAAATTTTAGGAAATGAAATCATCACAGTATTAAATGAATCGCTAAGTATGACTGATGTCGATGCTATTGCTGCTAGTTTGGGAACATCAAATTTAACTTCAAATTGTAGTTTATATAAAGCTTATGCTACACAATTGTCTCGGCTCACTAAAGTTAAACCAATTGTGGCTTCTTTAAATTCTCAAATTACAGAACTTTTGGTAAGAAACTATAAAAATTAAAAAAAAATCACAACATTTCATATGCTGTACTCTTAATAAACAATAAACAACCATATTTAAATGGTTATTGTTGAAAGTATTCACTTAATTAACAATATATTTTTCTATTTTAGATATCAACTACTAAACATGGTAAACTGGAAGAAGACTTACGTAAAGAACTTCAGACCTATCGGGAAAGACTACATGCTTTTCAAGAAAAATCAATAGGATCTACTAATACTGAAAATAATAGTAATTATTTATTTAATGAATATATTTTTACTTCATCAAAACTATTTAATTATGGATAATTCCTTGTCACAATTTTATGAATATTATTTACTTAAATTGTTTATTTTTAGAAACTGAAAGTTCTATCGAAAACACTTCTATCAACAGTTCAGAAAAAAATGGTTCGTCATCAGAGGTGAGATAAATCAAATGTTAATATTTTTTTTCAGGCTTAATAGAATATTCTTGTTTATTAATTATTGTTATTTTAACTTGTTTTTTTTCATTATTATTATTTATACTTATTTTATTTATGAATTTGTTATTCACAGGTATGAGTGTATTTATTATTAAATCATCAATATATAATATACACACTTCACCAATATTTATGTCATATCATGCCAATACGTTTTCACTGTGTCATTAATAGTCTACCGCTTATAAATTGTATCAATATCTTTTAAATCTTTAAATTGAAAGTATATATTTATTTATTTATATTTTATTATTTTATTTAAATGATAATTTTTCATGAAGGTAACTAACAAATGATCATTGTTTTATTTTTTTAAACATTATTTTACGTCCTGTTTTATTTAAATTTTTTTAAGACTGTGTAAAAATACCTATACGATTATTTTAATAAAGATAACTTTACAACTTAACTTACGATACCTTAATATCTTTGAGATATTGCTATTATTTTTATTATTTATTTATTATGATTTTTTTTTTTTTTTTATTGCTGTTTTAAATTCAATATAATTGTTAATACCTTTAGTTATATGTTTTTATTACTACTTAATTTAATTATATGTGTTTTTTTTTTTAGTTTTACATATTAAGTGTTACTTGTTACCATATAACAAGGTTTGCATAATTTGTTAATATGTTAAATTAATTTAAAAACAAATTAAATTGTAAGCTTTATTATTTGCTAAGCCAATATGAGACTAGCTTCAAATACAATTTTACACCTATTCAATGTTTAAACATGAAAAACTTTATTTTTTAAATACATAAATTAATTTAATAGCACAGGAACATTTTTTTTTTTTTATGCATTGTATGTTTTTAAGGAATTGTATTTGTATTACTGATAGGTATAATATTGGACCAAATGTTTTATTGGTTTTTTTATTTTATCTAAAATTTACATAAAAATATAATTCTTATTGTAATACAATTTATAATTTCACGGCTTAGGTTTCAAGTAGCATAAATTAATTATGCTATAGTAAGATCATAAATATACTCGTGAATGTATATAGTCAATGAAATATTGTTGCAATTGATTCAATACTACAATGCTACAAATGTGAACATATCACATTTTATTCAAGTCATATGTAACAAGTAATCTGAGTATATAAAGATTTAGTAATGTTAGGTGTAATACTGTTAGTACGTTGTGTCAAAACCGGTTTTATGAAACATACTATCATAGACTGATAGACGGCTACTATCATTGACATACTAATATACATATACTATATCACTCATATTATTTATCTATAGTTGCTAATAGCTATTTTTTCCAACATATTTATATTTATATACCTATAATATAGAAAGGTGTATAAGAATTTAGTTTTAGTCTAAATTGGTTCCTAAAATTGCCATTGCAGTATATTATAGTCTTAAAAAACATGATTTTACTGTTTTCATAACAAGACTTAGGAGGATTTCATCGTAGTATATGTTATTTCTCTCTAACCCACATGCAACATAGCAAATTTTATAGTCGTAATTAAAATTAATTTTTAAAATTGTAAATTGTTTGTACATCTTAAAAAACTTATAACTCGCTTTAAAATAAAAATATAATAAAACGCTTATGAGATGCCTTAGATAATGTTCTTAACTTTTAATTTTGTAGTAGGTCATTTCACTCCAATTTGAGAAATTAATATAGTTATAGTCATTGTGAATGTAAAATTTGCTATGTTGCGTGTGGGTTAGAGAGAGATAACAAATACTACGCTGGCATCTTTTTTAAATTTTAAAATTAATATTGAATAAGTAACTTAATTGTATATTCTATAATTATTATAAAGTAATTTTTGTTTTTTGTTTTTTAATTATCTAATCTATTGGTATTCAATACAAAAAGTATTTTTTTTCTATTCCATTTTTTACAATGTAAGGAAAAATAACCAAGACACTTGCACTTTGGTTACCTGGCGTAAACGATATAAATTTTTATTTTCTAATATTCTTAATAAAATATATGGTAGAAATAATCTAACCACATATTAATTGTTTTGATAGAAATTAGTTTAAAATATTGTCAAAAGTTTAGATTATTATGAAGTAATCAACAGCTTGGGCGTAAAAGAATTGAGTCCCTTACATAAAAATATATTTTTGTTGATGCACTTAAAAAAATCAATCTCATACATCAATACATGTATTCAAATAAGAAGTAAAGAGCTAAGTAAAATATCAAAACACAATATTGAAAAACATAATAATATAATATTAAAAAAAAATACTAGATTTTTGGAATGTATGAAAGGAAAAGAAAAGGTACGCCTACTGATGAGTTATAAAGAGATGAAAATTAAAAATAAAAAATTACTTATACCTACTATTACTTATTACTTGGTACTTTAGTACCTACTACCTACCAATTATTACTATTTCTTAACAGTAAGCACTAAGCATACATTGAAAGCACTTAATTATTACTTATTAGTTATTAAATCATTTTTTTTAAGAACTTTATCCTTCAGTACCTATCTAGTGATATTTAACTTCACTTTTCTATCAGTCACTATTATCCCTTTTATGCACAAATTATTGGAGATACTAAAAATAAGGTTAAATCTCTCTTTTATTTTTAATTTACTAAATGGAGAGGTTTATTGTCCAACTTTAGTATTAAGCTAAACTTTTTGGTTCCTAATCGTAGACTCGTAGTTGGTCCTAAAAAATTACATTTTATTTAGGTTTATGCTATTCCAGTTTACGAATTATCATCGAAATACTCATATCAAATGTGTAAAATTAATTAATATTTTCATATTGATTTATTGTCATATAAAACGATTGATGTAATTAATGTATTTTTAAATAATTCAAATAAATAATAACCACATTAGGTATAAGAAATAAAGTTAGTAAATTGTACACTTTATTCGACCATTTTTTTATACTACATTGTCATTTGTCATTGGGTATTTGCCTATCCAAATAAATAAATCGATTAATTAAAAAGAAAAGAATATCACTTGGAATTTAGAAAAAAAGTCTTGCATTTTTAAAAATGCCAATTAAAAAAAAAACTGTTGATTTTTTATTATATAATTTTGACTCGAAGGATTTAAAATAACTTTATAATACATTTAAGTATGTTTTCAAAATTATTATTGAAGAAAAGTAAAAAACTTCTAAATTATGAATTGAAACGTGTTGGACGTAGGTATAGGTCTATATTTCTCCTAAAAGAGCTAATATGGAATCTCCTATAGTAGGTCATATTTTGTGGATACTACAATAGTACAATACTAATCTAGTAGGTACGAGGTACCTACTACTATTTAGTACATAACTACATATCAATCTATCTTTATACATTTATCATCAGGTAATAGTTTCGTAATTTGGTTTAAATTATTCAGGGTTTATTCTAAAGCACATTTTTGTATAATTTGTGTAATTGAGTAGGTAAGTTAGATGTGCACTTGAAAAAAAAAGATTTATTTAGTTCTTTTAACTTTGATAATACAGTAAATTTACTCAAAGTAAGAATTTTATCTAATTTGTGTTTGTATAATGTTGATGTTTAATCTATGATATTTAAATTTTTAAACAAATTATGTTCATTTTTAAATATTGTTATACTGTTATACACGCAAGTTCGAACTTATAGCCCAATGTACCAATACCAACAATACTATATTGTAATAGCTAATAGTCATACTCGTAACTCATTTAAAAATAATTAAAATATTATAAAAAAAAACCTACGTGCGTACAAAGCTATCTACTAATATAGATGATGTTGTTAGTTTCTTATCTTTATATTTAATAATTAGTCAATAATTCGCTTTGATATTAAACCAAACCTCACAAATCGAATATACCTGGGTATAAAACAAAAAATAAAATACAATATATAATACATAATTGTATTATTTATATATATATAAATAATTTCATAACATTTTTTTCCTAACCTTACTCTGAGCAGTACCTATTGACTATTAATCATTACAGTGAGTACTGTGTAACTTAATAATAACTCTTAACTGGCATTGAACGTGGGTAATTTACGTAAGTATAAGGAATTTACTTACAAATTACAATATACCTATTTTAATACAAGTTAAAAATAATTTTTTTTGACATATTAATTAATAAAATATATTTTTATTGTTATATTTTATTGTTGCAGGGGTTATCTATAGGTAATTATTTTATAGGGCATAATAATAAGTATAGGTATGTAAAACATGACAAGAATTATTCACTTATTACTTGTGATAACTAGTATAATAATTAATTAGGAATTATTCTTATTCCAGTGTTTCAATAATCGATATCGACCATATTCGATATATTAATTATATACCAATTGATATGTTATCCACCATATCGAACCTAAAATTGAAGAATATTTAAATAGTGATTATATGCGTGTTATTTTGTTAGTGTTATCTTATACCATTTTTGTAAAATTGTAACTTGGGGCTGTCGCCTGTTTTCAATCTTTTATAAAAAAACCTATGTAAATAATATGATTTACAAATTACAAAATGTATAAGTTACTCTCTATAGCTTATAGGTAGTCGTCAAAACACTCAAAACTATATACAGCGTGAAAAGCTTTACAATATTATAGACAATTTTGATGTACCTATGTTTGCAAAAGACAACCTGAATAATTTATAACAATTATAACTGCTTACATAGTGATAGTAGATTAGTAGGTATGTATACATACATTTAGTTACCTACATCTCTTATTTCTGTGTTTAAACACCTACTATTGACAATAATGAATATATCTACTTTGATAAATGATACAAATATGTAGATTGTAGGTACTTACCTAATAATGGTGTTCGACAAATTATGAAATATTTAATTAACAACATCATATTATTAGAACAATTTATACCTACATCCTTATTCCTTAAATCCCCTGATTCGCATAATACATCATAGTAAGTTCTATAAGTACCTACACTAGGAATCAAAAAATAATTATTAAAAATAAACAGCACCTTTGTGGAGAATGGTTGCACGAGGTAAACATATAAGTAGGTATAGGAATAAGAACGAATGAAGTAAAACACAAATAGTCTTAAAAACAATAAGTCAGGCACGTGCTGAATCTATAATAAAAAAAAAATAGTTGTGTTCTTCAGTTTGATGGTTATTCACGCATTTTTCCCAAAAATATAAAATTAAATATACACTATTTATTTTTGAATAAATAGTAACTAGGAACTGTGCATTACATATCTAAAATATTCGTGAGTGCAAGAATTCAACACGATATTGATAAATCACCATTTTTTTTTATTATTAACCATTAATTCAGTCATATGGTATATAAAAGTAGGTACCTATTAGGTATATAAGTATTGTGGTTCAACCGAAAGCCTTTAAAAACATAATTATTATTATTATTATTGCGTACATATTTTAGGCATAAAACTATACGTACCTCTTCCTTACAATAATTTGTATAATTGTATGCAGCAGCAGCATAGTGTTGTAGGTACAACCCGAGCGGTCGAGACGGCGAATTGTGCGCGGGAGATATCCGACGGCGGCGCGACAGGACGCAATGTTTGTGCGTGTCGGTGCGATCGTTCCCTCCGCCCACACGGGCGGCGGCGTCGTCAGGTTTACGACTTTCCGCCGCCGTCGCAGCCGTTGGTCAACACCGACAAGAGTTCAGTGTGCGTGAGTACACCCCCGTGGACAACATAGGTTTGTGTGTGCAATGCATTACGTGTGCGCGCTACAGTGAGCGCGCGAGTCGTACGAACGCGTCACATAATATACCTAATATTATTATTATATTATTACTATTATTAACGTTCACCCGTAAACCCATTGTAATACCGTTACGGATTCGCGGGATGACGAACGTCGTGACCACTACCGCGAGCGTTGTCCGCAGATGAACGCCACCGGATGCCTGACGGCCCTGGGCGACGGCGGCGAAGCGTTCGTCGTGATCTCGTCGGACGGCGACGACGACGACGACGACTACGGCTGCAGCAGTCGCCGGGGACGCCATCGCCGCCGGCACGCGGAGCCGCGGAGCACGTCCCCGCGGTGCCCGCTCGGCAGGCCACCGACGCCGCCGCCGCCGCCCGGTCTTTCGATGGCCACCGCCGAAGCGTACAAGTCGAGGCCGCGCCGCAAAGACCGCGGTGCCTTCGTCGTGCTGCCCGAACCGCCTATGGCACCATCCGCGGCCACGTCGTCCACCGCCGACGACACACAGGGGCCAGTGATCGGAGGTGCAAGTGCCAGCGGCCGCGTTAGCCCGTTCCGTGGCTATGGTTTCAAAACGCCCGAAAACGGACGGTCGCGTGCGTCCAGCCCGTCGTCGTCGTCCGGACGTCCGCTGAGGCGTCAGTCGTCGGAACCGCGGATCGCGGCCAACGGTCATCGTCGGCCGCCCGCCAACGCGACTGGTGGCAAACAGTTGTCGGCGTCCACCAAGGACCTGTCGGCGACCGGAAAGAGGACGTCCGGTTCGTCCACTAAACAACCGACGGCGGCCACGAGCGGTGCCGTGGGTGGTCGGAAAACGCCGGCCGTGGCAGGCAAGCCGCCGTCCGTCCCGACGGCCAGCAACCCGGTGGCCGTCAAGTCATCGCCGCGTAAAAAGTTGCCGGCGACGCCGCGCAAACCAGTGCCGCCGAAATCGCCGCTGCCGCTCAGGTCGCCTAAAACGCCGAGACGGCAACAGCCAGTGGCCAACGCGGTGGCCGGCAACAGACCACACGCCGCCGCAGCGAAACCGACCGTTAGCCGTCCACCGGTCAAATTGTCGCCACGCTTGCCCAAGAAACAGCCGATGGCTTCGGCTACGGCGTCCACAAAAACTGAAGCTCAGCCGAAAGACGTCGCCCGCCCGCCAACTGACAATGGCGTAGTAAAGACTGTCGCGGCTACCCCCACGGTGACAGCCACGACCGCGTCGACGACATCGTCGATATTGGCAACAGCATTCGATTCTTCGCCGACGACCACGGCACCGACATTGGCCGTGCCCACGACGACAACGACGGCGACGACGACGGTATCGTCGGTCTTTCCGATCACGGCGTCTACCTCGGCCACAGCGATAGCGACCACGCACGCGACCAACGCAGTCGCTTCGGCCGTGGTCGACGGTGGACCGATCGTCACGGCCGTGCCTCCTCCGGCAGCCATTGCCGCAAACACCCTGGCCACTTTGTCTGTCATAGACCCGCCGGCCGCGACATTGAAACCGCCACAGAGCGCGATGCGGCCTCGCGATCCACCGGCCGCCGCTCCGCCGAAGCCAGCCGCTACCGTAGTCGTAATGGACAACGATCCACTGACGGAAGCTGCGGCCAAACGAAAGTCCGTTGCCGTCACGATGACGACTACGCCACCGCTGTCATACGAGTTACAAGAGATCGTAGTGGAACCGGAAATCGAAAATCAGAGCGGACGAACGGCCGTCCGGTTGTCCGTGGACGCTGACCGCAACAAAACGTCGTCCACGGCCAGTAGCAGCAACGGTCACAAAACTGTCGCATGGGCGAGGTAAACAATAAATCTATATATATTCAAACTTTTACCGACGAATCGCATCCACCGTGATCGCGATGTTTTCATCAAATATTAATATTAAAATACGCCAGCTGTAGTGTTCCATGCCTGTCTGTTTTACATTCCGATTTGGTTTTTCATACGTTCACAACTGTCTAGACGCTTAGTGCAAGTACTTGCATTATATTCATAACAATTTATTCACCTTTCAACGGATACAATTTTTTCTAACGATATTCAAAATACATTGCAATTAAACCGTAATGTGGATTTGCAGTTTTTCCCGTATCTTAATAGCATCTGTTGTTTCTGAGTTCGTTTGACTGTACTGCACAGTTATTATATTTAGTGTCTTAAAGGTTTTTAATTTATAAATTCCAATAAGTAGATATACAGGGTGTAACAGATAGACTTGAACAAAAAAAAAAAAATTATGCTACTTAAATGTATGACAAAAATTGTTAATATTATATGATAAGTACCTAAATAATTTAAGAAATATACTCATGTCAGCAAATTTTCAAAAATCATATTTTTAAAAATGTTATTACGTTCCAAATGAATTTAATCAAAAAATTCTAAAAAAAATAAACTACTTGACTTAGTTAAATCTTTTTGCCATAAACATTGTTCTAATAATCAGATTCACAAATTTGCTATTTTAAATTTATCCAAAAAAATTTAAATCAAATTTAAATTTTTTATTTTCAGTACTAAAAATAAACATAAAAAAATGTAATTATACATGTAGCGCTAGAGTCTCTTAATGATAAATAAAAAAAAATTTAAATATTAATTAGAGCAAAAGTTATTCTAAAAAATTAAGTTCTATCTGTTACACCCTGCAGTATATGTTTCGAAACAGCCCAGTAAAAATCTTTGTGCGAAACCAGGAGTGTATTTTATTCTTTATAGATTAACTCTAGTCTTTAGATTAAATACACACGAAACACCAAAAATTAAACATCGTATGTATTTTTTGGGGGGATCTCTTTTTAGTATATTATCAAACACTATACTGGTTAACTGCCGTTTATTGTATTTATTTTGAGGAAAGCTTAGAAATATAAATATTAACTAAATTAATAAATAAAACCGAAGGTCCGAGAAAAAAGTCATTAGGTAGCTAGGTAATAATATGTATATTATAAATTGCATTGTAATAAAACAATTTGAATTTGGCTATAATAAGTACTTTTAAATATTAATTACTATGTTATTTATACATTTCATAATTTTCGTATGTTATGTTGTTTATGAAGGTAATAAATCATAATAATGGATTACGACTAAAAATAATAAAAATATTTTTTTTCTCTTCAAAAGTGTTATTTTGTAAAAACTTTAAATTATTTTAAAAATATTTTCATAAATTATGTTAATACGTTTTGATGAGATTTGTCAATGATATTGTATATTAATAGTCAAAATATGTGCAATAAAGTTGGTAAAAGTACAAGAACTATGAAAATATTATATAATTAAAAATGTGCACTGACCTCGTTAACCGTTGTATATAGCAAATCCAATAGATGATTTTTTCGTTGTATTAGTATTAGTACATAATATATAATATACGTATAATAGTATTTAATATATAATATATACGTATAGATCATAATCAGTATGTTGTTAGAGTCAATTTATTGGCGAATGAGTCAACCGCATAGCTATCTAATAAATGAATTATGAAGTCTAATTTTTGTACATTTTATACGGTGACACCTATATTATATATAAAAACATACATATGTATGCAAAACAAATACTGTTTAATAAACCTTAACGATTATATAATGTCGTATATGTACCGTGATTAAAATCTTTTTAATTTTTATAACATTATATATATTATAAGTCATAATTGAACAGGCGTGTATAGTACTAGTTTCGGATGACTATTACATTTTTTTATAATAGTTTATTTTTCACGAAGTTGCTCTGCATATCTCCGTGGTGCCTTTTTCCAGTGTTTGGCCAGGGCATGGCACACGCATATTTCAATGTACCAGTTTTTTGACGAGGCATCTTCTTAGTATAATATCACGATTTGTATTCAATTTGTTATTTCCACGAACGAAGCCTATAGTAGTAATTCCGCTTGTCGTATAAATAATATTGTGTTCAAATACACGTATAGTCGTAATGTCTCTATACGATTTTTGGTGGTATAGCGGCGCCGGGCAGACAGGATTCGGGGGGTGTCGAAAAAGAAAGAAAAAGTTCGCTTGCTCGTTCGATATAATGGTGTAGCAGTGTCCGCGCGCCGGTCTTACATTGTACCGAGTCACGCCACCGCCAAGTGTATATTATATAGGTACACATCATACACGACGTAAGTAATTGGGTCACTCCACCACAGCCGAGGAAACAGTATGTGTGTATACTTAGGCGGCGGCTGGCGGGTATCTTGTGCTTAAGGCCGCGCGAACATGCGATGCAGTTTCATTCCGTGCTGGCGTGACCGCAAGTCACAAGTGCCCCCTTTCCTCTGTGCGTGGTGTGTGTGTGTGTGTTGTGTGTTCTCAACCCCTTGCACGTCACTACCGACGACTTTAAGTACAATATACACCCCGAAAGTCTTTCTTCCTGTGCACCGCACCCCGACCTCGTATACACAATATAAGTACATATATATATTCTTCCGTCCTCCTTATTATATGCACCCTTCCCATATCTGAACTTCCAGCGCCACCGTCAGCAGCAACCGCTTCGACCCCCCACTCGTAGTCTTGAACGAAAAAAAAATAAAATCATAAATAATCGCCGAAGTTGACCACCACGAAAAAAACCAACGGCAGTAATAAAACAATACCGGCCATTATACACGCGCTTGGTAGTCGGGCGGTGAACTTTTTTTCGGGTCAAGTCATATATCCGCTTTTGCGTGGGCGTGCATGTGAAGGCTAAACGGTCGTACTCCGTTTCGCGTGTGTGCGTGTGTGTACTACATAATATATATATATATCAATATACATATAATATATCTTTATAGCTGTGGATGCGCAGCGGAAATACGTCCATCTCGTGCGGTACGCGATGATGGGCAGCGGACGTCCGGGTCCGGACGCCCCGAGATTCGATGTCTACTCCATCGGCTTCAGGTGTGACTTGGCCCCATGTGTCACGCCTAAGAACGGACAAGGATGATTAACATTATACATAATATTATTATAGTTTATACAGCTTTTGAATTGGAAAGGAACAGAAAACCTCTTATTTTTTGAAAATATTTTACGTACCCCTTCTATAATTATATCCTAATAAATAAGAAATTTAAATCTTCAATTTTTTTTTACACTTTTGCACTCCCTTCTATTTTTTTTTAATTCAAAAACTAAATCTGCAGCTTAATTTAAAGAGATCCTGGCATCCTACACTATTTATTTTGGAATCTTATTTAACGAAAAATTGGTAAATTAATATAAAAAGAATTTATTTAAGATAACTGCAGACTACCTATTACCAAATATAAGTTAAGTCCACAAATCGCATTGATGTTTCAGTTAACAATTATACTAAGTATTTTTTTTCTTGTCTTTTTCTTTGCTAATTCTTCAATAATGTTTTCAAAATTTCAACCATTAATTTATTGATTAATTGTAACATCATGGTCAATTTTCAGTAATGACATAGAGTCCAGTTTTTCTTAGAAAAGCTTTAGCTCATGTATAAGTGAAAAAAATGAACTTTCACTACCTACTAAATTTTAAGCATGGTATTGATAATTTTTTTTTATTATTTAGTACTATGGATGAAGTTCTAAAAATTTGAAGGCCCTGTGATCGTGCATCACATGTGTGTAGTGTGTACATACATAAATCAGGACCTGGCTGTAGCAAATGTTCTTAACCTTTTCTGGGATGGCCAAAAACATATATACATACGAAAACACCACAACATTTTTTTAAATATTTATCCAAAAACGTGTTGGTTTTAGAATATGTTGCGGAGATCACAATTTTCTTACCAGATTAATTATCTACTGTACATTTGTAAACTTAATCGGCACATCACTATAGACTGCGCGTATGCGAGCTGCTACAATGGCTAAATGTATTATCTATATGAGCCCTGGCTCCTGACCAATCATATCGATATAAATTTCAGTAATGTTAATAACTGTACATTCTTATAAAAATAAAAACAATGAACTTATACCCATGATGGTTACAATTTTTAAAAAATAAATCATAAATTATTATTTTTGAAAAATGTCAAAACAAATTTATACTGTACCTATTTATACAATTAAGCATAAATCAAACAATTATTTTGTTCTTTTTTATAATTTCGATATAACTAATAACTTATAATAAGTATTAAGTACTTTTTTTTTATTTAGAGTAATAGTGGTATAGTATTATACATTTATAGTATTTATTTTTAGCTTCTTATATATTCAAGGATGAACATATTTTGAGATATATATTTATTTAAATATTATATTTCTTTCTTGAACAATTTTTAGTTATATTTCAGTAATTTCCAAGTTCAATCTTAAGTATTTCAAATGTTGACTGATTGTTTGTAGTGATATACATTTGAAATAAAACGTTTTTAAAATGGTACATTTCTAAATTGTGTCCTAATGGTAAATAGATTTTCTAAATTGATATACTTATTATTTATCTACTTAATTTCTGCCAAGCCCACTATAAAAAGGATAACGTTCCTCAAAATACTAAATAAGTATTAGGTGCTATATATAATATGTCAGTATAGATTACAGTATGGTAAAATTACCCCATACATAATAGAAACACAATATTTAGTATGGTTTTATTTCACTACATCTCCTCCTTATACATCGTAAATCTAATTCAATAAATTAATCTGACTATTATTTTATAGAAGTCTTGGAGTAATTAATGGAAACAATAACTTCAACTATATGAAACTTCTTTTATTATTAATGTAATATAGGTTATATTTATTTTAAAAATGATTATATAGTATGATTAATAATTAATATGTATGATATATCAGATATATCAATATAATACTATACATATAATAATATATATATATATATATATATATATTGTATAAATTACATCATTAATTTACTATAATATTTTTATAAGTATGGACATCATACTTTAATTTCGTCTTTAAAATATATCACTGGCATAAATAGGTAGGAGGTACTTGACTAACTTCTAATTTAACAAAATATTTTTAAATAATGAAATCATGATTTTTAACTACTTGGCTTGAATAATAAATTTAGTATCAACATTTTCCAACTATTAATTTGTTCATAAAATTGTATGATGTTTACCACTTTATAAACGTCAGCCGTGAAGTGAAAATTGATATGAAATGTGAACAATTTTCTTTACAGACATTAACAACTTTGATGTTACATGTAATTTATAATGTATTTAGTTACATGTTTTGTATTTGTGTCTATGTGTATGCATCGAGCAATTTTACCCGTCTTCACATTCACGCGATACAATTGAATTCTAAGCACGCGACGTGAATATTATCGCACATTAATCTGTTATATCAATGAATTTAATCGGCACTGGCCCATCACAAACATAATATAATAACCCTCCTTGAATCAGGACTTTAGGTGCAAATATCCTAAAAAACTGTTTTTTTACAATCGCATAGTTGAGGAAAACAAATTATTCATGTAGCTCAATATGATAATAACATCACAAAAGTGTGATATACTACGTTATACGTAGGTATTTACTATATACCATACACAATATTGATTTATTTACATACATGCTCATTTTTATGAAAAATGAATTTTTGATGAAAATTAAAAACAAATCAAATGTGAAATACGATTTTTTCCTTAATTGTTTATTTTTTACATATATACGACTGTAAGTTAACAAATTATTAGGTACCTATTATACAGTGGACAGTGGTTGCAGAAGGCGGTCGGTTATTGTAATAACTCGTAACGTGTTAATGGGTACTATTATTTAGGTATAATTATGTGTTATCAAAAGTCGAAACACTCTTTATAGAAATAGAACTCTAACTAGAGGGCGTATATTAAATAACGATGACTAATATAGTAATACATATTGCATACAGTGTATACCGAGTGATTCATAAATCACCAATCATGCAGTAATCACCTCCCCTCCATTTTTACTTTAATTATGAGTTAATTTAAATTCTGATTTAATTTTTTTTAAATAGTTATTGAACACTTCGCGGTCACACAGAAAAAAATTAAAACTGCAGCCAGTTTGACTATAGTTTAGGTACCTAGTAAAAACATTAAATATGGCAAACAGTTTGTACTATTTCAAGTAGAAAAAAATGTATATATTTTACATGATGATATATATAATTATTATGAATTTAAATAGATAATTGCAGTATAAGTGTATACACTCATACAGTTTGATTGTAGATTTTGAGTACAAATAAATTAATAATAGTTATATTTTATATAATTATTAATAAATTGAATATAAAGTATGTAGAATCAAAATAAGTAGATATTGAGAAAACGTTGAATACATATTTTGGATATAATTATATAATTTTACATTTTGGATAATCTTAGACTAGCTAAGTATTTTTCACCCCGTGTAGACTGACACGATTGAAAAAAATAGTACAGTAGTGTCATTTTACCATTTTAAGTAGGTAGATTTAGTTAAAAACCATATTTTAAATTATTTATATTTGTATACTAATTAAACTGTGTCTTGCACAACTTATTTTATTTAAATAGAATCAATCTTTTTTACTATAAATTGTTAAGCATATAATTTTTTTTTAAATGTTGAATTTAAAAATATTATTAATACGCGTACTTATACTTAAAAGTTCCAAAAAAATCAGAATTTGAATAAATTAATCATCAAAGGAAAAATAGGAGTGAGCTTAATTGATTAATTCACCTGTATGTAATACAAGTATGTGTGTTTATTGTGTAATTTCGTTAAAATATTATAAGCATATAAATTATATATTTCGCAAATGTAGGTGAGACTGATGTGAGCTAATGGGACTTACCTATGCTTTCACGTATACTTCAGAATTTAAAACACTCTTCATAAACGTTTTACAACTAGGCATGAATTATACATATTTATGTAGTGTTAGTCAAATCGTATTACGTTTTTAAACAATATTAAATATTAACGATACCACAATACCAATATAATAATTAATATTTTAGCCATGGTACTTCAGAATATTGACCCTATATGTAGTTAAATTTATGTACTGTTTAGCCAACATGGTAACATAACATTTACATAATACTTAAAAACTGTTATTCGAAACAACGTTTTCTTATTGGCATTTTTACTATAAAAATATACCAAAAACTTGTAGGTATTTTATTAAATTATAATAAAGTATTGAATAGCAAAATATGTTTCAGTTTAGTTATTTGTCTATAATTCGTTATATACCTGTAATAGATAAAATCTGATCATGCTTTTTAAAAACATTTTTTAAGCTTAACGCTGTTTAGAAACATACAACCCCATTGTCCCCATTATATATACATAATACATTAAATAATACATTTCTGTATATGTGTGCTAGTTCTAACTATAAAATAAAAATAATTTTCACAAATCGCTAAAATCGTAAAATAAAGTTTCGAAATGATTTAATTTCGAATAGTAGTTTCAATGGTTTTGAAAAATAATAATGTACACACGTTATAATACTAATATTACTTTATATTTATTTATACCATCTTATGAGTTTGTAATTTTTATGTAAGTACATACGTATTACATTTATAATTTATATTTATCACTTAAAAAATAATTATTATTTATTGGTATTATGTATTATAAATGTTTGTACAAAGCTCTCATCTCCAAGACAAGTTTAAAAATGTATTTCACTTCCTGCAGAACTTTCTTAAACTGGCGACCTAGCTAGCTGTTATTGACTCTTTGAGTAGGGCATATAATGAACACAACCATTAAATCTATTCCATCCAATTCTAATGACCCTATTTGTACATATAATATTTTAACGATATTTAAGGGAGGTGGCCGATTTTATTTGCGGTCCATTAGCAAATTGACGTTAACTTTGTGTATCCATGCAATGTATATTAACTATATTTATAGTTCACATCACCCGTTTCCAAATGAAAGTGAGTAAAACTTTGCGTGATTTTGGAGGGTTGTTAATAGCCGAAAAGCCGCTCGTAACAGTATATATATAGCTATATGCTATAGCTAATATATTAGATGGGTAGGCCATTATATGACGGGCGTTGTTTACCCAATCGCTGTAGATTAAAAAAAAAACCGATTTAAAAAAAAACTCGTGATGTGTTATGAATTTATGACTCATGATGCAGCCAATAAGTACCTACCAACCTAAATTCATACGCACAAAAAAAAAGTTTAAAAACTAAAAACATGAGATATATAAGTAATAAATTAAATTGAATTTATTCGTAGTGAATATAATTATGTTTTTTGTGATAACTCATTGCTGTTACGGTATACGTTTATATTATGTTATAATAACTTTGCCTCGTTCTACAGGCCATCTGAAAAAATCATCGTTCCAGCTGAAGTTCCGAGGTCGGCCGAGGCGGTGACCACCAAAGATCCGGCCTACAAAAGATATGCGCGGAAGCTATGCGGTGGTGGTGGCGGCGGAAGTGGCAGTGGCGGTGGCCGAAGTGGACGTCGACCGACCGTCGGCCACGTATCGCCGTCCATCGCTGCCGCCGCCGATGGACGTGCGTCAAAGTGCTGGGCGGCCGTATGGAAACGTCGGCCGCGGCCGTGTGGCCAGTGTTGTAGTCGAAAACGGTCGACTGCCGTGACGGCCTCTTCTGCAGAGGCCACGTCCGAAGGCCGACGACATCCACAGTGGTGGCGGCGGTGTAGCGACAAGTTGTGCTGTTGCTGCGGCAAGCGGACGAACAAAAAGAAACTCGTGGCGGCCACGTCGTCGTCGTCTGACCACTCGGTCGGCGCGCTCGGCATCGCTCCACCGACCGTAATGGCTACCGACACATTTTGCGGCAAGTTGAAGAGGCAGTTGCGTCGCTGCTGTTGTTACTGCAGTTGGTGCTGTGGCTGGTGCGCCGTACCCAAGTTCGTCAAGCGGATCTGCTGCTGTTGCGCCGGCTGTCGTGGTAAGTCGACGGCCCCGAAGAGGAAATCAGCTGACTCACAGCAGAGGTCTCCGTTCAAGTGTACCGGTTGCTGCACGGTAAGCACGTCGTATACTACGCGCAGTTGGTACAGTCGCACGTGTAAATATATTGTTAAGACATTCAACGCTGACCTCGCGCGTCACATCCAATTTTACAGTCGAGTCGTAGAGCAACGGGCCAGTGCCTTAGTGCCCCCCCCCCCCCGCAAGAAGAGTCTTATAAAAAAACATCATAATATGTGGATAAATATTTAAAACAACTAATAATGTAACTTATAAAATATAATAATATACAAGCCAATCCGGCACGACGTTTCCCGTGGA
Organism: Rhopalosiphum padi; assembly: GCF_020882245.1. Lineage (NCBI taxonomy): Eukaryota > Metazoa > Arthropoda > Insecta > Hemiptera > Aphididae > Rhopalosiphum > Rhopalosiphum padi. The sequence goes on from NC_083599.1 coordinate 39,714,987, forward strand.
TTTACCCTTCTTAAACTCTGTTAAATGTAAACTGTACAGATTTATAACAAAGTTAGGTATTTAGGTGGTTTTTACCAAATATTAACCTAAGATTATATTCAATCATAATAATTATGGAAAACAGGAAAACTGTGGATGTACATATAAGAGCCATCCGCTTTAAGCTTTCAATTGTATAGTACTAACTGACCTACCAAACGTTATACACATATTATATGGTCTTGAGTTCATACAAAAATCCCATTGAAAAAAATATTTTCAGTTTTTCCAGAATTTTTCAATTTTCCGGACAATTTTTCCAATTTATCTTTCGTAAAAACCTTATTCAGATTATTACGAACATTGAAAAGAAATGAGACCAATCAGTCCATCTGTTTTCAAGTTATTATGTGCTTACCAACGAACAGCATTTCATTTTAATATTTATAGATGTATAATATAGATATATTTATTAATATTATAGTTGATCTTGCACAACGTTGCACGTGATAAATTAAATAATGCAAATACATTTTTTCTGTCTTAAGCTCTGTGAAATATAAGCAACATATATTTTAAAAAAATAATGTAGGTGGTTTTGATAAAGTATAAAATACATTCCTAAAATTATATTCATCATAATAATTATTTAAATTTAGATTGCTTACACACACACAATACACAAACATAACTTTTTATTAATATAAAAGATAAATAGATAACTAATAATCCAACTTCTATAAATATAATATATTATATATTATTATACACATTTACTTAAATATGCTCGTGATATTAGCTAGTAGGTACTCGTAGATATATACGATAGAACGAATATTGGGATAAGAGTATAAGACAGTCCAAATTAACCGATTTTAAAATCAACTATAACACTTTTATTTTATGTTTATTCACAATGGTAATCTTAAATTTTAGAAATATACAATAATAAAAGCCATTTAAGTCATTATAGAACGACATTGAAATAATATGGATATTAACATATTGGACAAGAATAGTATTACGAGTTACGACTTATGACGCCTAAATTTGTCACCGTCATAAAATATGAAACTAGCAAGGACCTAACGTAAAAGCGTCGCCGGCGCGGCATTAAATGTAAAATTAATTATAATATAAACGTGTACTGGTGTACATTGCATGTCTAGCCTAATTCACAACCAAGGGAATATTCGAAGAATGGTCAAGAGGGAAAACTCCTTGTAGCATTTTAAAACGTTCTTACAAAGCTAATTTTTTTATAACTGAACAAGTTTATTATTTTTATATAAATTATAAGAAGCAATTTAAAACTAAAATATGTAAAGAGTATGAATTGAGTTTCAACCTTTAATTTTTTACCACTCCCCTCCACCCAACCAACCAATAAGTCTTCTACTTAAAACCTGATCCTGAATCCTTTGACCATAAAGTATATGATAAAGTACACATTTAGACTATATTAACTTTTTGCGATATTTTTTTTTAACAAAATTAAAGACAATTTTAATTTTATATTATCCAGTACCTACCCTTATTTTTCCATACCTAATTAAGAGTTTGTTAGTGAACCCATTATTCATCATGGAGTTTTTATTTTCAAATGGAAACTTTTAATTTTATAGTTTAAAGTTAATGTTTTCATTTAAAGTTTAAGACAATCACTCTACTAGTACATTATTCACTTTTGATATTTGTATATTTACATTAATAATGTACGGGACCGACGTGGAACTATGCACAATGCGTGCATGAAAGTTATATTGTTGCGTTCTCATATCATATCATATCATATTATTCAAATAACAAATATTTTTAAAACATAATAATTATACTATATTTCTATTAAATGACATTTCTTTATGTTAAGAACCTTTTTTTTCTAAATTGTCAATGACATAATAATAATAAAATACTAATTTGATATTTTCTTTATTTATTTGATATCGTGTCCAACATAAATATAAAATGTATATAAAAAAAAAAAACTAGATTCAATTTCCTACTACTGCAACTAGGAACTACCCTCAGAGTTCAAAATACACATGTATAAACATTTTTAATACTCAACAAGGTGTTGACACATAAAAATGAAACACATACCTATTCATCGCCCTACTCAAAATCTAAAATATATTTGTGTTAAATTATTACATACTTTATAAATTTATAATATGTAATATGTTTGTGTTAATATAGACTTTCATTAACTAATTTCATTAGTTTGCGTCTATGCACTCATAAATGTTATTGTTAGTGGCGCCAAGAGTTTGTTTTATTGATGTAATGTAATATGACTAAAACATTTATTCATTTCACAGGTAATTTAACGAAAGTGGTTAAAACATTCGATATAGTTAAATACCGTTAATTATGGTTAATAGAGCATAGAATCAAAGTGATTCTATACTTGGGTGGTCGGATGTTATATTTCTATATTGTCTGTATTTTGTCACATGAGTTTCACGTTACTTCAATACCGCAGAGTTTCTGGTTTTTGGTAGTTTCGACTAATACACTCATCGATACACACCGTTACATACCATATAAAAGACATTGATAAGTACGTGTTTAAAAATTATTTTTTAATTATTCGCTACTTTTTTCAATATGCCGAAAAGTAAACATACAATATCACGTCAAAAAAGACGTATGGTGTCAAAATTTCGTGCAAATGCGTTTAAAACCAATGGCACAATTATTGTCTGTAAATTAAGCAAGGTAAATAGACTAATTATAAATATTAATGATAATTTAAATTAAAACAAACAACTATATGATTTCGTCCTAACGAAAGTGGATATTTTTAGAAATTAATATTATTTGTGATTTCTTATTGTTATTATGAAATATAATTACAACACATAATTTCATGCATGTATATTTCGTAAATTTTACAGAACGTTAATTACCAATAATTTATAATATTATCCGTATCCTATAGTATATGAAATAAAATTAACATTTAAAATCTGAAATATTTCACAAAATTATGAATTTGTGAAACATTGAATTTTTAAATTATTATAATAATATGTATTATTATAATTTGATATATTAATTTCTTATAAGCTGTAGATAAATATAATAAACTTAACTCATCCTCAGTCGATATCCAACACCATTAATGTTATCTTAGCCGCAAAACTTCAAACCAGGATTTAAAACAATTTAAAATAATTAAAATAAGTAGATAATTATGTATTATTATGTAATTAATTAAATTATTTATCAACCCAATGGCCTATGTTACCGAGGGTCTTGTTTTGTTTCCAATATAAAAAAAAATTATGTTTTAAAAAAAAATTAAAGATTTACTTTAACTTTGATTTTGTTTTATTTTTAACACATTTTAGGCTTAAGCACATTTCGTTATACTTATCTATTATATTTTTAACAAATGAAATATTTTACAATTTTATATTTTATGAAATTCTCAAACACTAAATACCTAGGCTATATCATTAATAAGTAACTGAAATTTATATTTTCATCAGGTATGTGTTCATATGGTCACAATCTCACAATTTAAGGGGAATAAAAATTAGTTTTTTTTTCAATATACATTCAAAAAATTTTATTGGAATTCTATGACCTTAAAATATGTGTTGAAATTATACCAATAGCACTTTGAACAACATTTAATGATAATCATTTTAAAATGATATGGTATAAATATGAAAATTCGATTCCATTATACATAGGTACCTGTATTTATCTATGTTTTATAATAAGTATTTTCTATACCAAAAGTTCCTAAACTTTTCACGGTACGACCGATTTTGAAAAATGTTTAAATGTTAACGACGACCCACTAGTCACAATCAACTAATTACCTTTTTTTTATCGTTAATCATCTTTAGCTATTTTTTTAACTCTATACAGTTGTAACCTAATCATTAAATATTATTACTTAATCTAATTTAATATACATGAGGTAATGGACAGGTAAATCGATCATTCTAAATGTGTATAAAAAGTAAGATTAAGGTTTTAAGAGTACGATCTATCGATCCAAACAAGTACCTATTTATAATTCTAAATCTACTATTAAAAATTAATGCTAACTCTTCAATAATTAGGTGCATACAATTGATGTATTCAATGTATAGGTATACTCTTGGTTTTTTTTCTTATAATGATTGACCTAATCATTTTCCTTATGCTAATTTTTATATTAATTAAAATAAATTACTTTTGAGTGAATGCAGCAACAACCACTCGTTATTTGTCAATTAAAATAGTTTTGCGTAGAACAAAGTTACAGAATTAGTATTTATACTTTATAGTATAGCATTACCAGATATTCACAATATCTAGATGAGAACTATGTATATTAGAATATAGAATATACACAAGATGACGTAGTGTCAATATATCTAGAGTAATTACTCTAATCATTAATGATTAAAGAGTACTACAAAATCAAAACTATATAACGTATTACTTATTAATTTATGTGCATTGTATAAAAATAAAACTGTTAAATGTGAATATAAAAATAAAAACTCTATGTAGGCAATTATATTTGATGTATTATTCATAATAAAATTTAAATTGTGTAATTTTAAAATATGAAATGTCAGCAAAGCGTAGTACCTACTTACAAACTCAAATACCACGTCATAATTGTTATAATTATTATTTATGATGATATGACGAAAGTACATTTGTATGGTATATGATTTTGATAAAATGCATTTGAATCAAATTGCAATCTATATACGTACCTACATATATACATATTGATATATAATATACTTGAATGTTATAACTAATATAATAATTTAATAATGTATGACAATCGTTCATTATGAGAGACCAATAGTAATATGTAATGTAATACAATTAAGTGTTCTTACACTACACAATATGTACCCTAGCTATAACTTCTAAATGTACGTCGGTCCATTAAGACATTAAATTGACTTCTATTGGACAAACAGATTTTAAAACCGTACCTTTCAGTGGACCATTTTTTAAAGGTATGTAACTCGGAACAAAATTATGATAGACCCACCTACCTACCATTTCTCTTACATTTTTATCCACAAAAATTTTTGGGAGAAGCAAGTTTTCAAAGAATCGAGCACTAATGGCACACACACACACTAATATGGATTAAACTTAAACGATTCCCATTTAACAGACACATAATTTATAAATTTATGTCTATACAAGATAATATTATATGCCAACGTTATAACAGTATAGGTATTTTTAACAAAATAATCTCATATTCACGTATATTTTATACATACCTATACTTTATACCTAAATGGTAATAATATTGTTTAACATAATAATATACAAACTCTATAAAAGTATAAACGATTGTATGATTAATATTATAAAGCCATAAAGGTTAATGTATAATAATGCATATTTTGAAACAACATTGATTTATAGCCTTTCAAATTGTTATTAATGTAGAATATATATAAATAATAAATATCTTAAAGTATAAAAGTGTGTGTGTATATATATTTTTTTAAATATGATTAATTTATTAAACAAACCCCCACAACTGCGATTATTAGGAAACTCGACCTTTTTGGACATGCGTTAAAATAAGTATCGAAAGGACGTCGACCTGTTGTTTATAAAAACCTAACACTATATAGTAACACCCACATACTGTATATGGGTACACTACTAAATACTAATACTATTACTCATTAGTTAGACAACACCTATCATTAAAACCGACATAATATCATACTGTTTGGCCCGTTTAGGTCTTGGATGTATAAAACCACAACAGCGTATGCTGTATATATACATCTACTACCTATAGGACATTAAAAAAAATCATTGACACGCTGTATTCAAAATACATCAAATCAATAAGTACACTTGCGCTATATTTAGAATACTAGAATACCTAATATGATGCATGATAATACACGTTATTATATAATAATAGCCCATAGCTACTATAACTATAATATAATTAAATTACTATTTATTTGATATTAAATTAATTTTTAATTCTAATATTACTATCGAGTGCATGAATAACGATTAGCAGAGCTCAAAACTATAGTTGTACGTTATAATAATAATAATATTATATTTATGGAGTTACCAATTGATCTATATAATTATATTTTATATGTATGTATCGTTGTAATTTGCGTACAACAAACTATAATTTATAACTGATTTATGTATAGGTTGACAGTTAGTACATTCAGCATTTTTGCGTGATTAACATTTTTTAATTTTTTAATTTTTATAATATGAATTTATAGCTTGGCATGATTTTCCTTGTCAATCATGTATAGAGTCCAAATAAAATATGATTGAAATTATTTTTTAATTCAATAAAAGTGCCTAATATAGGTATTTATTTTAGACTTACGTAATAGATAGGTTATCTCATAACCTTTCTGAACTTGGTAAGAAAATTAACAACTTATTTATAACATTTCTGTAAAGTTTAATGAATACCAACACACTTACTACTTTTTAATAAAAACGTTTAACCTAGTTTCTTTTATTTATTTTATATTCTTATTAGGTAAATGTACACTTTGCGTGTGTTGTACAGACTTCGCTTTTTTTTACTTTCCTTAAATTTAATGTAATCATTGAACATGTACTTAATACATGATGTTTAATATTTGTTTTTTACACTAGAATATACCTAAATTGGATGCAGTTTTCGTCGATCATTCGTCAGTTATGAAAGGAGCTATACCAGTATTACCAGTAACACTGGCATGGTTGTGTTTAGTGTTCAACGTGATTATTCCGGGAGCAGGTAATATTTATTTCATTGTTATAGAGTAATTTCTGGTCGATTTAATTAACTTAAGATTATTATAAATACAATGATGCAAAAATAATTGTAGAAGATAAAAATCATTTGAGTACCTATGCGTAAGATGTACCTATACAGATAGGTTACAGAGTGTTGTTATAAAATAAAACTGTGCTGCAAGTGCATTTTCACCTCCTGATATCTATTTTTTTTTTATTGAAAGTGTACACTTAATCGTATTTATCTGCTTATATTTTTAAATACAATAAACGTAAATAGTGTTGAGCATATTTATAGGGGATTAGGAGAACAAGAGGCCTTTGACCGTTTGACCTCCACCTCCCCCGCATTGGCCGTACCTACAGTGTGGCAATATATTTATTTTATTATTACAATAGTTATTTATTCTATAGTAAGTAAGTACTTTCAATTATTAAGTATAATTGAAAATATAATAATCCACGATGGACATTGCCATATTGGGCTGCAATTCAGTTTTCCTAATAGTTGACTTATAATTTATACATATTGTTTAGAACTAATAAGCAAGGCTGGGCAAGTTAATGATTTTTTTTAACTCAGTTAAGTTAAGTTAATATGCAACAATAAGAAAAAATTAAAAGTTAAAATTCAATACAATTTTTGGTTAACTCAGTTAAGTTAAAAGTTAATACACATTTTTTTGAACTAGTTATGAAGTTAAAAAAAAGTTTTTTTTTATTCGTTAGCGTACTTTATTTTTTTATTAACACCCAACTAAATTATAGACTATAATGCTTATACTTCATACAACATACAGTATTTCTATATAGTATGTGTTTTATTTAATTTTTTTTCGTTTCTAACGAAAAAAAAACAATAGTCATCTATATAATAGTTAAGGTGCCTAAAAGCTGAAAATAATTAATTTACATTATTAAATAAAGTCTTTCATACAGATATTATTTGTGTGTTTGTAATAGAGTATTAGTGTATTTTTGAATAAAGAATCACAAAATATTTTATTAAATTGATAAAAAGGTACCTATTTATATATTAAAAACAGTTTAGTTGTTTATATCATTATATCAATCATATAAAATTAATTTAAAATTATATTATAAATGAAAATATAATTTAAACAATAAGATAGTAATATATAAATTGAATAGTATTTTAAAATATTATATAAAATTAATAAAATCTATTAAATTTAAGTTTAAACTTAAATAGCATTAATCATTAATCATTATACTAAAATAAATATTGCAATAAAAATTATTTCTCTTTTTAATCCAATCAAATTAAAATTTTACTTTAACATAACAATATTATATTTACAATTGATTGTTTGGGTACTATTTATATTATGTCTATATTATATTATTATTATTGTTACTTGATGTATAATTGTTATAATTAATTAAATAATATTAACAACATAAAACCATTTGGCTTTTATTATAAAATATTTTCTAATATATACAAAGTGTTCCTTTAAAGTACAGAGTGATTGGAAAAATAACATTTTTAACTAATAAACTCACAATAAAAATATTTTTTGACATGAAAACGACTGATATAGTGAATTTAAAAAAATAAATAAATAAACTTAACTTATTCCTTAAAATGAAAAATAAATTCGTTAATTACACGTTAATTAAAAAATAAATTTAGTAAGTTAATAGTTAAGTTAATAAGTTAAAATTAACTTAACTTTTAACTTATTAACTCGTTAATGCCCAGCCTTACTAATAAGAGGTCATAATAATACATTTTTTTGGTTCAAATGTTTTGTAGAACAAAATTTAACGTTTCACTGTAATTGATATCAAAAACCTAAATTTTATTCTTACTATTCTTAGAGATAAAGAATATTTTAATTATCTGATGAGTGGCGATTAAATCGAATAAAGAGTAGGTACAGGTAATAACTAAAACTCAAACATCATATATTTTAAATATTAAATATCAATACAAATAAAAGCTAATCTACCAAGATAGTTATCAACTTAAAAAACTGTAAAACATCATTCGTGTACAACAAATTTACTAACAAATAAACCAGTAATAAATTTACAATAAGTTAAATCGATAACTTATCGACTGAAACATAATATTTCGGTGTACCTATTAACGCTGCAATATATAGATTATTAAATGCACATCGCGACTGTTGTCGTCAAATTAATATTCGACTGCAACGATGATAATAAATACCTACGCAGAATTATATTGGATTTTATATTTTTTTTAAATTTCATAGGTTAAGAAAAAAAAATTTTATATATGTTTAATGTGCATACGAAATTCAATGAAATATGAACTTTTTCTTTAAAATTTACAAAATATTCAATATACAATAAGTTCCCATTACAACGAACTCCAAGGGACCGAATTTTTTTTTCGTTATAACAAAAATTCGAATAAAAAAAATTTAAAAACATTATGTAATTTAAATACGAATAAATAATTAAAATGTAAATAATTTGTGAAATAAAAATGTATTACAGATAGTCGACAATTTTTTTTTGAACAAGGTTTGCTGTTTTAATAGAAAGTAAATAATTTTGTAGTTGGTGAATGTTTGTAAATATGAAGTCCGGTACATCACTTTGTGATGTAATAAATGTTCGCATTACTTCCAAACTTGATAAGGCTTCTGATGAAGTGACATTGCGTACATCATCTAACATCACAGCTTCTTCATCTTCACTACTTTCGTCGGTGGCCTCATCTTTACTGTTTTTAATAGATTGAATGTCTACTTCGGTTAGTTCATAACATGTTGAAACGTTGTCATCTACACTGAGATAATCTTCTAAATTCACATCGTCAGGAAGCGATGTTTTCTTTTTCGCAGTGATCCAAATTTGCTCTAACTCAGATTGTTGGATGTCGTGCGTATTTGATTCATCATATTCGGCCACTTCTGAAACAGAATTGGCGTCTTTGGTTGAGGTTGCATGTTTCCAACAGTTAGTTATTGTTGATTGACTGATATCATCCCAAGCTCCGCATATCCATTCGATAGCTTTCTTCACATTGCATTTTTTTTGGATATTTTTCTCTAAATCACATACAATTTGACGTAACAAAAAAGTTCTGTAGCGTGATTTTACAGCTCTGATGATACCTTGGTCAAGAGGTTGAAGTAGAGCTGTGGAGTTAGGTGGGAAATATTCCACACGAATGTTATCCAATTTTGGTGGTTCATTATGTGGAGTACAGTTGTCGGTAAGAAGAAGAATTTTCCTGTTCTTCTTTTTCATTTCTTTGTCGAAATCTATCAACCAATCATTAAAAATTATTTGAGTCATCCATGCTTTATTGTTAAATTTATAGATGCATGGCAATGATTTACAGTTTTTAAGACAACGAGGTTTTGCTGATTTACCGATGATGAAAATTTTTCGTTTCTCCGTTCCCGATTTGTTACAACAGAACAGAGCAGTGATGCGTTGTTTGGAAGTTTTACCCCCTGCACACTTGTCTCCTTCCTGGGCTAATGTCCTTTTTGGTTCAAACTGAAAAAACACTTCAGCTTCATCCGCATTAAAGACATTTTTTGGGCTGTATTTATTAATGAGTGCTGCAACTTCTCCGTTTGGCCATTCGTTAACAGAATTTATTGGCACGTCACTCGCCTTCCCAGAAATGCATTTGGTCACCACGCCATACCGCTCTCGGAAACGATTTAACTATCCGACACTTGCTTGGAAATTCTCAACTTCGAGCATTTTAGCAAATTCTAAGGCTTTTCCTCGAATTAAAGGACCGCTCAGAGGAACGTTTCTAGAACGAACATCTTGAAACCATTTGTAAACCGCCGTATCAACGTCTTCATATTGCGCCATACGCATCCTTTTTCTGCTCGGGACGAAAACAGAAATCTGCAGTTGTTTTAAGATGCTTTCTTGGTCCTTCAAAATGGTTGACAATGTTGATGGAGATATGCCATACTTTTTTGCCACCTCACCTTTCTTCAATCCTTTTTCTACTTCAGAAATGATGATTTTCTTCTCTTCCAACGAAAATTGCTTTCTTTTCGCTGTAGGACCCATCACTTATTGCATATGTAGGTACAATAAAGAATGAGCGTAAAATACAAATAATTGTGTTACGTTATCGATTGACGCAGAATAACACGGTCACCCAATTGTGTGCTTGTTATGTTTAGATTAAATTAAGAAGGAAAAACATATTTTAACCTAAAAAAATAGTTCGTTGTATCGAGATTTTTAATAATCAACTATTTCGTTGTATTGAGATTCATTTAACATTGTAAAAATAGCTTTTCGGTAAGGGACTTCTATAAATTTCGTTATAACGGGATTTTTCATTGTATCGGTATTCGTTGTAACGGGAACTTACTCTATATATTTTAAATTTTCAATTGTTTAGTTAGCATTTCTAGCTTGGTCTGCTATAAATCGAAAGCATGTAGAAGTATAATAATATATAACTCCTACAATTCCCCAACCCTTTACAATTCGAACATTTTACTCTTGATTATAATTTTCGAATTGTATGTACTAGTGTACTACATGAAAATTATTGATTATAACAATAATTTAAAATATTATCGGTGTTTTTGATGTCATATAGGCACATTCTCCAGTGGTTTGCTGTGCCTGTGCGTTGGCAAGCCAAGATTCACGGTCAACGATACCTTCCAGTCCCGGGTAGGCGCATTCTGTGTGAACTTCGTCGTGGCCGCTGCTCAGATGTTCACGGTGCTTTTCTGTTTAGTCGGCTGGGGATGGAGCATATGGTGGGGTGTGATAATGCTCAAGATGGCCAGTAAGTCAAATTTGTCACGCGTACAACTGTATAAAAAAAAAATTAATATACTTAATTAGTTTATTAGAGTTATTAATTATTTGTATTATATATAAAGTGTAGATTTAACCTAGTTTGTTCTCACTTTTTGGATTTTTTCACTCATTTTTTTGAATTCTTATTTTACAAATTATTGTAAATATAATGGATGTACGCACATTTTTACGTATTAACTAGGTACATACGTAAAATCGATTTTTTTTATTATTATTATGTTGTTAAAATAATATACCTATGCTTGATTCGTTTAATACAGAGGTCCTCAAAAGCCCACATCATGGTATGTCAAAGACCACAATGATGGTAGTGCGAAAATTAAATTTGGTTTTCATTTATTAATGTGTGGAATGGACCTTTTTTTTATTTTATATTTTGTGTAAATTACTATTATTATTTTTAGTTATTTATTATTATTAATTATTATCACGGAAAACATGTCAATATTCGTCGTAATCGTTGACACACCCTTGCATGGAAATAGTAAATTTTTAATTTGATACCTTATAATAATTTAGGTCATTTTTTACTGCCTTATTATTTTGATATAAAAGTAAACATTTTTAACATTTTGTAAAGTTCTAATTGTATAGTCATTGTTGTAGTGCGCAAAAATTAAAGTTCGGGAACATCTAATTTAAAAGTGTAACTATTAGTTTGTTTATAACTAGCAAAAATTATTCATAAAAATACGAGAAAAAATGTCATTGGTCGAAATGTATACGGTAGCTTTAGTATACACTTATTAGTTATCTATTATTTATCATACACCACAATTTTAATTAGAGCTTAGATAATAACACATTAATAGCTGATTTATGCCTCTTTTTTTTATATGATTAAAAATGAATAATATACAATTTTCTATATAACCAATGTATCAATATAGGTATTAATATCAACGCAAAAACATAGAACCTATAAAGTGCCCTAATAATATAGTTAGTCCATACCTTAAAAACTTAGATAGCTATAAATTAAAATAGTCAATTTTAAGATATTGTATACAAATAAGTAGCAAGTAGTAAGTACTATATTTATTCAACATCAACATCGTTATTTTCCTAAAATTATTCTATACCTAATATAATTTCAAATAAATTTAACATATCTATTTATAAACGTTCATAAATTATTCAAAAGTACCGCGGATTTACAATTCTACAGAATCGTATAATAATTGAAAGGTAGAGGAGATTTTAAAAATAAAATATTTTAAGCTACCTACGCAATATTCGATGTAGAATTGTAGATACAAACATCTTATCGTTTTAAATTGATCACTCGGTATCAGTAATGATATTAATGTATAATATCATAATATAACTACGAGTACAACTCACAACTGTACAACTATAAGTATAAAATATCTGTTTCAATAATAAGTCGTAAACTCGTAAATGTTATAAATCATCATCGACTGGCTGCGATACGGGTTCCGTGTACGCCAGCAGAAGCGTATAAAATTATAATGTATATAAAATAATAATAAGTAATGTGTTATTATGTTATGTACATGACAGGCATTAAAACTAAACACATGTCTGATATTGTTCGCAGAGAAATATCAGAAAGTCAAAATAATCGATCAACCCATCGAAGCGCCCGTTGCCGTCGACCACAATCACCAGATCTAATACAGTATACAGACGTTTTATTGTTGGATCATACAGCATAATTTATTATCATATTATACGAAATTTTTTATTTTAATACATAACTATTATATAGGATAATGATATTGTATATATTGTAATAAATTGGAGGTACAATATCATATCCATATGATGTATGTTAGATATACCTACTTGTGTTAAAAATAATGCATACCTAGTGAAATAGTATAATTTATAATAATATATAGTATTTTGAACATTTTTGTCCACCGATAATATTATATTAGTTAGGTACCTAGGTGTAAAATATAAATCATAATATGTGTATATGTTAATATATTTGCAGACTTTAAACGTTACAAATGTACAATACCTATATTTTCAATAATATGTATAGGTAATTAGGTATACCAAGTGCGTTTTATGGACACGATAACTGGTGGAAACATCGGGATTTGCCACATATATTGATACTGATACAATAAGTTTTTTGAGATTAAACGATATAGGTACCTATTTTGTGTAAATCGTAAGTGTGATGATCTGAAACTATGAGGACTGACGAGGTATTACATACCTACTCTGTAAGCCGTGTAGAGTATACAATTAGTAATAATACTTATAAAAGAACTTTTTAATGATATAATAATTAACATACAATTATTGACTAATTGACTATACGAGTAATTTATACAACAATATAATATATACACGCACATATGTGTATATTAAATACAAACAAGACTGGGCATTAACGAGTTAAAATGTTTATTTTATTTTATCTTCTTACTAACTTTTTAACTTCTAATTAGTTGCGAGTATCGAGTTTCCATTAGTTTAACTACTAACTAGATCTAATTGGTTTTTAATTAATGTGAAATTGAGTAATTAAATTTTCATTTTAAGAAAAGTTAAACTAATTTATTTTATTTTAACATTTCGATCAATTTAGTTTACATTTGAAAAAATATTCTTCTGGTAATTTTTAGTGAGAACTGGTAATGAAAAACTTCAAAAAAGTACTTTATAAATATAAAAATAAAAAATAATGTATAAACACTATATTATAGACAATTAACCGAAAATGAAATTACCTATCTTTTTCATAATAATGCACATTAACTTAACTGAATTAAAAAAAAAATTATAAACATGCTTAGCTTTGTAGCTTATTATTATATAAATACCTATTTAAATGATGATGAAATTTGAAATACATATTTATTATAATCTTATCACAATATAAATTACTACATACCTACATAATTTATACAATGTATATATTATAATCGCTATTATGATACTTTTATGAAAATCCATAAATATTTCATATCGATCGGAAACAACGAAAACTATTAACAAACAGTTTCTGACTGAATCCAATAAATTCATAATACAATTGTATATTGTTAACCTGCTAGGTGTAGTGTTTTTACTTTTTATATTATACTTATAGGTAAGGTAGGTGTCTAATTAAAAATTTCATTTGTAGAACCATGTCCAAGTGTATGATTTATATTTAATAACTAATTACTAATAAATAATAATAATAATCCTTCTATCAGTTCTATAATACTGAATATTTATATTTTAATAACTCATAATTTCCAGATAAATTCACTCTTTATTTACTAACTTATTATAGTCATTCCTCGTCGATGGAGGAGGATCACCATATACGGTGCTGCACACGGATTTGCTGGTTAAAAATTAAGGCTGTCGAATGTTAATGGTATGAGGTGTTAATGTGTTATAAAGTATAAATTTATATTCAATACACTCCTATGAACTGTATACAAATGATAATATATTCGATTGTTTGTGATGGGTAAACCGTATAATTTAAGTAATTTGTATGAAAACAATTTAGCTTAATTTTTTTTTTTGCGCGTAGGTACCTATCTATATTAGTCATAGTAAATACGTACTTATTTTTTAATATTTCTATATGTTATACTCCAAATGTTGTTAAATCTTAATATTTTAGCAAATATGCATAATAAAACTGTATTACATATATATAATATATTACTCATTAATAATTATTTAAACTGAGATAAAAATAACTAATAAGCATTTATAGATTACCTTCTACTGATTCACCCGCTATACCTAATATTAGGTAATCTATACATATTATTAGATTAGCCTTCATATATATTTTTTTCCTAAGTATTAGTTTTGTTTATTTTCATTTTTAATGCAGTGAAAAAAAAGTTTAAGCATTCATATTTCATTTTATTTCTTTTTAAATGTAATACCTGTTTATTTTTATTAATAAAAATAAAGTTTTAGTCATTTAATTCTTTGTTCGGTGTACCTACACGAAATTCAAATCATCATTATTAATAAATATTAAATAGTTCTAAAAACAAAATAAAAAATATGAACCTACCTACCTACCCTACATATTTTATTTTTAACCGAATGTAAAATTAATAACTTTTTACTTTTGAAGATATAACCTATCACACCTAACACAAGTATACTTCTACACATGGGTAGAATTGATGGTATATAGCAGGGGTGGGCAACTGGTGGCCCGTGAACCTTTTTTATCTGGCCCCCGCTACATTTTCAAATTACATCATACAATTTCAGTCAACCGTCAATACTGTATGCTAAATTAAAATACTTATTTTGAATGACCTTTTTTTTTTGCTCTCTATACTCTGGCCCGCTATAAATTTTAATTTTCTAAAAATTGGCCCTCTAATAACTTTTAATTGCCCATCCCTGGTATATAGGTACCAATGCATGTCTGTGTTGCTATTGAAATAAACACTGGCTACTGCAATATAATGTTGAAATCGGCTTAATGAACGAAAAACATGCATGTTTTTACTTTTAAAAAGTCGGAACAAATTCAAGTCATACAAACATAGGTTATACGTAGGTAAATTATATAACTGAAATCTGAATATATTAATTTCATTGGATTAATATTATTATTAGGTATCTAGTTTTTCGTATAAATATTAAATTACAATTATGAATTATTAAATAAACAAAACCTGTAGGTTTTCATAATACTCGTATCTTTTATTATATTCTAAATTATAATCAATAAGGCATCTAAATATAATTCAGACATTTTTTCGCCATTCTTGCATCCCCCTTCTAATTTTTTCCCAATTCAAGCACTGATTGTTATGTTTTAACTTGAATCACCCTATATAAGCAATAGGTTTTACCATTTTTCTTCGGTTTTACTAAGTAGATACCTTGTGTGATCATAGACTCACAGAATTATTTACATTTCTAAATTAACTAATAAATTGAATATCTACCCAAATATAAATGAACATTTTGTTTTTGAACACACTACCTAAGCAAATATTTTGTAGTAATATGTAAAAACAATTATTAAATATGGTATAATAAACGTAAGTATTAGGTATCAAGGTAATAACTAAAGGTAGCACCGATATTAAGAAAATTCAAGGGTTTTGTTGAATGGACCAAATAAAAATGATAATAAATCAAATGTGCTAAATGTTTTATGTTTTATGTATAATAAATTATTCTCTGAAAACAATGAACAATGGCAACGAGTGATCACCGCTATGTAGTAACCAAGAACAATAGTTTTGCTTAATGCTGTCGGTAATTTTAACTAAGATTTTTTTTTTTTTTACACCAAGTTTTACTGCAAAACTTAATCTTATTTTAACTTTAAAATATTAAATTAAACCTATTTTAAATAGAAAATATTAGTTACTATAATCAAATCTGTATTGAGGTAAATACTAAATAATAATATTAAAAAATATTGGACTTAATAACAAAGGTACTTGCATTCAAACATTTATACAGATACAGTATATTGATTTTTTTATTAGAGAAAACAGGTATTGTATTGGAATATCAATATTTTATAATACTATCTCCTTTTAAATTTGTATTATGTAGTCATGTAGACGTTATATTATATTTGAATGGGTTTCATTCATATAAATACTTTAAATTTTATATTACACTTCTTAAAGGATATTGTAAACTTATGAACAATAATTTTAACAATTATCATTATTATACAAAATTCACACAAAAGCAGAGTAGAAAAAAAGAAAAAAATTAAAATTGCTCAATTAATCTTATTTAAATATTATAAAATATTACTGCTAGTAGTAATCCATTTTACTTTTAATTCTACTACCTATTAAATATATAATTATAGTACATATCTACACATCATCAAAACCTTAGTTATATTTTTGTTTTTTATTTTTTAGAAATTATACATAGATATACATCTTTTTTTATAACTACCTGGGTAGAAACTTTGTACTAGTTTTCATTTTGATTTTTTTGTATTTTGATTTTTTCATTCAAATTAAAAACAACAAAGATAACTTATATCAATTTTAAAATTACATTTAATAAATATACATTAGATTTATATGTTGATAAAATTTAACAATATTTGAAACAAAATGTACTATATATAAATATGATACATTTGTTAGATGTTTTTTTAACAATTATAATAATTGTAAAGTTCTTTGACGTAAAAATAAATGTACATTGTACAATATTTTATTTAGGTAACTAAAATGTATGATTAATAAAATCAATACATGAGTACAAGTAGTATGTTAATGTAATAAATTATAATGAGTCATTGAGTAAACTGATAAAATAAAATTATTAAAGTTCATCTTATGATTACAAAACAAAAACAAAGATTTTTATGTGATACCTGTTTTCAATTACAAGAAATTCAAAAAATATTTTAGTATGTTATTAATATAAAAATAATATAAAAATATATTTCTAGTTATAAAATTACAAATGATTTGTATTTTAATCACTGAACTTTTGATTTGAGATATTAATATTAATTTATACTAAAAAATATTGTATTGTTATTAATTATTCAATAGCTAAATATATATTTAAAATGTTGTCATACCACCAAAATATACCATTATCACGCAACGGCTGTCATAAATCACGGGAAAAACATATGAGATGTTGTTCAAAACATATTTATGATTATCATGCCAACATAAAATTAACAATTTAAAAAAGTCTAAAAAATATACCAATAACATTACTAATTTCTGAACCCATTTAAACTAATAAGTTTAAGAACAAAGACTTAGGTAATTTTACCTTATGCTTTTGATTGTGGATTTTTTTCCTTTATTGCTACGTCTTTTTGGTTTAACTCGTTCATCATCACTATCATTTTTAGATTCATCATAAGCAGTCTTAAAACCCTCTTGTATACGCTGTCGAGCTATTCGAGAACTATTTCTACTACTATAAGAATAAGTACTTTGGTGTGGATTCATACATAATGCTAAATGTTTTGATAATAAAAGACACTTCACGGGTACAAAGCATTTGGGACAATCAACCTCCTGAGTTGGTTTAGTGATATTCAAATGTTCAGCCATGTGTACTAAGGTTGGAGTATGACAGCGTCTATTATAATTAGAATCAAACCGTCTTGGATCGAGAACTCTTAATTTTAATTCCTTATGAATATTAAATATAATTTCACACAGCAGCTCATCAATTATTAAAGTTATTGTTTTTCTAGTCTCATATGTAAAATGACTTAAAGTAGATTCTTTTATAGCTCTTAATTCTAAAATATGAGTACTTTCTTCTTCATCGTAGTCTTCATCTTCTTCAAATGATAAATGAATCCGCATAGCAGTACTTTCCATCTATAATGATTCAAAGGATCTGAAAAGTAAAATGATATTAAACTAATGTTTCTTATGTTTCAATATTTTTAAAGATAAACCAATCACAAAAGTTGTAATTATTTGTGTAATATTAAAATGGAATATTAGTAACTTATTATTTTTAATTAAATTCTTAAAAGACAAGTAATTAATTGTTAAAAAAAAAATAGCTGTTTGTTGTTACATAATAATATTAAGTATTATAAAATATACCATTATTAAAGATTGCCCATGTAAATGTGTATTGACAGTCATGATTTTTGAATAAATAATGAACACTGCTACAACTTTCAATAATTGAAGACACCAATGTTTAAGAACCAATAAGAGTAATAATTTAAGTGTTTGAATTTATAATACTTATAAAACTTAATATGAGTAATACAAACTAAAAACTGAAAATTACTTTTACTGCTGATCAGACTATTATAAATGAATAATCATTTTGCATTTTTTTTTAATGTTTACCAATTATTCATTTATGTTGTGTAAATCGAAAAATTGTGTAACACAAATCAATTGAGGAATATGATATATGATAAATAATATAATACGATAGTTTTGATAATTTAATATAGTTTTATAATATTATAGTTTAAAACTCAATACACCATAATTTGTTTGTAAAATCTCATATATTTAAATTTATAAAAAAAATATAGTATTAATAGAATAAAATTGAATTTATAGATTTACAGCAAGTAAATATTCTTAGTTCAAAAACAGTGAATCTGATACAAATTTTTACATTGTTTTTTTTTTTAAACATGAATAAATTATTAAGATCAAGATCTTAAAAATACTTATAACGGTATCCTAAAACATTATTGATTTGAGTTAAAATACAAATTAATTTAATTCTACAATAATATTTTTTTACATTTTTAATTTTAACAAAAAAAAAATAAAATAAAATGTTTTGAAGATTTAATTGGTTTTGAGTTATAAAGTAATAATATTAAACTTAACATTTAAGTGCACACATAAAAAAATATATATGTAAAAACCAATTTTGTTTAGAAGGTAGTCTATAAACAAACAATTAAATTCTGAGCCATCAAAACCATAATTTGTTTCATATGAATATAATACATACTTCCCCTAGTATTTAACATAGAAAAATATCTATTATTCATCACAATTTTACAGAGGTATTTAATCAAGCAATCACAGTTACATGGAAATTAAACTGAACAGTGAATACGTGATGTATGGTTTAACAATAACTTAAATATACTTAGGACATTCAATCAACAATTTGAATCATCAATAATAATGACTAACAATTTAACACCAACTATATAATATTTGAAAATAATTTAGTAAAAAAATAAAAAAATATAATTTACAGCCTTCGGTGAAATGGTTATAATATTAAATTGTTTGAAAATATACACCCTAAAATCATTCAAGTAATATTTTAGTTTTACATTTTTGTCAGTTTAATAAAATATATTCTAGTTTTAATTATATTGGTTGTTCTATTTTAAAAATTGACAATTGATAAACATGCAAAAATTGTATTCATACACCTAATTAAATTAACTTATAAAAAATATTTTAAAAACTAAGCAGTGCTGTCATTAGTAAGAGAATTATTATTATTTTTGACTGAAGTATTTAAAACAGACATGAGACATAATATTAATAAAACAAATGGTAGTAATATTTAGTGAGAATTTCTCATTAAATAAAATCTATATATAATATAATACTTAATACAAAATATTATTTTATTGACATTTAAAATGTATACATACTAATGAAGGTAGTAGGTTCTAAACATAAAAAATTAAAACATATCATACTAATAATAATGAATTTAAAACTCGCAGCAAAGAAATTTTAAATTTAAGATAACGCTAGTTGTAAAAAATATTATGTTGCACACAGAATGAAAAAACTTACTAGCAGTTATGATAAAATAAACTTATACTTTAGATTATGTTTCAGTAATTTAGGAACCTTCAGTACATTTTTGAACATTCAGTTTATTATACAAACATTCTAGCTTTGCGAGCAATGATTCGTTAATAAAACGTGCACTTTCCAATGGACAGTAATCGTCTCCTGTGGACAAGGCAATTGTAATGGCAGCTGGTTCATGTATTATAGGTAAAAAGTTGAATACAATATCCATAGATTTTGCAATATCAGCTATGTCTGTATGATGGTTAGGTAATTCAATATTGTCAATTGTGCAACCAGCATTATGCACTATCAACCAGTCAATAGTATCGTAATGTTTCAACAGCTCATTTACAATAAATGATAAATCTTCAGAATTTACAGCAGTTAAATTTTCAGTCGGATACTCATCTAATGATTTCCCGTCATCAAGATGCATGAACACAGATTCTAATTCTTGCAACAATATTTCTCTAGAACGAGAACACTGAAGTAAGCTGTTAACGTCTTCTTTATTAGTCGGCGAATTAAATGTGTAAATTTTATGTAGATTAGTATAAAGATTTGCTTTATCATACATGGATAAAAATGGATTGTTTGTGGAGAAAAAGTCACAATCAAAATCTAAGATGTAATGAGGGTTATCTCTAGTATACTCGATAAACTTATTTCGCAATAGCTCAAATTTTTCCTCGCCATCATTGAAAATTGAACTACACATGGTAAACACAAACAACTTGATCGTTTTTATGTTAATGAGATCACTTTCTAAACAATAAAGACCTTCGCTCAGATAAAAATCACTAGAATTAGTCAATCGTATGGCGCCGGACATCTTATGCTTGCCAATACTGAACACAATTTCGCCTTCGTTGAATTGCCGTGCCCAAGGGGGCTTTACCCAGATAATTTTATCAAAATGGCCGGCGTACGCAGCTGGCAATATCCAGTTCTCGATGCTCAGCGAATCAAACAACTGTTCTTTTTCGTATACATAATCGGCCGGCATATCTTTTGGAATGGACAAGTCCGGATGCGAATCAAAATGCAACAAAACATTGCCGTACAAGGGCAAGTGTTTGGAACCTATTTCCCGGTAGATATATCGCAACGCGTCGTTATGGTCATCGACTACGTGAACGGGCATCGTCGAGTGTTTCTTTATTTTGTAAACCATGTTTGTTTCTAATAATTTATACAACGAACGTTTAAAAACTCGCTATAAGTGTAAACAAACTGTACGAACGCGATTCTACTTACTGTGGCGATCGTGATCAAGCGGACAGTGACACAGTGTAGAACAACGGCGGTACACAACTATCGTCGGGGCACGGCGGAGCTGGCGCGACTGACGGGCTGGACGGCGGGCGGCTGGCTGTCTAGCGGATCACCACCACGTTGGTGGCGCGCACACACAAGAGTCGACGGCGGTGGAACGTGTACGGTGCGATGCCGGCGAGACAGCGTTCAGGCCTCTTCGGACGTTGGCGGCCAGAAAAACGAATGGCCCAGCGGCAGACGACGCCAGACGCGAGAGGAAACTTTTGGAAAACAAAAACAAAAAAAAAAAAAAAAAACCCAAAATCAACGGAACGGTGACTGTTGGCCGTGTGTTTGGGACACGGGTAGTGGTACGACCTACGACGTGCGCGAGGGCGCGGGGAGGGGTTCACGAACTACCGCGGCGAAAGGTATGTCGGCGAAATTCGTATATCGCTCGGCAATGCGCATCCCCACTATTTTCCGCGCATCGCGTACACGAAAATTTTCGTGGTTTTCGGGACAAACAAAGGAAAGATAACAGCGGTTAGCGGGTTGTGCACACGCGGTAGGGTGTCGAACGGTAGGCGATCGGTCGCGGTCTCGCTCGATATCAGCAGCAAACTTTGTGCGTTTGTGTAGTGTAGTAGAAGTAGTAGTAGTAGTAGTAGTAGACAGTAGTCGTTGTAGACAGTTGTAGTTGTTGTAGTAGTGGTGGTTGTGGTGGTACTGTCGGTACCCGATGTTTTGCATTGGTAAACAAACGATAAAACCAAATCGGAATAATAATGTTTGATTTACATACCGAAGATACTATAATAGTATAATATTATATACTTAAATGAGTTTTAACGTGAGTTAAACGTATTAATCATAAAAAAATACGTCACGCCATGATAATTATTAGTATAATATAAAATTTATTTAGCATACAAAAAATGAATACTTACAAATTACAATTGAAACTTATTATTAAGTCTTATTCACGTCCATATTATTTTATCTTCTAAAATAAACTCTTTTTCGTCGTTGTATTATCCGTTGTTATTATTTCGAATGAATTGTTTTACGCCGAATACTTAATATTTTATTTTCGTGATTTCATTAAATTTTGCGAGTAATACTATTGATACAAACGAACCAAAAGAAACGAATGAATTATAAACCATTATAAATTCTAGCCTTAAACTATTTTTCATTTCGATTTTCACACATCTTCCAAAATAAATATGCTCCCAGAATCCAAACCTAGCGGTATTAATCAGATAGGTACCTAATTAATATGAGTTAAATATAATACAATATTTTTAAATACAACATTTCAATATACGATACAACTAGAAACTTAAGTCCCATGACATGTACTGTAGGTATATTATACAATTTGACCGAGTATAAAATATGTTTTTATCAACATTTATTGGAATTCAAAATTCTTTAAATATCTATAATAAATAGCTTAGAATATTTAAAATTTTATTTAGTGCAGAAAATTATAATTTGCGTTTTGGTAGAATTTTTCAAGTAAATTATTTTCCTGTACATAGGTATTAAAATGTATTTTAATTAACTATAAAATATACCAATACAAATATTAATTCCATAAATAATAGCTTATTTTTATTTTTTTTTATGTTTAAATAACTTATATAGTTATATATACATAGTATACAGCGGCGCAAATAGGGGCCTTACTGACGAATAATTATACTAGTATCTAGTGATAATGAATTTACTACACTTTCAATTAGCTCTACTGACGATTTCACAAACCCGCCTCTTCCCGTTCAGGATGTGGATCTTCTAGCTCCACAGTTCTACATTGACATTTGACATATTAAATATTTTTTATAACTCTATTTTCAAAATTTCAACACCGTTTTCACAGAGCTCATTCGTTTAAACAGTTATACTTGCAAGTCAACGTTTTCTTATCTCATTGAACATTTAACAATCATTGGGTCGATTTTCATTGATGATTTGATTTTGATTAACTACTAAACACTCAAATCTCAAACTCAACTTTGACACGGGGGACGGCTTTCATAAACGAGCATTACGCTTTCAAAACTAGACAAAAGAAAATTAGAGGTTTATATCAAAATTATCAAGCACAAATAGAATATTAGAATCTACAATTAATTATGGTATTTCTATATGAGGAAGTATATACTAAACTATAAACTATAGATTATATAGACACATTTCAAAAAATACAAAATAACATACCTACCAACAGTACCAACTAACAATTATTTTAAAAATACTTAAAATATCACACAAAAGATTTATACAATAATATAGATATTAGATATACAACCAGTAATAAAAATATTTTACGTGCGAAGATCCAGTTACATCAAATTTATAGCATTCCTAAATTACTTGTAAGTTTGTAACAAATGATGATTCTAGTACATAATTATTATTGATACAAAGTTGTATCTTGTATAGCTTTATATTGTATTCTTTTATTGCACGATTTTATGTATAATTTTACATTATATATTGTATTAATAATAAAATATATATATTAAATTACATTAATGTATTAGTTATATGAGAAAAAAGGTAATGTAATTGTTAATTGTACTAGATTAGGTTGTTAGGTATCTATTTATTGAATTTGTAATGTGAACTCATAAGCTCTCACACAAACATTTTCATTGAAGACCACTATCTTATTAAGCATTTAATTTTTTAAAATAGAAAAAAAAATTGCTTTGATATTTAACTTTCTATTAGCAAATTGCATTTAGATAACTCTCTAGTTTTGTCTACATTTTGGAGTATAAGAGGTTCATAAGTATCTTTATTTATTTTCATAAATCAATGTTATTTTTTTATGATTCAAAAACAAATAATAGTTTGTAGAAATTTGAAATTGTTGTCTCTACCATAAAAATATAAAATGCTATTTACTATAATATGTAAATAAATTAGCACATTATCATTAATTATAAATACTAATTATAACCAATGATGTTATGTATTATACTATTTTTATATTATTTATACTTATACTAAGTAAGGACCTTATAATTAATAACAAATTAAAATTCTAGATTGGTAAATTGGGTCCTAGAAATAAATGATAGTAGGCATGAATGCATGATGAGTCCCAAAGTTTTTCTGGGAGGGGAGGGGGTATAAAAAAGATACTTTTGAAGGCAATTGGTACATATCCCCAATTTAACACTTTAAAAACAAACAAAAATTATCACGGACCCAATTTACATACCCCCTTAAAATGTAATAAACTAAAACTTCCTTTACATACCTATTGCTGATGATTATTATAATCAAGTATTTAAACTTTAAAGATTAGATAGGTATTTTTTTTATGTCATTTTACTTTGAATACATTTTCTTGTATATCTGTATGTTGTGCCTACTATATATTTATGTTTTTAAATGTTTATTTAAAATTAGTGATTGCCTTAACAACCCTAAACTTAAGGGATTAAAAACCCAAAAGTAAGTTAATTAAGTATTAATAATTAAATAACTAAAATAATATGATATTTATAGTATTATATTGGCTATTATATAATGAACTTAGACATTGAGACAATATTTGTTTAAATCATATTGTTCTAGAACATAAAGATACCTTTTGAAGGATTAAAAAGTTCATGAGTTTAAAATTAATAAATAAACAAATATATTACATATAATTATTTGTCTTGATCAGTACTTAATTATGTACAGAAGTAGTACAAATTGATATATTGGATAAAACTCAGGTTATTAGCAATTACTAATTTACTACAATTAAGATATTTTACAAATATTTTTATTTACAGATAAGCTATACAATATAATTAAAAACTACTACTATACACTAACTAACTATGCAAAAAATGAAAAAAGAACAGATATTAGTGATATTACAAAGCTAAAAATTTTTTTTATAGCTATAAATACTTACTATATTTTAATATTATATAACTATGACATTCTTATGTTTAATAAAATCAGACTTACCACTCTGCAGTACTCTATCATTTTATCCACCTGCCCAATTTCCAAGGCAATTAAAATGAACTAAAGTTTGTGTTCAGTGCCACAAAAATAAGTTTTCTACTTTTATAGTAATTGCTTTCTTCAGAATCTCCAACATGGTTGGACAGACCATTCTTATTTTGCAACCAATGAAGTCTTTCACTTTTATATTGACATTATTAAATATATACACAAACTGGATGTCCTTATTAATAATAATAATAGTAAAACTAGTAATGATACATTGATCTTGTTATTTTTTTAAGTGTGCATACTGGGATATTCTAATTATCTTTTAAAACTAGTTGATTTAAGTACAACAATCAATAATTCTAATTCCTTTTTTTTATATTTTATATTATATGTATTGCAACATATTATAATCATTAATCATTGTTAACATTTTTATTTAACCTACATAAATGTATGCTTATATTAAAAATGTCTGCCTTAGGTACTTAATTAATTTTAAGTGCAACATTACCTTCATAATAATGTATATTATAATGAACACAAATTATAACTGTCAAAATTCAAATATAATAGAAAAACAATGTATAAAGACTCTAAGTATAAGTACTTAATGTTATATTATGTATAATATATAAAAAAAAAATTAACTTATTTTATAACTTACGAAAAATAAAAATGTTATGTATTTATGGCATACCTCTTTTAAAAGTTTATATAACTAAAATATATTTTTTACTTTTATGTTCATAAACTTAAAAAGATAAATAAGAAAAAATAAAGATACACACTTGTATAAATAATTAAACAATATTAGGTAATCATAAGCACTTGTCAATAACTTATAAATAATCATTCCAAAAAAGTAATTTTACAATAAAACAAAATTTATATCAACTATTTTCTTTGCAATTTAACTCAAATTTATAACTTTATATTGTTACTCTTTTACTTATAACTTATGGTAAAAAAATAAACCAAGTTCTAAGTTTAAAAAAATTATATACATATGTATACTTATAAAAATACAAAATATTATAGTTATACTAATACTAATGGCTACTTGCTGTTTATGTTTGAAAATTGATTTGCTTTTTTATTTAGTTCTCTTATTCCAATAATTTAGATGACATAAATTGCTCATACATTTTGTCAATAATCTTTTCTGAATTTTCTTTAGGCTCTGTTATATTAATTTTAGAATTACATAGTTCTTCATCCTTTATACAGAAATTATTGTTTTTCTTTGATTTCATCTTCCCAAACTTGTTTTTAGCATTATATTCATTAAGTACAACCTTTTCATTCAAATTATCAATCTTTGACTGATTACCTAGATCAATGTTGTTTACGACTGGATTTTTCAGGTCACATGTATCAATAGAATTTTTATTAGTGCTATCTGGTTCCTCTTCTATTGTCCTTAACAGATCGCAAACAGATTTAAATCCTTTAGCTTTAGCTACTTGTGCCAACTGCCCGGTTGGATCTTTGCCCTGATCACGTCTGCAAATGCTGCAGTTACAACGTCCACGACATGGCGGACAAGCCCATAACTTTATATAATATGCAAAAATAAATAAATGAATGATTGCCTTAACTATATATTAATAAAAATGAATTACCGGATTTAATAAAGCTTCAGCTACATCTTCACCATACCGACTGCCCAAACAAAAACCACAAAACATACCTCTCATTCCTTTACAGCTCTCATGCCGACAGTATGATTTTTGGTCTAATGTCTTCTGCCTAAAAAAAATTTTTTTTCATACATTACTAATCAAAGTAAACTCAACCAAATCATAGAATATTCTGTTGTTGTTAATAACTAATATAAAGTAATATAATATTGTGTTCTGTGGTTTAAACAGAGATTTATTATGTTTGATTGCATTAATAATTTTTTTTTAATTTATATTTTTGAATCATATATTTTGAAAACCACAGTTCATTTAGTTGTTAGTTTTATTTTTTTATTAACCTCAACTCAAAATCAAAAATAAATAATTGTTTATTTTCATATAAAACTTATAATTCAACAAAAAAAATCTTATTTTAAAGAATGAATGTTAAAATTCAAAATTTATAATATTTCCATATAGTATTTAAAGAGTAAAATTTAAAGTATTTTATACTCAATTATAAGATAACATTTCTCAAACAATAATTTATTATTTATACAATTTATATAAAATATAAAAATTAATATCGAATTAGACAATAATAATTATTTAATAAAAAGAATCAAATCAAATGTAATATGCGTGAAATATTTTTTAGCAAATTATAAGTTAAAAATTGTTATTTTTAATATAAATATTACCTGCATTGGTGACAAGTTGTTCCTTCGTTAGTACTATATTTTTTTCCTACAGAGCGGTAAAATATGTTGTCTAACATTTCTTTTGTTACAAGAGATACATCCAATCGAGATACTTTTCTGCTCAATTTTTTCTTTGAACCCTGATCATCCAACAAAACACAATTAAAAATCTATTTTACACCAATATTTATTAATTTATTTAAAAGTAACAATCTTGAATTACTTCAGATTTACTCAAAGGAAACTTTTTCTGATAGTTATTTCTTTGTCGACGTTTTTTGTTTTTTCCTTTGTCATCTTCTTCTTTAGAATTATAATAGATTTGTTTTCTGAACAATGAAAAAATAAATAAGTTATATGTAATATTATATAACATATGCTAGAAGTGAATACTTGTTTTATTATATTAAACTGACAATTGATCAAATAATTCAAATAAAATAATAATAGAAATAGAATACAATTTTACTCTCAACATTAATGTAATGTTAATGCAAAAAATCGCACATAAAAATAAATCTAAAAAAATAACAACCGTCAACCATACCTATAAGATATGAGCATTAAACATTGTATACAAGTTCTATATTTTTTAAATATTATAATAATTTATTTAAAAACTTCTAACTTTCGATACATAAAAAATATAAAATATCAAACTAACATATCTTTGTATAAAAAATTTATTGATTAGAAAATTTCCAAATATTATATAATAATTGTTAACTGAAAAGAAAATTAAATGATTTTTTTTTTCACAAGTAAAAATCATCTTTATTTTTTCTGTTTAAACCAACGATGCCGTTGGAATTGTGCTTTCACATCGCTTTCATGGCTATGCCATCATTCATTGGACATCAAAGTATTTTTTTTAACATATATATATTTATTTATTGCAACCTTTGTTAAGTGAATTAAACCAATTAGTAGATAATATTATGATATCAAAAAAGGTAGGCAAGTGGGTAAAGCTCAGCTATATATTAAGCGTCAAGTGAGTAACTGTAATTCTGGAGATGTTAAATTTGAATTCAATGATGTATCATTTTATACAAAAATGATTCTAAATGGAGACAGTTTGTCTTGCATTTTGACAATATTTCAAATATTTATAGTTATCCATTTTTGAGTTACATAAAAAATACAAAAGCGATTACGTCCAAAATTAAATTTGCATAAAAATGTTTGTTTTCCATCAATTATTTTGAAAAATATTAGGAATAATTTTGACCTCTCCAAAGTATAAACTAGATCCAATTTGGTATCCAAAACCACCCTCAATGTTGAAAATTAAAGTATTTTATTGACTACTTATCGTGCACAGATAAGAAATAAATAAATTAAAACACACATTAGTAAAATCTGCTAAAAATCTGAAGTGTATGCTGTCAATCAAAAAAGTAAAATCTTAAAAAATTATAATAAAAAATATAACTTTTTCTAAAAATGTGTGTTCTGAAATAATGAATGGTTTTACATTAAATAAATCACCCATATAAAATTCCTTATATTTCTTACCTGACTACACCTTTTTATAAATTGCTTATTTTTATTTATACCTTTTATCACGTAACGAACGACGGAGATCTTCACCTTGAGTCTCCTTCTTCACATTTGATGATTTTTCCAATTTAGAAAATAATTTAACTCGTCGGCCTGGTCGATGAGCTGGCCTTCTACCACTCCGAAATTGAAATTTTTTGTTAAGCTTCTGCGCACATTGCAGAGCATTATTAAATACATCACCTACCTATACCAAAATATTTAAATAGAACTTGATTCAAAACATTATTAATACTATTGGGTAATAAAGAAATTAGTGAGGAGAAAATAAATTCTCAAATAAAATGCTATAACTGTATCACATCACAATAAGAATATAAGATGTAAAATTAAAAATCCCAATAAACTCAATTTATTCATAAAGGTAACAAATTGTTTACGTTTGAGGACAAAAAGGGAGGAAAGTTGGTAATCGTTAATCACCCTACTATACAATAGGTGTTAAGTGTAAGTCATCTTATTAAAACTATTATTTTAATTGATATTACGTTTAATTTTAAGAATATAAGAAATTAATAATTTAAAATATTATATTGATATAGTAACAAATTGTGGACTTGAGCATAGATATTATACCTATAAAAAACAATTAATAATATACATACAATTCATTTTTTTTTTGTATTTGTTGGCCAAGTAGAAAGTTCTATTAAACATGATGTCTGGTCTGTAATAAGGTACCAGTATTTTTCAATGGTTTTTAGAGAATTAAACTCAGGCAGTAAGGGTACAAAATAAATTTAAGTTTGGTAAATCTTTTTTGTCCTATTTTATGCCTTTTTTTCAAGCACATATACATGGTATGACATTTTATAATTTTTCTATACTAAAATTAGTACATTACATACATTTCTCATTAAATAAATAGATTAAAATATCATTATATTTCTATGGAATTACATTAAATAGCACAATCAAACATTATAATTAAAAGTACAAGCAATAAAAACACAGAAATATCTAAGTATATTAGATTAATTAATATTAATTATTATTCAGATTAATAATTGTTTAGGCTAGATTGTTTGTTATATTTACCAAGTACTAATAAATTATTTTACTTTTACTTTTTATTTAGAATAAATATGCATGGTTCTTCTTCAAAAGGATAATGTATTACATTATATTGTATCTATCAAAACATCTTATTCTATATAATAAACTGTTGCCCATTTAATCATAATAAATAAATAAATAAATGTGCTATTAAAATTAAACTTATTTTATAACGCTTTTTACTAATTCTACCATATCCAAAAAATTCAAATTGTTTTAAATAGACAAGTGGTAATTGAGTTAATTAATTTATAAAATAATTTTACAAACTAAACATAATTTAAAATTTAAAACTTCAGAAGACAGGAAAATTAGTCACAAAATTTTCAATTCTTACAGAATAATGTCAAACCAATATAAAAGAAAAAAACAAAAATGTATCACCAGTCACTCATTAGTTATTTTAAATTTATAATAAGTGATATATGTAAATTAAAATGATTATGTTAGCCTTAATAACAATTTTCTAAAAATAATTGAGTATAGACAGTATAGTTTTTAGTTTGATTTTAAGTTTAAATTAATTATTTAATTATGGTTTAATCTAACACAAAGATGTGTCTAAAAATTTGACTAAAATTATTAACCAATTACTACACATGTTTTAACCAGTACATTGTTTTTTGGTTAAATACTTTCATATTTTTTTGTTATTTTAGGTATAAAAAGTATTTATCAGATTCACAGAACATAATATTTTATAATAAAATAGTGTATAGTGGGTGTGGGAAAACAAGAAGAACAAGTCAATAATAAAATGCCAACCAATAAACCAGCGATATATGAGACACTACCTATATTAATGTAGGTAGTTTAACCAACTGCAGGTGTGAAATATTACTGAAGGGTTGTCAGGAAAATGAGATACATACTATCTGTAAAATAATAAACAAATACTTACCTCTTGCTGCAGTTTATTCATGTTTTCTTGTCGCAAAAGTTCATACTCCGACAGATTGGCAGAAGTAGATGCCCCCTCATTGATTGCCACCGACAGACAAGCAGAAGTGGATGCCCCCTCGTTGATTGCCCCCGTCAAACCAGCAGAAGTGGATGCCCCCTCGTTGATTCCTCCCGTCAAACCAGCAGAAGTGGATGCTCCTTCGTTGATTGCCCCGGACATCTTGTGACAAAGGCTTAAGTTGGTGTCACAGTTAGCAACTCTAAAAACTAAAAAAGCAAGTCACAAATCCAAAAGAGAAGAGATGCGCCAAATGCCAATAACAAATAGAACAAGAACACGAGGATGAAACGCGGGAAGACGGAACACTGGTGAGTCGTGAATGGCGGTAATTTATTAGCGCCGCTAGTGGCTTGCGACAGAACTTAGAAGACAATGACACTGTTACGGGCGTTACGGCAGTCGTCGGCGTCGGAGTGACGCGCGACGGCTATTGCAGTGCTGCGACCTGTGACAAGTTTTCTGGCGGCAAGCGGTTGTTATTCGGTACCGGCACGGCGGCACGTTTAAAATTATCTAAAGAGTAAATAACACTAAATTATTATGTAAGTCTTGGCGTCTTGCTAGTAATAGCTAATAGTTCCAAGTTCTACCGTAGTACCGCCGCCAACTGAAGGCCTAAGGAAACAACAGAAACAAAAGTCCAGAACACTGAATAATAAAATAAATCTATATACCATATAATATAAAACATAATATTTAATAAAAATGAGTTTTGCATATTATGATGTGATAAGTTCTTATAGCCTATAGGCGTACAAACGGCTAAAGTGCGACTAATAATTGCAATAGGCTCGTAGACAGTATTGAGGCCCTGAAACACTAGGTGAATACGGAATACTTGATACTTCGTGCGCGTATCTGCACAATTTGAAATTGCCGAGAATTGTATTCGCTAGAACACAAAGCACACATTTTACGCGGTTAAAATTCGCGCCAAATCATCATTATTTTTGTGCGAGTTGCGCGCGAACATTCATCCAGAGTGAACAGACCCAGTCGATCAGTCAAAACAACGTGTTTAATTTTACCCTTCTTAGACGAGTGTTCGTCTAAAATTAAGATTACGCAATCGCCGATCAGTGGCAGACGATGGCGGATTATATCCGTTTATCCCGTTCGCTTTACATACTAGTCATACACTCATACTACATAGTGTGAATGTCTTATTCTTATCTAAAGGCCCTTGCACACTAACATTTTGCGAATAGTTCGCAGTTTCGCTGGCGGAGTGGCGGACGTGGTTAAAATTCGCCGTGAACGTTTTATGAACAGCTTGTATTAGATTAGACCGTTCAAACTATGTAAAGCGAGCGGATAAAATCCGCCATCGTCCGCGACTAGGTATTTAAATTTAAATACCCATTTCGTACAAGTTGTTTAATCGTATCTAACCGCACGCAAACTATTCGCCTAGTGGCCTGGTGTGTAAGGGCCTTATCGCGGAATTTATAACATAATACTATATCATTATCAGCTATCGACTGTTGAATAATTATTATTTATTTTAAACACTACTAAGAAAGTAGAAAAGGCAACGAATCGGGCGATTATCGGTGTTATTGTTGGCCTCTATTGTTATTTTTAAATTGTTATATTACCCGGTGACTATAACAGTGTTATTCATAGTCATATTGGACCTGGTTTAACAATGGTGCAATAGTAGTTCAACAATAGTTTATTTTTTTTGGTATTCATAGACGATAAACTTTACTTAGACCATAGACTGAGTTTAATGATAAACTTCTGATTTAAAAACTAGGCAAATACTAGGTTTAATGCTGGTTTATTATAAAAATCACTGTTATCTTATTATCATTTAATTTAATTTATTAATGTTTTGAAAACTTGTGCACTTTATACCTAAGAAAAATGGATATTGCTAATGTACAAAATGTTAGACGCATAATGAATTTAAGAAATTTCTCCCCACTTTCCCAGGTAACTCTTCTAAAGAGTTTTTGTTTTACAAAAAACAATTACGTGATTTAAATTATAATTTTGAGTAAATAAAATACCATTAACAAACTCTAAAATAGAATATGAATCTAAATATATTTTACAAAAATTCATAAAATATAACAATAATAATGGTATAAATAAAAACACCTGGAAAAACTGTAACGTTTGTAGAACATAGAATGTATTTTTGACTAATTTTTTTTTTTTAGATTGACGTCATATAGTAATAATATGGAAATTTGGGAGGCTCTATGACTGTTTATAATAAAACTAAGATAATCCACAATTTTTAAAAACTTAGTCTAGCCCATTTACTATGTTGACTATGAATAATACGTCGTTAAACCTGAGTTTAACCGAGGTCTAAGAATTAAACCAAGTTTTTCTAAACTTATGTTAAACCTTAGTTTTCGACAATGACTATGAATAACACTGTTATTACACTGCAAGACAAAAATAATTAATTTAAACATTTAAGCAATGTTTTTCCCAAAGATTATAATTATAAGATATTAAGACTAATATTTTTTTTATGATAAATCAATAAAAGTAAACTATTTATGTACATTATTTTTTTTTGGTATGTCTATACTTTATAGAGAAGTCGGGGATTACTATTTAGTATTTACTAGGCGAGAGTCCATAGTCTATACAGCTGCCTTATTTGCCTATGTGAAAATAGATACTCGACACACGTCACTTACAGTATTATATCAATAATCAATACAGTGAAATCTCCACTTATGGACACCTCCCAATAACGGACGTTTTTGGGGAACGGGGATATTTTCACTACTTTTCAATAGGAAAACCTCCGAATAGCGGACTCTCCGAAGAACGGGCATTATTTTAATAGAGAGTTTTTAAAATAATGGTAGGTCCCTAATCTTTATTTGAAAATAATACGTATTCACATTCGTATGTATTCTCGTATTGCTATTGAGATTGCACAGGCACGGTGTAATTATAAACAGATAAAGCTTACCGATTTTTTCAAACAAAAATAATTTAAAAATACATGTACATCATTTTGATTTTGATTGTAAAAATATAAAAATGTAATAATTTACAATAAATAATAAGTAATAACATTATACTTACATACATAGTACATTATTACGTTATTAGTACGAATAAATTTCAAAAATGTTTCCCCTCTGAATAACGGACAAAATTTTGATGACCCAGAGTGTCCGCTATTCAGAGATTTCACTGTATATTATTTTGTATAGTATATACATGACACTCTTCAACAGTTCAACATTTGTGCCTATTATTTTGTATTTAGTATTAATTACGATTTGTTCCTGAATTGTCACAAACGACCCATAATAATAGATAGTATAATACTATGTTATACGCGTGATTTTAAGGGCCAGTTGTACCACAATGATTTAAAATCGAGATTAAATAAACTTGGTTTAAAAATCAAACTGAGATTAAAATTTGCATTATTGTTTAATGGTATAGCTTGAACGGCAAGTTAAACTAGGTTTATCAGTGCGGTCAGTGGTCTTTATGAACTTGGGACAACTTTACCACGTTAATCTGATTCAAATATATATAATATATATTATTACCTATATACAAAATGTAACAGATAGACTTGACCAAAAAAAAATAATATATATGTTACTAATGTTATGTATAACAAAAATTGTTAATATTATATGATGAGTGAATAATTTATAAACTTGTTCGAACGCGGATCGTTTATCGCTTTATCGAGATAAGATAATCTCCCTTGACTGTACAAACATGTGGCGGATCTTCTCGAGCTGGTTTTACCCCCCCGCTCCTCCTAAGTTTGAGCCATACCGTCTGCCGCGAGTGCTGACTTATAAGCTGTGCCGCTAGCCTTTTATAACTTATTATTTACTCTTTTCCAGGCGGTCGAGCCCGACGCGCCGTTGCGTTCGCTCGCCGCCTCGCGCTATGTTGTGCGACCAAACCGCGTGTGCGCGGACAACGCGTTTGTTCGTAAGTTAATTCGTTGTGCCGTTTTGCCAACTAATACGCGTCCCTGTTTGCGTCGCCGCCGACAATTCAGTACCTTTGAGTGCGCGGTTGAACTCGTCGGACGCTACGCAGTTTATCGCCCTAATAACGCCGCGGCAAGTTAGCCCCGTTATTTGGCAGTAATTAATATATACATATATATATATTACGTGCCGTCGGCATTTACGAGCCGGACAGCCCGGACACACACCGTATATACATATCGTGTATTATTGTTCATCCTCCCGTGGATTGCGTACCACGCGGTTGGATCCGCGATTATGTAAATAATACGTAGTTATCTACCAGGCCAATTTCTTACCCGTGGAGAAAGTGCCGAATTGAAGAACCCATTGCAGTCCCCAGAGTTCAGGTTGTAACCAGTGGAGATGAGGTCTTCTGCGTGTTCGCCCATGCTTCATACGCGATCAGGTCGTTTTATGTTATTTTATATTCTATTGTCTATTTTAATCAATTAGTATTTGTATTTTTTTATATACTCTGTTGTATTGGCCGGAGTGTGTATATTAATATAATAATATATTATTATTACTATTTTATTAGCTATTATAATCTATTATTACAGGGCGCCCGTTAGGTCTGACATTATATACTATATAGTTATACTTTGTTGTATATTACGGTGTTGATTCGATTATTATTATTATATAGGTATATTTGTATCAGTTTTATTAATGTAATTAATGCCATTAATTTATTTGTATGTACACATATACCGAGTAACCTTTTCCCGTTTCCAACACCTCGCGAGTCGTGTCCGATAACCGCGAATTTCCAAAAGTAGGATCGGATACGGCGCCAACAATCGTGACTTCCCACGTCGCCGAATCCCAATTTGCCGAATTCCAATTCGCCGACACCCCAGTTCGCCGACTATTTATTTACATGTTCCCAATTTGCCGACTTATTAAAAAATAAAAGTATATATAAATTTGTCATGTATAAATGGTTATTAATACATTGTCAGTAGATATATTATATAAAAATAAAAGTAGGTTATGCTATATTATTATACATAAAGCTAAGGCATATATTCTTCGAACAGTATTTTTACTTTATCATTGTGTATAATAATCGTGCACTAATCCAAATGTTTGTACTTGACGCCATATAGATTTCCCAAAATGAAAAAGGTATACTTTTATTTCTGTGTAATATCTAAATACATTTTTTTTGGCAACAATAATTCCTATTTCAAAATCAATTTGAAATGTTTTTAGTTTAAAAGCCAAATCATTTCTCAAGGCAGCTTCTTTAATTATATTGAACATTCTCTTATAAGTACCTATTATTGCTTTTATTCGGTAAAAGAGCATAAAACTAAATATAAATAAATATATGAATTTAATATATTATAATGTATAAAAATATGAATATAAAATAGATATATATTATATAATATGTTAATATATATATTAATTTTTGAAATAATAACATACCATAACCATTGGCACTATAACACCATTAACACCCATTACAAAACAGTGTAATGTGTATATTTGCATAAATAATTGGGGGCGGATTTAAATGTACCATCCACTGTCGGCGAATCGTAAAAATTGAAACTTTATTAATAATTTGTCGGCGAACCAAGACGTCGGCAAACAAAACTGTCGGCAAAAAGGGAATATTTTAAAACTGGTATATTTGTCGGCAAACTGAGTTGTCGGCGAATTGGGATTCGGCAAAGTGGGTATGAACCCCAACAATACTCATGTCAGTAAATTCTCAAAAATCATATTTTTTAAATAGTTATTACGTTCCAAATTAATTTATACAAAAAATGTTGATATTTTAAAAAATTTGTAAAAAATAAATTACCTGCTTAACTTAGATAAAAAATAAATCTCTTTACCATCAAAATATTTCTTATAATCAAATTCACAAATTGCCTATTTTAAATTTATCCAAAAAAATTTAAATCAAATTAACATAAAAAAAATCAAATTATACATGTTGCGCTAAGATTTCTTAATGATAAATAAGAATTATAAATTGAAAATATTAATTAGAACAAAAGTTATTCCAAAAGTCAGTTCTATCTGTTACACTCAGTGTTCATAGAGTAATTTTACTAATATTATTACTCTATGATATGATTACTATCAGTCATTATCAGTTATCACTCTTGTTTAAAAACAATAGTATCAACAATCAATAACTATTATTATTACTATTTTTTTATTATTGTCTTTTGTACAATACCTATAATTTTTTATTTTTCATGAATATTGAAAATAAAAAAATAAAATACTATTAAACAGGCATGCTCAAGGCCCAACATTACGGTCCACATTTCAAATTTATATTTATACTGCAGGCCGTATATACTTCACGATTTTATTTTGTTCATTTTGATAAAATGTACAAGTACAATAGATACAATATTGATTTTGTTCACTTATCAAATTTATTGCTCTAATTGTGTGTGTTTAAAGTACTGAATATTTCCACGCTAGTCGCTAGAACTGCAGGTTCACTTTTCTTGTTTGCAAAAAATAATTAATTCAATTTTAATTATTAAAATGTCTCAATATAAAAAGTACAAAATTTATACTAGCTGATTGCCGCATTTTCAATGATAATTTTTAATTTTTAAAAGCTTATTATAATAATATTTTTTTAAATAAATTATAATTATAATTTTTATTTATATTACCTATAAAAATTTACAATTTTTATAAAATGGTTACAGGCCTGTATTTGGTCCGCAGGCTGCGGGTTGGGCACGCCTATTTTAAAATGAATACAATAAAAAAAAAAGCTATAAACTTTTCTTTTAAAGAAAAAAACTCTGATGATGGCTCTTATAAAAAAATATGCATCAACAATTGAATGTAAAATAACAGATGTCATACACGAATAAACTTAAATCTCTATAGTATCATATGTCATCAGTGGCAAATAATAATACATATACTAATTTCTGTAAATCATAATAATACTTTAAAATATATATTATAATTTTATTTAAATTTACTATTTTTTATCCAATAAATTGTTTTGACACAAATTATCAGTACTGTCAAAATATATGGATCTGTGACAAATATATTGCTAAACCTAGTTTAAGCCATCATCAATATAATAGGTTAAACTAAACTAGCTTTTAAACTAGGTTAAAGTGTGGTTAAACTGGTCTTTAAAACATTTGTTTTGGTCTTAGACCGAGTTTAAGATAAATCTAGTTTAAACTAAGTTTAAACCATTCTGGTAAAACATACAACTATAATGATTTTGAGTCGTTAATATATGAAATTTCGACAAAAACACCAAAAACAGAATAAATGTGTTTTTTAAAATTTTTTTTTTCACAATTTATAAATTATTGAGTATTTATGTAGTAGCACAAGCTTGTAACACAAAATATCAATTTTAATTTTTTTAATCGATTCTGGTAAAGTTTTTTTTCTTAAAATATCGATGGTTAAACTATTATTTTTGGTACGCTATAGCTACGGAAAATTATTATAACCATTTTAAATTTTAATTGAAATAATTGGAATAAATTTAATTTACTAGAGCTGGGTTAAATCATTTTGTTTTTAACTACCTCTATTTTAATGTCATCTTACATCTTACACATAAACGACAAAAATTGTTCATTTTTAGAATAAATACTTACACAATAGTTGAGAAACACGGTATTTTAATTTTAACTTAATACTTATATACCTAATAATCATAAATAAGTACTATTATATAGTTATATACCTATTGTATAATCAACTAATATTATTACTTATTAGTTATTACTTTATTAGGTAACTATACTTTTTTTCCATCGTTATTTTTCTTACATTATTGGTAGGTATATACATTTTTCAGTTTCATAATTAGGTAAGTACCTTAGCACCTAGCTAATAAGTAAATAACGGTTTTCTATTATTATTAAAATAATATTGGAAATCGGTAATTAACTCTTCAAAATTCAAAGGTATAGAAAAAGTTAATTACCAAACTATATTGATATTGTATGTAAATATTGCAGCTATAGCAGGATTTCAGCATGAAATTATCATTATTTAAAACAAACCACTAATTTAATTTATAATTTATATTTTATATTAATAATCAATACTAATAATATAGATACCTATAACTTTGATCTTTAATCCGAGTTAATTACAGATGTCCTGCAATATTATATGATAATCGATTACCATTACTATATCTTAGTCAGCTAAAAAAGGATTCAAATTTAATTTATTGTAAACAAAGTAAATGTAAAGCACAATTTAAAATAATAAATAAATTATGATTTATTATACTAATAAATAATATAATATTACAGTAATAATACTTATTTAATGATTGTATGTTAAATATGAAAATAATGAACATTATTATTCATTATTGTTTATATTATGTAATTACGTTCAAATAGGAACTTCAAATACACATAAATTGCGATGATATATTTTTAGTATTTCTTTACAGGTATAAAAACAACGTATATTGGATCTTGTATGATGAAACTTTCGCGAGTTTTTTTTCAACCTTTATAAAAAAATGAAAAAATTCTCATGCCTGTTATTAGCTCAAAAGAGTAAATATTAGGAAAATATAGTTTATACTATGTGCCTATGTGTAGCTGTGCAGAGAATACTAATATAAACATTTGGCAACAATTCCAAGTTATTTAGTATCTACAGTTATTTGTTTTTGAATAAAAATAAAAAATCGTTCGAGAAAAAATAGTTATACGAGTAAATATTTAATGTCGTATTATAATTAGCAAATTTTCGTGAATTTAATGAATTTTGTCCAATTTTAAATTTTAAATGGGCATAAAAAAATAATGTGACCTCGCGGTATAAGTATACCTTTCATAAGTAAAAAAACTAATAAGGATTGAGGAACCTTGTATTAAATTTTCAAATCTTAAATACAAAAGTAAAGATTTTTATGAATTTCTAACTATACAAAAATAATTTGCAATTTTCGTAACCTTGATAAATGTTGTTTACATTTTAATTTTGTAAGCTAAAACACACATTATTCATTATTGTAAAATCAATACATTCATCGCTCTGCTCTAAATCTAAAAAAAGAAAAATTATTTAATTTATTGACTGTATCGTCGACAAAAATTTTAATTTTAATTTGATAAAAATGAGAACGGCATTAGACGCATTAGTGACATCTCCTAACCCCTGCGTTACAGTAAAAAAAAATATTTGGAGTAGGTACGCAAACAAAATAAATAGTAGAGGAAATGCGTCTCGCTGAACCACCTTACACGCACTTACGCCAATTCGAGCTCTGAGTTAACTAAACCATAGTATCTGGCCCGCGCTACATTTTCAAATTACATCATACAATTTCAGTCAATCATCTATACTCTATGCTACGTCTATGCTAAACTAAAATGCATATTTTGAATGACCTTATTTTTGCTTTCTATACTCTGGCCCGCTAAATTTTAATTTTCTAAAAATTGGCCCTCTAATAACTTTCAGTTGCCCATCCCTGGTGTAGGTCATTGTAATTTGTAAATTTGTAATGGATATATTGAATTTGAATTCAATAATAAAAATATAAAAAATGATTCTTAGCGGAACTGGTCTATCAGCCTATATGCCCTATATTAATAAATATATTTTTATGTATAAAAATATCGCGTACGATAGGTATGTCCTCAATGCACTCCGAAACTACTCAACCAATTTTGATGAAGTTATGATCAATGTGTGTGATTTGTTCAATCAGGAATCCAAAAGTATTAATACTATAAATAATTATTTATTCTCACGCCAAATGTTATCATTAGACAATCAAATTTAACACAGATGCATTTTGTACGGTCAACAAAGTGCACAGGGCTTAGCTTTATTATATATTTATACTAATATATTATTACTACTAAAGTAATAATTATAATTAATTTTACTATTAGTAACACAGAAGTAAGGTTGAATTAATTTCGGTCAAAAACATAACATTTATTATTGTATTAACTTATAATTTATAATAGTACAATATATTATAATATCAGGCACGTATACAAAAAAAAATTTCGGGGGGGGAGGTTACAAAATTTATCAATACAAATTTTGCCGCAACATAACAAAACAATTTTTTTCTCGTTACTCGGAAATATTTCCGGGGGGGGTTGAATCCCCCCTGTATACGTGCTTGTATAATATATTAATATCATAAATTATTGTTATTATCTTTTGAGTCAATACCGACTTACCGTAAAATGGTGTGAATATAGGTTCGTGCAAGGTGGATATATATCTATCTCGGGTTCGTGATATATGTATAAATATACAACAATCAATAGCTTAGAATTAATCTACATATTTGGAATATAATTACAAAGATCTGTAGTAATAAAAATAGTGGGAACATGAAATATGATGTTATGGAAAGATGGTTAATGATTATCGGGTTTAAGACTAGGTATTGATGATATTTTGACCGGAAGTTTTGTGATAAGCAGAAAGGGCTACATATTCTCTCTGTAACATTTACACACGTACGTTATACGTACACTTTGATGAGTTTTCACTGTTTTCAGTATTAATTAAGGTACTATGGTATATGGTATTAGTAGCTGTCTGTTAGAGTAAGTTGTAATTAGTGGTATTTAGGCTTAACTGCCGGAGCTACTGTAGCACAGGTGCCGAAGACCTTTATTATTAGATTATAAAAAAAACACTGAACATTTTTTTTTCTTAAATTATATTTATGTTAAAAATTCTGTAACATTACACTCTTTCTAGCATCACTGTTTAATAATTTAATTTCTGTGTTTAAGGGGGCCCTCACATTTAATAGGTAGGGCCTGGCAAGGTGGGCGCAAAATATCGAGTAGGAATAGGGGCGCAAAATTTGAATTT
This sequence comes from Rhopalosiphum padi, assembly GCF_020882245.1. Taxonomy (NCBI): domain Eukaryota; kingdom Metazoa; phylum Arthropoda; class Insecta; order Hemiptera; family Aphididae; genus Rhopalosiphum; species Rhopalosiphum padi. Next base: position 39,757,746 of record NC_083599.1, read on the forward strand.
GAAAATCATAGCCAAAATATTGTAATATATTAATTATCTGTTATTAAATGCGAGTTGATTAGTACTGTGTTAATTGTGTTATAAACTTTCAATTGAACAAGAAATTGCATCTAACATGGTCACTTCAGTCATCGAAGAGTTTGCTTCTAAAAAAGCCAGAAAATTTAAAATATTTTAATTATGTTGTACTAAATTTACTATGTTATTTGTATTATTTTATTTGCGTTTTTATATAATTCTTGTATGTTGTAGTGTATTTTAGAAGTTTTCATTAAAGTTACGAGTATACCAACATATCTATAGGTAATACTTATAGGTAAATCTATTAATTTCGTTATTATTTTGTATTATCATGTATTCACGTCTCACGTGTGTTGTTTTTGTATATGATGTAGATGGATGACGGAATAAATGACGGAATAACTGAAACCCGGAATCATGGGAATCGTCAGGTACTCAGGTCAACAAAATCTTCAAAAAAAAAAAAATATATAAATAAAATACCTGATTTTAATGCAGTCGGTGGGACCTAAAATCGTTAATTCAGTACTAGGAACCAATAAGGAAAATGCGTCGTTCGTCGATTGATGTACAACTACACCAAGTAAAATCTTGTTCACGTTATAGTACGCAGGTATATTATTGTATCGTTTGTAGCTCTGTATACTGTCCGACGTCGATATCGTCTTTCTAGGCCCCTGGTACTGCGAACAACGATCAGTCGTTAAACAGTTTGCTGTTTTACTTGATAATTTTGTGTTTTCTCACACTTCTTTAGCCCAGTCTACAAGAAATAATTGAGTCTATATACTAGTCTATATTTACTTAAGTAATCATGGATTTTTTTTTTTATGTGCCAATATCCAAGTTTAACTAAGACAGTTTAGAGGTATAGAATGATTTTATTAAACTTGTTTAAACTTTAAATTTAAGAACTTGATTTTTGTCATACTACTTGTATATTTTTTTATTAATTTTAGATGTTTTTTGGAATTGGAATTAGACAGGTTTTTGGGCCCAACGACCATCCAACAGCACCCACATTCCTTCAACTTTATTATATGCTGTCAATGTACTATTTGGTAAAATCTTAAATTTTAAAATTATTCAAGATGACTACTGGGACCTAACCTGGGACTGCTTGGATGACATTTTGTTAGAATACAATTATACAGACTAATAGTAAGTTTTTGAGTGTGTTGTATATTTTCTGGTTGGGTAAGATAAATAATGTATTCATTTCTGTTGTAAATGTTTAATTCTTCTTCTTCTTCTTCTTGGCTTTATGACTACCCAAAAGACTTTAAAAAACAAAATTTATCAAAATTAACAAAAAGTTGAGTCATTGACTCATAAAATACTTAAAAAATCAATTATATGAATATCAATACATTTTTTTTATTAGAAGATAATAATATTAATACAATTGTCTAGTTGTTTATGAATTTTATTTATTGGTGGTGGTTGTGAACGAGTATTAAAAAATATATTTAAGTCTGTTTATTTACTTGTGTATATTGTAATTTAGAATTCAGATATACTTAAAATATAAATATTTATAATAATATAATGTTCATATCGATTTGTCTAAATATTGTCTCAAATAATTTAAACATCATTTAAATTTACAAAACTTTTATTTTTATTTTTTTGAAAACCGAATACAAAATCAAATAACAATAAAATATTATTATTATTATTATTATATTCTGTATTATTTATTATATTTACTTTTCATTATTTAAATATATGAGTATTCAAGTTCAAGCTATTGATACATTAGGTGAAATTTAGATACACGGGTATTTTTATTACACGGACTTTAACACCGTCATAGGTAAAAACACGGGTACCCGTGTAGTTCATAGTTAATTAGGTACACGTATAACCACGACCTCTATTTGTATCTAATTACTAATTAGTAATACTATTTTATATTTTTTAAGTTTTGAAATTTGAATTTAGTACACAATTAAAACTGTTTAATGCGGACCCCGAATAAAATGGAAAATTATCCAATACGGAATTTTTTTATGGTCCCGGCATGTCCCTATAGTTTTATATAAACGTTGAACCTCAATAAAACGGAACCTTACATACTCGTAAACCGAAAATATGACACGCCGACACCACACGCGTCACGTTACGTTGATATGAGTATGTAGGTACATCGTATAATGATAATTAACATAAAACTGCACTACATTCTACATAATATATCAGTTGGGTAATTTATATTTTTGGTTATCGTATCCGCGATACAAACTTATCCTGTAGCTGTGAAACAGTTATGCACCAACAGTCTTACACTGAACAGTTTTCTTGTACAGTCGTACATACAAACTGACGTCCATTCAAATACATATAAAACTGCCAAAGTATATGTGTCTATATCATTAAATGAAAAGTACCTATCAATTTCTTGATAAGAAAAATTAATACGAATTTAAAATCCGGAATTTTTTGTTTTGTTTAATAATGCGGAAAACTGTTTAAAGCGGAATTTTTGGTTGGTCCCATGCTATTCCGCATTAGACAGTTTTCACTGTAAGAGTATGATTGCGAACTCACAGTCGTGATTTGTGTCTCATACTCTCATGACCCGTCAGTCGTTACGTCTTAAGTCTAAAGTCAAAATAACAATTAATAAATTTGGACATTAGGAATAACCGAGTGTTAGTAATTAATGGGAAACGATGATTTTTTTAAAAGGTTTGTGCTTCACTTAATTACAGCTCGATTCCCAACCTGTACAATGTACATTTTAGATCTATATACTAATATATGATCTAAGCTGTATATCTTTAGTCAATGGATTTTATTTGTAGTATTTAATTTTAAATTTAATAAATATTTATTATTCAAGTTATGGCTTATTGATAATTAACCAATAAAAATTCATCTGGTTAAAAATAATTATATTCAAAGAAATTACTAATATAATATTATAGTATTTGCAAGATGCGTGCAAGTACTAATTGTAAAAGTACCATTTACTCAATTTTATATTCTAGTTTTACCTCTAAGTAAAATCATAATTAAATACCAATTAATTATAATTTTTGATCATTTTTAAATAATCAATAAATAAATAATAAGGTCAATTCAATATGGTAAAGATATGGAAGAGGTTGCTAAATAAAGTTTGAAAAAATGTGTGCAGGAATTCAGATTAAACCTAGTGGTTTATTTATAAATGAAGGATTTTCATTCCTAGCGGCAAGTCCTGGTTCATAATAAATCATATAAATTATTTAAATGCTTACTAATTAACTTATATAATATGTATAAACAAAATAATAATAATAATGTATAATACTGTAATGTATGGTTGGTGGTTGCATAATGTATAAATCTGTTCAAAATTAGATCGGTACGAGCGGCCAAATACTCTGCATGGGCGTGACTTTGTTCCACGGATGCACCGCCGCGCGCCGTCGACAAGAGCGTCACATTATTGAAGTAACAACTGCCGATAAGTTCAAATAATTTAAAATGTACCGTGAGCACTGAGCACGACGCACGCGCGCACTACCTATCAGACTGAAAGTACGGGCGACTGAAGTGTCCCGAGAGAACACGACAAATTGAATCAACAAGTTGCCTGCGCGCCCGCCGACGAAAACTGGTCGCCGCCGTGTACCTATCTCATTTTGAATAGACTATAGATGGAATTATTGACGAAAAAACTCTCGTCGAAATTAAAGCTCCATATTCGGCGAAAAACAGCCAAAATGCAATTGAGACGGTTGAGAGTGGTAAAGTACGTCTGATACTACATAAATATCATATATCATATTATCATTTATAAGCTATAAATGTAACTATAATTTTGTTTAGTTACTTTACTGTAAAAATAGAAAACGGCCAATTAAAATTGAAACATAATCATAATTACTTTTATCATGGGCAAGGTCAACTTCACATTTCAAAAAGAGACATTTGTTATTTTATTATATATTCTCCTCAGTAATTAGTGGATTTCAGTTGAAAAAATAAAATATGAAAATTATTTTTGGATTACGAAAATGGTCGATAAATTAAAAACATGAGAATATTAAATATTTAAGCTAAGTTATTTATTAATTATATACTACATAACGTCATAACATTTACATTGTTTTATCTAGATTTTATTTGGACTGTTTGCTTCTAGACATTTTAGATCCAGCTTATAAAATATATATAAATATTGCTTGATGGTGTCAGATATTAGGAAATCAAATAAAGTGGAAGCATTAAAAAATAAAAATTGTACATAACATAAATTCATTTTATTATTATTTATTATAATATTATTATCCATCATATTCATTGTAAAATTGTAAAATATATTATTAAATTACAATGTTATAATTTCTAATTGTATGTTTTTTAATTCTTTTAAATGTATTAGTTTCTTATAATATTTATTAATTGTTATTTGTTATTAACCCACGGGCCCCCAATATTTTTGTTATTCATAAATTATTATTTATTTTAAGTATTTATAGTGTCATATTAGTATCTTACTAGTTACTATTAATGAAACCATTCAAACCTAATTTAACTCTATCCTGTGTGGCTGTGCGAATCTATACAAAAAAATAAGTACCTAATTAAGTAATATATATAATTTAAATTATAATTTTTTGAACTACCTATAAATTAATGAATACTAATAAGAAGCTGTATAGCTTAGATTGGGTGTGCGCGAGTTAAAAATATTGCGCTGGTATAATAGTGGTATATTATCTTATAAAGTTATAAGTTTGTAATGCTAATAGCTAATATCAGTGGCGTACATACGGGAGGGGGGTTTCGGGTTCAACCCCTCCCCAGGACCAAAAAAAATTGATATTATTGATGAATTTTTTATTATTAATTATCCGTGTATACACAAACATACGTCATAATAATATGACTATTGAGTATACACTATACTTTACCAACAAACGAAAAAAGATTTTATAACGAAATTATGGGTGCCATATATCAATCAAAATAGACATTGAATGTCATAAAATTTTGATTGTACACAGTCAGTTGCGTGCAGACAAAAATACATATTAATATTGTCGTTATCTCGACCGACTCGATCGGACAACGGAGAAAAAACCGATTACGTTATAATCGTAAAATTTCGCGTGAACAATAATACGGTGAATATCACCAATATCGTTCATTCTGTTTTATTCTGCCGTTGGAGAAGTTTATGTCAAAAACTAATAACTATTCATTGAACTCCATAAATCATAGGTAAGTATTTAGATAAGATTAGTTAGAGTTTATAACATTAAAATTGTTTATTAACAAAACATTCAACATTAAAATTTAAAATATTAAAATTAATTATAAACACACAAGACTGGGCAAGTTAATGATTTTTTTTTTCTATCAGTAAAGTTAATATGCATACACATATAGTATATATTGTATTTTTAAGTATAGTAGTTTTAGATTGTAGTATTGGTATTTATTTTTTCCCGAAATGACGACGTTGTGCATCGTCGATCGCCGATAACAATAATATTATATCATAATATATAGGCAATTAATAATGTTTTATTATCATTATCATTCGATATATTTTAGGTTTTGAAGGTAAAATAAATAGTAATCATGGATGAAAAAAAAACAATCGAAAATTCAATCTTTTTTTTACGTGTTATGTGTTTGATTGTTATTTTATGTATTTTTAGAGAAGGTTTTAGTGTTAGTTATTTTTTTAAACCCCTCCCAGAGCAAATTTGAATGTACGCCACTGGCTGGCATTATGCTATTAGCACCATGACAAAATATTATTTTATATAGATTAATTTATGTAGATATTATTATTTTGTCATGATTAGCACACCAAGACTGTACGTAATACGACTAGTACGTCCGAGAATATAACGCGCTCTCAGAGTATGGATATTTGAATATTTGATCGAAATATTCGAAATGGTTGTGCGGATCGCGCGGGATTGGGCGTGGCTTACAGGACGCGCTGCATGCTTGTGCATCGCGAAAACACTGGCCGTTGCATACGTTTCACTTTGGGCATCACTTCAAGATTTTATCGTTCTTACAAACGTTGGTTCAAGATATTAACGTTCAAGCGTTTAAGTTTAAACATTTTAAAAATCAAATTTTTGAAGGCCTCCCCTAAGTTTTTCATGTTTAAGATGTTGAAAATTCAAACATATTTGAATGTATAGTTATCGGGACAATTTTTACCCGATGATATCAGTTGAGAGTTAAACCTATTATATAGTGGTGTAAATACGTACTATGTGATGCACTTGCACCCTCTGGCAATATATAGCAGGTGCAAAGATATCCGTTTGCATCTGCTGAAATAAACTGAACTCAAAAATCAAAATTATATAAAAATATTTAAATATAATTCCATTTTATTGTTTGATAAAGTTTCTGATTGAATTGTTATTGTTATGTTATGTTTATGCTTTTCACCCAGGAGGACTCCAAGATTTGGTTGCGGAGACTAAGCCATACTTTTCAAAAAATTTTATAACAAAAAATATAATATGTATAATAATATGTTTTTAGGGGGAGGGGGGCTGGAGCCGCGCCTGTTTGCACCTGCTGAAATTTAATGGAATTACGCCAATGCGGCTATTATTATTATTATTGGCTCCTGCTATTATTTGTTCCCTTTCTCGCTTCCCGCGTTGGCTTTGTGTTGTGTCAGGGTAGCAACCTAACAAAGGACGCACCAGGAAGGTTTTAATACATTGTGCATATACACTATCGATTGTATTATGTACCATTACTATCCAATATTTCCGTTAGGTTGTTTACCTGAACTTGATAGTTTGATTTTTGATACTTCCCTTATATTCATATTGTTGCTCCTCTCTATCGTTTGGCGTCAGTGTTTAACGTCTTTGTTCATGGTGCTGTACTGCTGTCTGCGTTTTTATCGACAAATTTACTACCGACATTTCATTGTTGCCGTCACCGCTTTGTTAAATTGGAAATTATTTAAAAATAACAATGAATTCATCAGTAAGTAATTACAAATATTCGCGGAAAAATAGTACGTGTTTTGCCGTTATTCGAAATGCTGTCGGATAACAAGACCAGGCGACCGGTCGTGTTTGTTGCTTACCGTATACGACATGTGTTCATGCTCTCCACACGCCAATGGCGGATTTTTTGTTACCTTCTGCTTCATCAATCGCTATTCTCGCCGTATTTCCGTCTTAAATTTAGTATTTCATGGCGTTGGATTCTAACCAGCTTGTCAACATGTTCTATTTGATTCTTGTGAACGCTTGTTTATTTCATATATGTTTAATAGTATAAAAATGGCGTCTTGTCTTATTGAAAGTCATTATGTTTATAGCCCTAAAAGTGGTGATAGTCATCTATAGCCTGAAATTTACATCCATCATCGATCTACCTGTATATAGTTGAAAATTATTATCATTTATATTGATTATATTTAGCACGATAAGTCAACTAGCTTTTGACGACAAGTAGATTTTATTAGTTCATAATCATCTGCTTCATACAAATCATTTATATATTGTGCGCAATACAGTGTCTTGTTTATATCATTTAGCATTCATAAAATCTATATGCAAAATTAAAATGTTTTATTATGAATTATTTTGATACAAAATAAAATTTTGTTAATTTTTAAACCCCAATTAATAATTAAAAATGTTTATTGTACTTAGGTATATTCTGAACGTATTAACTTAAACGTTCTTGGTCAAGATAACACAATTATTCAATTCAAAATTAGAAAAATGACACAATTAATTAAATTGATGAATGCTTACTGTGAAAAAACTGTAAGTATAAGTATTATTAAAAAGTATTTTATTCCAATTGTAATACTTATAGTTCCACTGACTAAATTTAAGATTAAATTACCTTAAAATATTTTAATTTAAAAACTATTTGTGTATGGGATATATTTTATCGAGAATTCACTTAGGAATTGTTTACAATGTACAAATTTATTCACTGATTGTCAGCAAACTGTCATAAGCAGTGTAGGGCGTTATTCAAATAAAGTTTTATTTAGATAATATTTTATTTGAAACATTTTCAATTATGATTATTCAAATAAAAAAAATATTTGACTAATTTTTAAACATAGTTATTCAAATAATTTTCAGTTATTTTAACTTAATTAACATATGGTTGGTATTTTGGTAATTAATATTTTTAAAAAAATCATTCAAATAATTATATTTTCAATTTATTTAAATAATTTAAAAAAATGCATTCAAATAATTTTTTATTTGAATTATTATTTTGATCAGTGGTCGCCAATTCTTTTTGAACTCTTGGGCCACATTCACAAATTAAAAAGAGTTTGCAGGCCGGCCAGATAAAAATGGAAATTTTACATTTTTAAATTATTTACTATGAAAAATAAATACTGCCTAAACCTTTGAAATAATGAAATGATTCGGCCAGTTGCCAACCATTTATTCCACTAGATCACTGATCTAGTTAATATTTTTCCCAACTCTAGTCATAAGTATGTATCTTGTAGTCTGATTATAATATCACTCAACTGTTAGTTGTTAGCACACTGGAAATTTTTTTAGCCATGTTAAATAAACAAAACAATTTCACTTGCTACGGATTAAAATGTCCAATAAATAGTGAAAAAAGTAGGCTCTTATTAAATTAATTTGTGTTTAAGTAGGTCTATTAAATTATTTTGAAAGTATTTTTAATACCTTTTTGTATGTATTGTATATTTGAATATTAAATATAATTATATCAGATTGTTTTTTAATAATCATTATATTATTTTATTTATAACTAAAATCAAATTATTAAACATTAATTTGAACACTTATTTATTTTCTGTTTGATTGAAAGCTGTTATATAACCCAAAATGATTAAAGTTATTTACTCTGTTCAGAATAATCATTTGTTGGTAGTAAGAAAAGTAAGGACCCCACATCTGCATTTTTGTGTAAGCACAATTAATAGTTGACAAATGTATAACATTGTAACAGCTAAAAAGTCTGTAGAAAATGTATATTTAGTTTTGTTGGTTTTAATATTAGCTATGATTGACATATTATTAAAGGTAACAACATTGTCTGTGGTTTTTTGAAATAGTTATTTTTATTATTTTAAATTTATTGTAATATTTTACATACTTATAACTTAATTTAAAATCAAAATATCAGAGTAAAGTTTAATAATATGTCTATTCACTAATATTATGACAATGCGGGTGTGGCGTTCTTTTAAATTATGTACTAATACACAAAAAATTTTTGTATATGATGTAAATTAATGATGAATTTTCATATTTAAAAACATTTTGTAATTTTGATTTAAAATGTTAATATTTATATGGCTAGTATTAACTAAGTTTATGTGCTGGTTTGTTTACATTAATAATTTTAATATATTCAAAATTGAACATTTCAGGGTCTTGCTTATAACTCAGTAAGATTTAGATTCAATGGACAATCAATTAACGAGATTGATACGGCAGTTTCTTTAAATCTCGAAGAAGGTGATACGATTGAAGTCTTCCAACAGCAGACTGGTGGTTATTATTTTTAAAATGTGTAAAATGGTATTATAATAGTTATAGCTTTTGTCAAACATAATGTATTTCTATAGTTGTAAGACCTACTTAACTGTTATTATCATGTAATTATTACAGGCTGATGACATCAGAAGTTGAAGCCTTATTCAAAAAAAAAAAAAAATAATATTGCGATTATGATATATTCAATATGGTTTATTAAAGATGTTCTATATTTTTATATTTAGATTTAAGAAATGTTAATATTAGGTTTATTTTTGTAAATTGTCAACTTATGGGCCCAAGCAGACCGCCCACGACCTAAACTGTTCAACAAGGCCCATTATATTTTTCAAAAAATAAATAATAATAATATTTATATTAGTTAAAATATAGTTAATTATTTAAATCAAACATTTTCCATCATATATATGACATTATGACAACTTAACATATATAATATACATATAAACGATACATAGTTTTTATTTGTGTGAAAACGATATCACGAATATGAATATAAAATCCAATAAAATTAAATAATATTTATTGTCGATATAATTATTTCCATATCGGGTTATTTATGATTATGAACTATTATGCATAGCTGATATAGCAGATAGTGCAGTATACCTACTGTCGTTGTACGCCGGGTTAATAGGATGGACACCAATTATCGATGGTTAGGTACTTCCATTTATGAGTGCAGCACTTGTCAGATGTAACTACTAATTAACCATACTTTTACAAAAAAACATGGTTCATACTTTAAGTAACACAGTTTATTGAAGTTAAGACTTCGATTTTTGATATTGTATTTCAACCATCCAATATTTCATGGTAAATTAACAATTTTTATTTACTTTTTATTGTTTAATTATTTAACTAACTAATGGATACTATAAACCCTTTCAATAAACCATATTGCTTGAAGTCACGTCTTCTTAACAAAATATATTTTAGGTATAAATACCAATTAAATTTAGCACAATATCCCTACTAATAATTATTAGTTTAAATTAAAATTTAAATGGATTTTAAAAATAAAATAATAATGTTTCAAATGTCTTAGTTTTCATAAAAAAAAATGTATTTTAACTATTAGGTTGTTTCATTTATGATGTAAATTTAAATTTTTTAGAACTTTTAGAATTTCTGAGGATTATTACTATTAAAAAAATATATTAATTGTATAGTAAGATATAAATAACTATGAAAAAATAATATTTTATACTTTGGTATTTTAAGTTATGGTACTTCTGATATCTTATTTATTGACTGTTCATCAGTTCCAAAATCTGATAGGTACTGTTATATTGCTCTAATTAATTTTTTTATAGAATCAATTGAAATTTCATTTGCCATTATGTCTATATTACTAAACAACAATTTTGCGTATCCATAACAATAGGTAGGTACAAAATAATAATTGATGGGTGGTTAAACATGTTTTAAGCTTAAGATTCAAAATAAACAACATGATGTATAATGTTATTAATTATTAATTATTCTGCAAGATGTACTATGTAACATAATAACATTTATATTGCTTTTGGAAAAGTGTAAATCACTATTCTGGATTTATATTATTGATAAAGATTTATTATTTTTAAGAAAAACTTGCAGAAAACACAATTTATAGAAATAATAAGTAGTCGATATTGTCCAATACATTTGGTTCTCTATGTATGGGTCTATTCAATGCAGGCACGTTTGGGGTTCCCCCCTCCCCCCAAATAATTTCGAGTAACGAGGAAAAAATTCTTTTTTTTGTATTGTATATGCTACTTCAACTGTTATGTAACAATAAAACTGAATCTATAAAATGTAAAAAAAAAAAAAAAAATGTTTTTTGTATATGTTAGATTATATAATCACGAAATAAATTGAAATTATAAACCTTAGCTGCCAAATACAATTTAAGTAATTTATGAGTAAATTTGTCGTGAACGTAATGACTTCTAGTAGCGTAGCGTAGTATTAAGTATAGTAAATCTTAGCGAATGCGACGATATTCATTCTATATAGTACTGCTGATCTTCAAACCATACGACTGTGGCGCCGCCGTGTCCTTAATTGTCCCTAATCAGTAATCATTACTTCATTAATTTATATGTAATAAAAAACCAAAAATATGTACATATATACGTAATTGAAATGTCCAAAATATGTAGTATAAAATAAAAAATATGTAATAAGAAAATTTTTTAATTATGTTAACGAGTAAAATTAAAATTAAATACTACCTAAATAATTTTTGAATAATATACAATTATGAGGACGCTATACTATAGTCATTTTCAGCGGTAAAAACTTGTCTACGGAAGTCGGAAAACAAACAAAACGTCATCAAAAAGTGGTTTTTGAGTAAAAGTACCAATTATGAAAATTATAGAGAACAATATTTAGGAGGAAACTTCATTGTTTTTTTTTTTGAAATTGTAAGTATTAAAAAAGTTAGTTTTATAAAAAATGTAAAAAAAAGGGTTTTGTGCCTTTAATTATTTTTTAATTTCTAATTATTTTAATTAAAAAAATATTTAATATAAAGATATTTTCACAACCACGTGGATACAAGTACTGACGTTGAAAATTCGTAATCTATATTTTGTCTAATAATTGTTGAATATAATTAAGTATAATCTAATATCATTAATGTAGGTAATTAATGTATAGTTATCGAACAGAAATAAATAAGATAAACTATAATCAAGTTATTAATATTTAACTAATACTTTCATATATTCATTTCCTATATTACGCTATTATACACTTACAATTTTTACAAGTACTATTATCGAAGTATTAATGTATAATACTACTAAACCACTGAAATTGTCAAAATTTACGAAATATGTAAAAAAAAAATGCAGAAATTTTACAAATAATGTTAAAATATGTAGTTATTACGAAATATGTAAAAACATGTAAAATAAAATATGTTTTATTTTATTGCAAATCACGTGAAATGAATTTATTATTATTTCATTTGTAGTACTAATTTATCATGTTTTAGTGAAAATATTTAAATATGTATTTACATACAAATCCTAGCCCTATAGTAATCATCAACAATTCATTGCCGTTAACAAGGTTGTGCCAACAACGCCGTCGCGAAATCATAACATTCGCGTCGTCGTCGTTTTATTTAGCATACAAACAACAAGTACGTCACACATGGAGGCGCTATTAGTCACATTTTTAGTATAATTAATTAGAATATCTCAAATTTAATATAATTGTAGTAGATATGGAAAATGTCTTAATTTATTATTGTTGTGGTATGCGATAACTATACAAATTCTACTGAATGACCTAATTCTGACTAACATTTGGATAAGAATTTAATGAGTGACGAGACAAATTAAAACTATTCGGGCAATCAAGATTTTGACCTAATATAGTTATTCCAAATAAACTAACACTAATTACTGTCAGACAAACTAGGAATCAGCCAAAATATCACAGGCGTAGTAAAATTTCAAAAAAAACTAACTCCGTAGGCATAAATTAAGATAATTTATTAAAATAATTAGCTAGGACTGCTAGGTTAATCGGTAGTATTGAAAACATTCTCGACGCTATGTCGAATTTATTGGATGAGTGCCAGATTATTTTAGATAATGCAAACACTCAGTTGTTTCATCATCAGGTTACCCAAACCACAATGAATCTCAAGAAAATCTGAAACAAACAGACAATCCAGAAACTCCTAACAATAAATTTGATTAGAATGACATAAAACATTATAACAGTCCTTTAAGAAGAAGGTTATTACCGTTAACTATGAATTATCATCAAAACGATATGAACGAAAACGAAAATCAAAGCAATCAAGAAAAAGAAATCAGTCAAGATATTTAGAAAATCAGTGAGGCTTCACAGTTAGTTTAAACACGGAATCTGTTGCTTTGTTTAAGAGAGACATATTCTAAGTCAGCTTTCAAGATACCGTCAGAATTCTACCAGACTCCTTCGATGGAAAAGATTTAGTAATACTTGAGTTCTTCTTAGGAAAGTGTGATTTTGCGGTAACTTGTGAGTTACGCTGTAGAAGAAACAATACTAAAATTACTACGAGAAATCCAGATACAATTAATCGGCAAAGCTCGTCAAGTAATTAAATAGAAAACATTTTAGAAATAGGAAAAGCTACGTCATCGTTTGTGAAATTTTGATCCACAGAAAACGACACTCTATACCTAGAACTACATGTGATGAAACAACAGTCAGGAAAGGTTTCTTGTACTTGACGAGAGTCAAGCATTTGCCAGATCTAATCATTGAATAAGAAATTTCAAAACTCATTGACATTAAATGACACTGAATCTATCACCATACAAGTGGTTGAGCAATGAGGAGACCATGAAAAGTAATACATGCATTTGTGAAAGGTTTGGGAGAACTAAAACATTTAATAAAAACAAAAAAACTAGGGAAAAAGAACGTATCAAGAAAGCAAGTAAAGGAGTAAGACAATATCTAAAAGATACTAACAAATCATCAAAATTAAATTAAAAATTCCTATACTCATCAGGAAATTGTCACCAATATGGTCAGAAAGAAAATTACGTCAAAAACACAAAACCCATCAGACTAACGGGAGATCAAAATTAGAAAGCAGAAAGTTCACAAGATCACCTGTAGTTATTGTAAAAAGAGAAGATACAAAATTACAGAGTGCGGAAAAAGGTTATATTTAAACTCAAAGAGAAACTCAGAAAATCAACTAGGACCATCAACTTTTTCTGGTATAACGGAGAACTTCCTACGACGCAGGCTCGATTAGAAGAATCCTTACATATTCAACCCAAGTCATTGACGACCCATGTAATAATCAGATCCCGTCACACGTGTTGTGGTTGTAACTGAAATGCCTATCTAATGCGCCGCGTAAATGTAATTTATTATTATTTAAACATTTGAATTGCGTGACAAAAATATAATTAAGAATTGTTGACTAAATATTCCCGTTATTCCTATTTTTGTTGTTATTTTAAGATAATTAAAAAAATTACATATTACACCACAAAATATAATTTCTTATTGGTTTCAATATTTCGTAACTTTTTGGTTTAAATTAATCTTAACTCTTTTAAGATTCAAATAATGATATGTTTATCTACAATTTTACGATAATATCCTAGTGTTACCATAGGTCATAAATTATATAAATTATAATTTATAAATACGAGTAACTGAACTAAAACGCCTAATTCGAGTGATAAATTGAAGATTTTAGATAGAACAGGGCTTAAAATAAATCTAAAATTAAAGATAAACATTACAGGAATATGATCGGGTTTGACGATAGAAGAGAGAAATATAGTTTGTTGCAAATCATCTTAATTATTTAAGATTAAGGAGTAAAGCGACAAGTTATTATTGACATGAATTAAAGAAAGAATGCTCGGTACTCGATGTAACTATGTATTATGCAAGTGTTACAGTAAGAATTAATAACGAAATCAGCGAAGAGATTGATAATGTCTTGATCATTATCAACCGAGATTGGACTATAAGATATCAATCTAGGTATAGTATTATTGTGTTGTTGATCATTAATACATTTTAAAAAGTATTTTGGGTTATTTTTAACTGAGGATTGAACCTTATAACTAACATTTTTATAATCTATTTTAACAGTCCTTTTAAAAATTGCTCTTAAATGAGAAAAGTGTATATAACCAAAGGATATTGTTATACTTTCTTACATTGGCGTAGCCATGGGGTGGGGGGCAGCTAACCATGCCCCCCTCATCGGATGTATCAACTTAATATAAAAATGAGCTGTTATTGTTAATTGTTGATTACCTATTTTTTTTAGTATTTTAAAATACCCCCTCTCATTTTAAAATCCTGACTACGTCACTGCTTTCTTAATCTTTTTCTCGTTCAATAATGACTTTAAATTTCTATAATACCACGTAGGATATGACTATTTGAGTTGACATTTATTCGTTTTTTCGGGACAAACATATGTATAGCTTTGTGTAGAATATTATAAAATTGATATTATCCTTCCAAATCCTATAAAAGTCATATAAAAAAAGGACTAATTAAAAAATGGAATATTTAAATTTTTTTATGTTAAAATTAAAAAAATCAAAAATGTGGGAGTCGATATCAATAAGTAGACTTGAAAAAAATTTAAATCTTCTTCTAGAATTATTATCGCTGCACCAAATCAATCAGTATGCTGAAATTAAAATACGTCTAAATTCCTATATTACACGTGTGTTAGTCAATAAGACAGATAATCACCGTTTCCAATCGGCAATACCCTTAGGAAAACGCTTTAGTTATATCCATATGTGTTTTCTCCGTCTTACAAACGAAAGAACATTATCTGTTATCTCTCATCTTGGGTTTTTAAGATATTTTGATTTTTAAGGAAGTTATGAGTTTATGACTATGTATAATATTAAAATATAAAAATCCTGATGAATTGCATACAAATTAATATTTCGTAAAAAAACGGGAAAAAAATAACAGATGTTCCATAATGTTTTTGATAATTTATTCTAATAAGTTTATTCTAAGCTTGATACCTTTAAGTTTGATAATAGGTGAATTTGCTATTACATGCATCCTGTTAAAAAAATATTATTTATAATTTATAAGTAATTGTTATATTTGAATACTTCAATAAATACATAAATTATGTGAATCCGTTGAATTGTTGAATGTCGTTTGAATTTAACGATTAGTGAAATACATTTTACGATACTTTAAATGCAGCAATCTTTGTACATGGTTATTGTTGTTTAGCTTTAGTCGCTTTAGACCTATTAATTATAAAAAAAATTGGAATAGAATATAGTTAATTATTAGTTATTAGTAGGGCTCGGATTTATATGTATTCACGTTAGCAAAATATGTACTAAAATATGTGCTAAAAAATCAAAATATGTATTTTACTAATATGATTTATTTATTAATATTTAATTATTTAATATATCCATATGAGTTTCTAATGAAACAAATTATATTTTAAATACTAAAATTATTTTAAAAAACGTGATGACAGACACAAAAATAAAAAAAACACACATCATTGCAAAATCAATACATTCATCACTCCATTCAGAATCTAAAAAGTGTTACAAATTTTAAAATAGAAATAAAAAAAAATAAAAATAAAAATTATCTTGATTACAATTTATGATAACAGCCATTTTGAAATTTTGAAATTCAAAAGATCTTCGATTTGGTCGTAAAATTGCCTTATACTGACTAAATGATCTTTCGGCTTCAACTGATATTATTGGACTGTATTGCATTTTGACTATGTCTGAAGGAGTAAGTTATATCTATCGTAGATTAAGTTCAATAATTGGTATTATTTTGCTACTGTCGTACTTTTGGAAATTTGGGAAGTTGTTTGTATTGAAAAACACAATCGTATATAATTAATAATTATAAAAAAAATCGTAAATGAACAAATTGTCAAAATATGTAGGAAAAATGGAATTATTGAAAAATATGTAAAAACATATACCTACTTGTGGCAAAATATTTAAAATAAAATATAGTTAATTTCATTGGAAATTCCTTGAAACGAATTTATCACTCACTTAAATCATAGTAGAGATATTTACTTATAAATCTGATTCCTAGTATTTAGGAAATTTAGTGAAAGAAAGAGTTTTAAATCATAGATATAAATAAATTACCATGTATTACGTACCTACCTATATGGCATATAAAGTACCTATAAAGGTTTTATAATGTTTTTTGGTCTATCGCTGCATGGTATATTCCTTTAATAATACCTACCTATACGTCCTATAGTAGTACCTGGCATTATATTACATATTTATATATTATATATGTATAATGTATACATCAAATATATGCAAAAGTTCAAATTTTTAAATTTTGTATAGCAATATACAGTGTCGGTCTGGCTCATGACTGGGCCCCCTACAAACTTAATTTTAACTTAAACGAAAAAAATTTAACTGTCATTTAATAAAATATTAAGACTATTTTATACATAATTAATAATAAAATACATAATAATTAGGTCGTTTTTTTCAATGCCTTTGTCAATATAATTATAAACATAAAGATGTAAACCGACATTGTTACTTAAAAATTTTACAATTAAAATACAAAATTTGAATTAAAAATTAACATTAAATTATTAAATTATTAAAAAGGTATTTTTTTTAATTCATTGCTTGACGATCCTAACATATCAATAACTTTATCTTTGTTTATAAATTGAATGATATCATCTTCAACAAATAAACAAGTTAAAGGATCCAAATATTGCTGGCTTAATGAAGATCTAAGTTTGGTTTTTAAAATGTTTAGTTTTGAAAACACTCGTTCACACTTAACTCACTCGTGTGGCGTGTGTGCTCGTGTGCATGGAAGTATAAGAACATATTTTAATGCTATGTACAGTGTATTGAATAAGCCCGTTTTGGTTGTAAGTTCAAAAAGAATTTATCCCGTAGACAAGTAATCAAGCTAAATACTGCGTTTATCCTATCACCAGACCACAATAATTACCATTTATCTATGTTCAATGTTTACATATTTATAATAGAGTTGTACCCGATTAGAATTTTAAACACATACATATTTTTTATTACGTTTACGATTGGCTATGGGGCATGGGCCACTAATATTGAAAAATATCGAAGGGCCCCCGGCGATCGCCGGGTGGGCCCAGACCGACACTAGCAATATGAACAACTTATGAGGATTATTATATTCTATTTCAAACCTTAGCTATACAATTGAAGTTTATACATTTTTTACTACAAAATATTATGTTCGTGATTTTAACAAATTTGGAAATATTTGATTGTTTTGAACTTAAAATGCATATAAAAAAAAAATTGAGCAATTGTATTTTTAATGTTTTTTTACAGACATAAGAAAAACATAAATATGTAAGAATTGTGTATAACATTTTCAATAATGTCGATTTAGCGAATAATTTTGTACCGCCATTTACAAAAAAATCGCTTATTCCTGTATAGCTCAAAAAGAGTCGAAATATTTTGAAATTATACCATGTATAAAAATGTATACTATACAAATTTCAAGTGTTTACGGTTATTACTTTTAATTTATCGACTTGGATCACGAATAAAAATAATCACTGTGATCGGTCATCGGCGCGATTACCCGCACATTAACCGACATCAGCGGGTCGCGCACCGTAATCCGTTCTGTACGGCGCTCGCCGTGACCGTATATTTAGGCCTTGTTAATGCGCGGGACACTCGACGCGTCCCCATCGGCCTTGCCGTAGTAACATCATGGACTTTATGATATAATACATATTATTATTATGAGTAACATTCGCATTTACGGCGTGTCGGCGTAGAAGCGCGCTCGTCAATTTATACGGCCGTGGGCCGTGTGTCGCCAAGTCGTTTGTCCACACTCCACGCCACGTCGCCTCCAACTCGACAGCGGTTTGTCGTTTGGCGCGTCGCCGCGTCGGTGTCAGTGCGTGCGAGGGGTTTCCACCCGTCGCGCAACGGTCGCTCAATTGTTATTTTGTATCGTCGTCGATAAGGCGGCGAGCGTGATGTGGCGGAGTGTGATAGCGCGCTACGGGAGGCGGTGGTGCTGATGTCGTTGCCGGTCGCGCGTCATCTAAACTCGTCTTGCATTATTCAGTAGGCGGCGCTCGCTGTACTTCTTGTCGTCGTCCCTACGCGCTTGCAGTTTTTCCGTTTTTGGCGCCCCTCCCCGCCCCCCTATCGCCATATCGTTCAAAGGCCGCGCGTCGTTAGTTGCACCCGCGTCTGTCGCCGGCCCACATTCACCGGGTTTTCCGCCGTCGACAACCCACGTCCATTTCTCTCGCGCTCACTCCGTCCGTTGCTCACCGGACATCGCCATCCGTTCGTTGCCGTCTCCAGTCTCGCCGCTTCAGTGCTGTACAGCCGACGGCGCGTCGACATGAACCTGTTCACCGAGCTGTTCCACCGGGTCGCTCTGCTCGTCCTCACCCCAAAATGCTACCAAGTGTTCTTCTACGATTTGGACTTCTTCAACGGTAAGCGTGTACTACAATATTATTGTCGTCCGTACGGCGACCGTTTCGGACGTCATTTCTTTAGACGCTCCAAACAAATATCCTAATCGAATAGTCCAAAATTGAGTTTTGTGCACTGCCGGACAATGTGTCGTAGTGATAACGCCATGAGCGCGTTCGGTTTTGCATTCAGAAATTGTTCACGTCAACGACTAGTAACTGTCTGCATTGTACAATTCATGTTTGTACATTTTCAATGTATTTTGTTAAATTTAAATTTATACCTATTTATTTATAAATCACCATTACTTAGACGATTGTAAACCTACTGATTATATTACAGTTTTTTTGTCTTGTGTTGTACAGAATACTACTTATTAAATGTATAATTTAGTCTAGTTTGTGATGAGCATTATAATTCACAGTACATATAAATTATAAGAATGTAGTAATAAAAATAATAATAATTACAATTATTGTAATGACACATTAACGTAACTACTGAAGTCCCAACTATCCAACTATATAGGTACACAGTAATAATCATTACTTTTTGTTTCTACTAAAAATGTATAAATTATAAATTTGAAAATTGTTTTGGTTTTTTTAAGTACATACCTTTTATATTATATTATTTAATAAGTATGACAAATGTCAGCTATAATTTTTATAAAATTATGTTTCTCTATACACCTAGGTTTATTCAAGATAGGCATTCAAAAAAAAGAAACAGGCACATCAGCTAAAGTTTAATTTTCGTCGACGACACATGTTCCATAAACACGAAAAAAAGATATCAACTAGATGATTTTATATTATAATAATTATAATTTTCAGTATTTTGGTGTTTAATCCAAGTCAAGAGAACTTTTCATTTTTCATACATTGTTATCTAACTGACATACCTGATTATTTAGTCATGGGTTTATTGAGATTAAGTTTAATAATTTCCTATTTAATATAACCTTTCTACCGATAGAAGAAATAAACTATGCTAAAATAACTGGAATCGCATATTTTTTATTAAAACATTGTAAATATAATATATAAAAAAGGTACCAATATTATAATAAAAGACTTATTTAATGCTACAAAAATTAAATAAATTCAAAATTATTGTTCAAGAATCACCATTCAAAAAATATAATTTTTTAAAAATTAGTTTGACCCGTGGTTAATGTTTAAAAATGTTCCATAAATTATTTTTGAAGAATATCTAAGGTTATTCATAATAAATAATGTTTAGGTATTAGAATTATATTTATAATATTATTAAAATTATGATTTTTTTTTTACTATTTTTGAGTTATTTTATTGATGAACAATAATCATTGATTTATTATGTAAATATTGTACTACTGACTGTAGTACATACAATTAAAATGTAATCTACAGAATAATTTAGTAATCTACTTTTATACCTATATCAATAATGTTACAATAATAACAATATTGTATTTAATGTTTGTGCGAACTTGTAAAGGATATGTTTTGAAAATCTAACTAATCAACAGTTTAATTATAAAATGCTATGCTATTACTTTTATAATATGCATTAATATCTTAAACTTTTTTCCAGGTACTTGTATAAGATCTGCTCTCAGTAAAGGTCTTGGATTTGGAATAGTTGGTGGATCTCTTTTAGGTAATAATTAATATTCATACATTCTAAATTATTATAAATTAATATTACTTAATTTAACCTAAAAGTTTATGTGTTAAGTTTAAAAATAATATAGGTATTTCATATGATACATTTGTATGCATAGCCCTACATAACTATAATAAGCAAAATATCATCATTACAACTTTGCAATAAATTATTAATAATTATTAATTATTTTTCAGTCAAACTTCCACAAGTTATTAAAGTATGGCAAAGTAAAAGTGCTGTCGGAATTAGTTTGGTAAATGTTTGCATGGATCTATTTGCTGTCACAGCAAATGTTGTGTATAGCTATTCTAGTCAATTTCCATTCAGGTGATAAATTAATTCAATTTTGTTTATTGTGCCTATTTATGCAGTGTATATTGATAATTTTATTTTATTTTACAGCTCATGGGGTGATTCATTATTCATACTTTTCCAAACACTACTAATTGTAATATTAGTTTTTTATTATAACATATCTAAGAGGGCGGCTAGTGCTTTTGCATTTATTTATTGTTCATTATTGTTTCTTCTCGTGTCTGATATTGTTCCAAATTCTTTCCTTTGGAATGCACAGTTTATCAGCATACCTTTAATGTTTTACGGCAAGGTAAATATAAAACATACTCAAAAATAATTAATATTTCAATATTGTAATATGTTTTTTACCTATAGATGACTCAAGGCTATGTGAATTTTCAAAATAAAAGCACAGGACAATTGTCAATGGCTACGTCTATTCTTTTATTTTTAGGATCATCTGTGCGAGTATTCACGTCTGTACAAGAAACTGGAGATAATCTTTTAATTTGGAGTTTTGCTCTGGCATCTTTTGCCAATTTTATAATTGTTACTCAGTTTTATTGCTATAAGTCAGGGTCACCTGTTAAAACTAAAAAAAAAACAAAAAAGAGTAAACGAGCATAAATAACATAAACGGTATGCCATTTATATTTAACAATCACATATTTACAAAATAAAATAGTGTTATAGTACTTATATAATACCCAGGTTATTGTCCAAATAAAGAATTTGCCTAAATTAAATAAATCTTTTAATCAATAACATAAGTGGTATGCATATAAATATATTGTTTCTAAAAGTACTTAGATATAAAGTTTTGATTTCAAAATTACATTAATGTTTCAGTAAACTCTGATCAGAATTAATTTTAGATAGAAAATTAATAAAATAATAACTATTCATTATTGTTTGTATTTTGTAAGGAATTATTTGTAAAATTTTAATTCATTCCTTATGAGTTATGACCAAGTTACAAATTTTAATTTAATTCATGTGATAAAATAATTAAAATCCAACAAATAATAAATTATAAGTTATTCAAATTAAATTTTGAAAAATTAAGGCAATTAATTGAAAATAAGATTTCTCTTTGTTGAAATTGATAAAATCTCCATGAATGTAATTTCATTAACGTATAGAGTACAAAATGGCTTATTAGTGTTATTTACTATGATGAGTATTAAATGTTGAGGAAAAAGATATTTTCACCCTGTATGTTTTGGGCAGAGAATTAATTTTATTAAAAACTTTACCCTCCATGATGATAATATTTATAATCAAATTTTTACTCACGTTTTTGTTTGTTATCATCAGTTTAAAAAAAAATATTTGTATCAATTTATTATAAATTAAAAGAAATATGATTATATTTTAATATTTTTAATTTCAGGAGGAAAATTTTTTCAGATCTATTAAACAAGTGTTCAATGAATATTCCATTTAACATTTTGTGTATACTGAACATAAATATTATGAATATATTAAAATTCCAAACTTTAACAAATAACTTTTCACATTTAGTTAAAATATTTTAATTAAATTATTGATAAAAAACCTAAGCAAAATAATTTTAACATTATAACATTACCCAAAGACTGGTAAACATAAGATAATCTTTGATTTTGATTTATGTGTAGTGTATTTTATGTAAATTATAGTTAAAAAATTTTTAATGTTTGTAAATTAGTCATTATTATTCAATACATTAGATAATGTTTATAATAATATTTAAAAAAAATTAATCATTTTTTTCAACCAATTATGTAATTTGAATTATTGTAATGTAATGTATTGATATTTTTAATCAATCTAAAAAAATGTACTTGTATGAATTATATAAATTAAAGAATACTTCTTTTCTAATTAATTATGTCTTCTGTGTATTAACAAGAGAATATTTCAGTTGTAATATTTTGTCATAAACAAGACATTATTAATGGAGAGTATTAAGACTCAAAAAATGTACTATGGTTTATAAATTCATAATATAATTTTCAATATTGTGAAAGACTACTTCTACAGAATACCTTATATGCTGTATTTTGTTCATTTTTATTTTAACATTATTTACAATACCTAAAAAATAAAATATACATATTAAAATCTATAAATGGTATCTGTCATTTTAGATTTAGAGTATAATATAATTATATATTATAAAATTTCAAGTAGGCAATTAAATTTTCAGTTGAGGAAAATTAATTAACTCATTTATTTAGTCATTTTTTGTAAATTTATAATAATTAATAAATTATATAAAATATGGCTTAAGATATACTAAATATTAAAAAGTATTTTAAATTAAGGTTTATTAAAAATACATTGATTGCCACCTCAGTTGTGTTAACATTATACCCCTGAATATTGATAGTTTCATCATCAGTCATTCATGTTTCATGGTAATGCTCTGTTGCTATATAAGCGCAATTCTAAAGTTTTTGCGTAATTGAAAATGTTCATTTAGTATTTGTATTATAGGTATAGCAAAGTGTAAAAATTAATTAATCTATTTAAATGATGTTATATATTTAATATTTATATATGTATAGTGTTATATAAAATTTAAAAATTATAATATAATTTTATGGTATTTGGTATCGTTTAAACATGACTTACTTGTTGATCGCATTTTTTTTTTTAATTCCATAACACTGTTTATAATCATTTCTTTAAAAGTTATTCTTCTGATAAATTTCAAGTGATCTTGTATAAGTTACCTGCACTTTAATGTTTATTTTTACTGGACAACCAAATTTAAAGGTAATCACATTAACCTTTTGAGGATACTATAATCTGTAATATGTAAATTGACACAAATTGTCTTCTTATAATTTTCCATTACGTTCACCCACTTATTATATTAACTTTTCTCTATCTCTTCTAGGACTACATTCATACCTAACGTGCAGCTTTGTTTCTCCTCATAATGTGGCACATTCATTTTTACCTGTTCTGGCTATTCTTTCTTATTCTGACTACATATTATATAGTTTCTTAATTATATTTAATTATAATAATGGTAATAAATATAATTTTTTTTTATGGATTTTTATTTAGAAAGTTATACAATCTGTTTAATTAAAGAAATAGTAAAAGAGTAATTACCCATTACCCAAGTATACATTTTTTTTCTTTTATATGACCTGCTGCACAGTAGTTCAAAAATGATAAAAATGTTGGCCAAAATTAATTTTTTTTATGTTAAAATATTCAAATCAAAAAAATAGAAAAGATATATCCTTTTTTCATGTAATTAGTTTCGACAAACAATCTTGTACACATGTCATATTTACCCTAAAATTATGCTTTGCTATATCGAGTGTATCGGACTAAATTGTTGGATTCTCATAAAATCTTTAAATGTTTTTTTGTAAACTTATAATCTTATTAATCATTAATCATTGTACCCTTTCTAAAAGAAAAAAAATAGGATGTATATTTTTCATAAGATAACCAGCCACGACGCCAAGGGATGGCAAGGTGGAGCTTTAGCTCCCCTAGAAAACAGTTCAGCCCCCCCCCACCACTGAAAAATATGTACGATATATAACAAAATCATAAAACATTATAAATTATAATAATTGAATTAATGAAGTTTGAACAAATAACTTCTTTGATCTTTTTATTATAGATTAACCTACTAGTATTGTCTAATAAGGAAAAAAGCTTTTATTTTTTTATTATTACCTTTATTAAGTACTAATTACTGAATGAAAATAAATAAACAAATGTATCCCAAATCATTGCATTAAAGCTGTGTCAAACAAATTCATCTATTTATTACTAAACACAATTATTTTAATTAATTTATATTTATAAAATGTAAGTAAAAAAACATAATCATTCATTCACAAAGGTATGTAATATTAAAGTAATAGAGAAATTGTCATTTTTGTACATCATTGTTAACGTAGTTTTTGAAGGTCTGTGATTAAAAATTTTCTTACATAAGGTACATAAAAAATATTTGACATTATTCTTAAAACATTTTTAACTATTCAAAAGTTTGTACTATATAGTTAATAGCTATATTATGTTATGTTATATGATATGATAATATTAATATTTTATTTAAATAACCTCATTGTTTGCTGAAAAAACCTTAACTCATGTAAAAAAAAATATTTGCCCCACTCTGCCCCCTATAAAATAATTCTAGTGCCGTGCTTGAAGGTAACACGACAACCACAATTGATTGATTGGAAAATCATCATTAGTTGCTCATACTTGCAATTTGTTAATTACTTTAATTGTATCTAAAGTTTGAGTCAAATATTTTAATATTTTTAATATTTAAAATACCACAAATTTCATAAAAACAAAACCATGAATATGTGACCTAATGTATAAACAAAGAAAAAAATTATAGAATTATATTTTAAATATTTAAAATTTATCCAAATAATTATTAAGTGTAAAATGTACATTAGAAGACAGAGACAACATAAATGTACATGGGTACTACACCTTCTTAAAAAAGATTACTGTTGCTTACCAGTGATTTATTAATTAATTAACGGGGTTGGAGCCCAATAGAACTTATAATTACAAATCAATTTGAATAATATAACATAATCATTTAAGTAAGCAAACAATAATAATTAATATGAATTAAATTAAAAAATGGTAAAAAAAAATATAAAATGGTAATAAACAGGTTGCAATTATATTATTAATTAAAATATTTAAACGATGGAGCATTTATAAAACAATAAAAATAGTCATTATAAAAAAAAATCTACAATATTTAAAATAGAAAAATGATAATTTAATTAATTAAGTAGCACATAACATGTTATTATTTTTCTCAACTAGTTAAATTTTTAATTTTTTGATTTTTTGATTTTTTGATTTTTTGATTTTTTTTTTTGTTTTTAGCAACTGAATGCGGTAATTAAAATATTTCATTCGTATGATAATTCTTTGTTTAATATAAGTTTGAATTGCACCTTTAAATTTTTTTTCAACTGGCATTCTTGAGAACATTTTGTTTGTTAATTTAGCAACCACATCTGAACCTTCAGGATTTTTGCGCTTCTTAGTAAATTTATTGAATAACCATTCAACTCTTAATATCATTTTTTTAAAATCATTACTTGGAATTATTAATCTATCATATGATAAGTGATTCATCCATGAAGGCATCATAATATCTTGACCAGATGAATTGTTTGACTCATTACACGCTACTGTATACCCAATTTCAGGAATTTTGGACTTATATTTTAGAGCGACCCAGCCTGCTAAATACTCAATAGCATTGAGTTCCATTTCTTTTTTATTTTCATCTTTATGTGTGACAATAAATTTGTTTTCATCTATTGTATCAGTGTCACTTTCTTCACTATCTTCTCGATCATTATGTTCATCATTTAAATTTATTTCGGTCAGTTTAAATACCTGAGCAACTATAAATTCATCTTGGTTACAATCTTTTATATTTGTTTTATTGCTGGGATATATTCCTAAAATAATCATTCTTAATCTGTCTACAGCATTTAACGCTGATGGGCAGTCTTCTGTAAAACATAACTGATGGAATAGATAGTCTAAAGCATTATTATTAATTTTGGTCGTTAACAAATTATCTATGCCATAATTTTCTTTAATTATTAGATACAGTATTTTGACACTGTTTATATACATCATTATGCATTTTTGAAACATTAGTAGATTTGAATTATTGTTTCCTTTACATTTCATCAACTTTATAACGCTATACGTTTCATTCAAAATCTTGTTCTGTTCATATAAATACATCCCAAATGGGGATTTGAACATACCATTATCTTTTAATTCAGAAACATTAGTAAATTTAAAAAAATTACTAATTAGTTTGATAAATTCAGCTGTATCATCTAATACTTGATAATCGGCGGTAGGTCTATAATGTTGGAGCGCTAGAGCTGTAGAATGTGATAGAAGTTCTTTAGCTAGTTTAAAATTTTCTCGTTGAGGCCCTTTACATGATATATGTTCTTTTCGTAATTTACTATATACACCTATTTCAGATGAAGATTTTGCTATCAATGCTTTTATTGGTTTTTTATTTATATCTGCTCCATTTAAAGTAAAACCAGTGTCTAAAAAGCAGTTCCGTAAAAGCATCAGTAAATGAGATGAATCAGGAATAAATACAATTTTTCGTCCATTAGGAATAAAAAAGGTAGGGTTTTCAAAAGTTACTCCTAATTGATTCCACAGTTCAACATTTTTGCTACTACAATTGGTAACACAACAAATGACTTTATAACCTATATTGTCCAGCTTATCAATAATATTATATAAAATAGTTTTAGTCATATTTACATCAAAATCAACAAAAATTGGTTGCTTCCATTTTGATGAAATGCCTTGGGCCATGACTATCTGCATCTGGTTATGAGGACCAACTATTTCATCATTTAATACATCATACTCAACTTTACTACAGACTTTTATTTCACCAAACATGAGCACTGTGAGTTTTTCATCGTCTTCAATATTATCACTATTCAATTTCATTATTTTCAGTATGTCTTCATTAAGACCCTTTTTCATGTTTATTGATTTGGCCCACCGCTGAATATATGCAATTCCTGAAATTTTTTTTAATAATAATGAAATAAGAAATAAACTAAAATTTAAAAAATGACTTACCAGGAAGAGAATAATGCAGCTCATTTTTCAAATACGCATATGCTTTCTTACTATGGTATATTAGTGTAAAGGCGCTGGCTATTTCTTCTCTACTCCAGTATTTTTGCTTCTTCTTTTTTTCTTTTTTTTTAAAAAGTTCGTTTGAAGAAAACCTTGATGGAAATGCTTTAGTCAAGATATCACGAACCTAAAAAAAATAATGTAATTACTATTTTCAAAAGAATAAATAATTATAATTTTAAAGTGGAATTGACACATATGTGTTTAATAGAGCCAAAATGTGTATTCATTTACATAATTTTTAAGCATTTTGAAAAAAAAGTAAGTTTATAGGTAATAATATTTAGTAAATAATATATTATGATTAATGTGATAATAATAAAAAAAACAATTAAGAACAAATTTTTATCAGATCAAATCTGACAAGCTTTAGAACCCTTGAGACACTAAGAATTTAATTTCATTCCTTAAAAAAACCTAATTGTATAAGTTAATTAAAAAAGAAAATGTAAATACCTAACAAAATGGCCAAGTTGTCGATGTATTTAAAGTTAAATAGTAAAAAAAAATTAATTTATAAATATATAATATTCATGTTATTTATTTAAAAATACATACACATTGTTTTTATTTATATTTAAATTTTTCAATGAATTTAATTATACTCATTTGAGTAATTTTTAATGCACGTACAATATGTATATCAACCTCTAATAAAAGGTAATAAGAGTTAGTAATTCAATAGTATTTTTATTTTTACTAAATATTTGTCAATTATTACTTACATGTTGAGCTGTCTTAGGATCTATACTACTGCTACATTTGGTGGACGTCTTCTCTGAGTCGATTTGTAAATTCAATGTTGGAATAACATCCTGTCTTAAATGTCGATAACTAGGAAGATATCCTAAAACATTTTTATTGTTGTTTTGTTAAGTAATTATTACCAATATTATAATCTACATAGAAATTAAGAAAAAAAAATAATCACCACAAAGTTCTGCTTTCAAATCTTGGACAAAACCATCCGGAGAAAAATGCATAGAACAAACATATGATTGGGGATTCCATGTACCTACTATTTTACATTTCTGAGCCCAAATTTTTTGTAGTTGTAAATCTTTGGGAAACCTAGATACAAACAATATAATAATTTTTTGTTTGCAATTTTATTTAAGATGTTATAGTTAGTTTCAATATAATATATAACTATACAGGTAAGAAAAAAATATTTACTTGTGAAATGATATGTTATATCCTTCTTCTATTGCATTGCCGGAATGTTGTTTGCAACTTGCAACAGCACAACACAACCCACTTTTAGGTATTAAATCTCCCGATGACATTATACACAGCAGTGTTGAAATATTTTTGTACAACTTAAGTTTTAGTATTGAATATAAATCAGTTTTATCACTCGTTTAGTTCATTTTATCCTTTATCATGTACATTTTATGAAATGTAAGATTATTTTATTATCTACTACGACTCACCCTAATGTATCATGTTATAGGTACGTTAATCACAATGTAAATTGGTTTTTAACTTAATTTTTAAGTTATTTGATTATCCGCACCGCCGTCGGTCCCAATTAGTGCGGATAATCGATGTTCTACTGTAAATATATTGTTATCTTAATATTATTTATACTATATACATCGTATATACTACAAAGTAATAAACTAGAAACTCTTTACTTAGTACAAGAGTATTGAATAATATTCAACTTAACAAAAGTACCTACACGATAAATTGAATAAAACTCAAAAGAACATAGAAAAGTAAATAAAAACGTATTCACAACCGGGATGGTCGCGAAGAAAAAGTTATGTTTATTAATTCTAACAACAAAATTACACAATTAAAATACAAAGTAGCGAACGTGATTTTTGTTATGGAGGACGGAGGTAACAGAAAGAGGCGTTTCGGCGTCGCGTCGA
The DNA here is from genome assembly GCF_020882245.1 of Rhopalosiphum padi. Lineage (NCBI taxonomy): Eukaryota > Metazoa > Arthropoda > Insecta > Hemiptera > Aphididae > Rhopalosiphum > Rhopalosiphum padi. The sequence continues at coordinate 39,787,791 of NC_083599.1, forward strand.
AAGTGTTGGACTGTCGGAGCGCGTCAGTGTGTGCAACGTTGCGAGTAGCGACTGTGCGATCGAACGAAGAAAACGAGTGATGGAGGCAGCCGGACGACTGCGCTGTGAGAGCCGTGTCCGTGATGAGGCGGAGTAAAACGAGCTCGTTGGTGGTACATCAAGGAACATGTATAAAAATCAAAGCAGTCGTATAAATACATCACAATAATATAAACGAACACAAATATAAAATAATTCGAAGTACTTATATAATATAAAATAATATCCACGCCATTCACGGTATAGCCACAGAATAGATTAATAGATAAATGTAATCTATTCTGTGGTATAGTGGTGATGTGCGCTGAACAGTCACAGATTATAATATGAAAGTCTACGAAAAATATGTAAGTGCACTGTGTATAATGTACATAATATAATTTTTGATTTTGTTTTTAACCGAGCTCACGCTGCTTAGTTGTGTCAAGTTTCGTTAATTTAATACGTAGTCAAGTAACAAAAATGTACTTAACAATGATTAGTTGAATATAAATATATACGTGTTATATTATATACAAGGTGATTTTTTAAGCATGCTCACCCCATTATTATGCTTAAATTTAAAATTATGCATATATTCAAATTCTGATTTTTACATAGTTTCAACTGTTTCAAGTTGTTAAAATAACAGTGTTTTTATTAAAAAATTATATTTTTAAATATTTTTATCCTTAGGCCCGTTTCACATGGGCGCGTATCATACGCGACGTATCGTACGCGCGCGTTTTCGGTTACATTGGTTAAATACATACGCGTCACTCCGACAATGGCGCATTTCTCTCGCCGGTATGGCGCGTATGAACTCAATCAATGTAAACTAAAAACGCACGCGTACGATACGTCGCATATGATACACACACATGTGAAACGGGCTTTATATTTACGTATTTAAAGTTATAACTTATAAATTACTCGCACTTAATTCGATTTTTATGTATTAAACTACTCAAAAAAATATTCTGCTTTGGAATATGAAATTAAAACCATGCTGTCATTCAAAAAAATAAGAAACTTAAAAAAATATAAGGATAACAAATATTTAAAAATATAATTTTTTTAATAAAAACGTTGTTTTTTAACAACTCGAAACTGTGTAAAAATGGGGGTAAGCATGTTTAAAAAATCACCTTATATATACATTTAACTTTACATGACATGGTGATCTCGGTGAAGTGATGACTACTCCTAGTCCACTATAGTGAGAACCTGGTTTAAAGTTAACACATAATCACAGTACTATACACAGTGGCGGCTCGTGCATATGTGCGATGATGCGGTCGCACTCCCTACAAAAATTAACAATTTATAGTACAAATATATTATTTACAAAATAAATAGGTACATATTTTAGTACATAGTATATTATACATTAACAAATTAACAATTAAATATATTTATAATTATTATTTAAATTATTTTCATAATTTATTAGAATATCGTTACGAACTCGCGATGTTATTACACGGGTATATGGATAGCTATATAGGCCTATGCAACGCTGCAGCTTGTGCGACATTTTGAATCGCACATAAAAATACCGGTTTCCCGTATAAACTATAGGTATAATATTAATATACGAGTAATAATAAGTAATAACATTATCACGATGGCGCGGCGGCTTAGAAGCTTATGATGTGCGGTGAATTTTTTCGCTCTTATCCGACGGCAACGACGTGCGACGTGTTTAATTTTGTATAATTATTTTATCATTTTAATTTTTTGTGTGATGTATTATAGTTCTTAAATTGTTTCATCGCACTCCTGTGCTAAACTACTACTAGCCGCCACTGACTATACATATAGGTATATTAGTTTAAATAGAACAATTAAATTTAGCCACAGCCCACAAGGGCCTAACATAATCTAACATACTTGTAAAGCGTCTATTTGAGTATATGTATTAAAACTTGTACTTAATAGGTATTTAAAAATTAAGTACTTGGAAAATGTGTTTTCAAATATTATTTTTGCAGGACGTACCTATTTATATTTTGATAATAAATATTTTTCAAAATTCAAGCATCTATAATCTATTTATTTTATATTTCATTAACAACTGTTATTATTGATTAAATTATTTTAAAAGTATTAAAATATAGCATATTTTTCAATTATTGTTCGATATACAATAAAGTAGGTTGTAGACAGATTAGGGCGTCATTCGAATACAATTGTATTTAGATGATTATATTTAGATAATATTTTATTCAAATGATTATATCACAATTATTCGAATAATTAGAAAAAAAATATTATTCGAATAATTTTCAGTAATTTTAACTTAGTTAACATAATATGGTTGGTATTTTGGTCATTAAGAAATTTACGTATTAAAAAACAATAACTGGAATTGTAATTCAAGCTCACAATTGTAAATCCTCTTTTATTTGGAATAAATAAAAAATACTATAAATATAAATGAAACAAATATAGAACTATCTAAAGAAGCTAGAAAGAAAAGAATTCAAATATATTTTATATTAGCATTTACTACACATGGTATAATTCACTAAATATTTTTACACTAGCTATTCATAGACATTTTAATTTTTAAATTTGCCTATAGTTTTCTTTTTATAAATGTTAAAAAAATTGTTTTTGAGATAACAAAAAAAAATTGACTATCATACATAGATAATAGAGAATACACGCTTTAATAAATATTTAGAATTATATTATTCAAGAAATTAATTTTTTTTCAATTTTACTATTGTAATTCGTAATATAATAATTTCACGGCGTCGTGTATAGATAATTAAGCGTACACAACATTCGATTCGCTTTTCCGAATACAAAATATAAACATTAAAACATTACATGCATTAATGATTAAAAAAATGCCGGATGTCATACAATTCTGAAAGTAGAAACATGGGAGTTTATAATATCCATTTGGGCAGTGAACGTGACATTAAAGAAAACTTGTAAATTATAATGTATTGTTAATTGATATTAATGAAATCAGTGGATCTACAAAATGATCTGATGTAAAAATGAGTATAATAAATCAAATTAAATAATTTTAATTTATTTTTCATTCAAATAAGAAATCTTATTTTAACTTCAATTATGAGAGTAAGTATTAAAACAAAACTTCGAAGCATAATGAATCAAGATCCCTTAGATGGCCTATTGGCAATATTTATCAAACAAGAATCAACTTATAATGTGTTATCGACAATTTTAAGACTATTCATTTTATAGTAGATACATTTAATACATATTTATTTAAATTAAAATAAATTATAAACATGATATTAAATTTATAAATATTAATAATCATGTTTTATTATATACCTATTCGCTATTAAGGTCTAGATCAGGGATTGTAACCTTTATGTTTTTTTCCGATTTCAGTATCGGTTAGGTTTTTCAAAAAAAAATTCCCGAGGTTTCGGTTTTAATCATAAATCTTAAAAATATGAAACTGAAGTTGCGGTTACGGTTGAGGTTAATACCGGTTATAACCTGTTACCAACAAATATTTTTTAATTAAAATTTTAAGTGATTTTAACCGTATAGCTACTACCTACTTTATGTGTGTACAATGTTTTATAAACGTGACCATACGCGGCATAAACGATGACCGTTATAACCTGCAGTCGCCATCAAAATACGACAAATTCAATAATGAGCAGGTAATATTATTTTGTGAATAATTTAGTGTTTTATTATGATCATAATAATTTATTGTATTATTATTCTATCGTGACACTACACACTATTTATTGATACACTGTGATTTGCTATTAATTAACTTGTTTTCATTATAACAATGACGTGAAAAATTAGACCATCTATTTTTAATATATTTTCGAGTTTCAACATCCTCTTTAGTCAATAATTTCGTTTAAATATGTTTGAATAGTACTCGGTAATGCCTAGCTATATTACAGTTTATAAACTATAATCAATTATTATTATATTATTAATTATATGGGTCCTTCACTTATTTTAATTCTTTGAAAAATAGTCCGTGTAGACTGGATTGCAGGAAATTAATATGATTATTTTTTCTATTATGCATACTATAAAATATTCTCGGAAAATATAAATTAAATAATAAATAATATTGTAAACATCAAACAAATAGTATAATTTCTTTGATAAATTTACTTACGTATAAAAAATTATAACCTAAATAAACCGAAAAAAATTAAACTTTAAAAATTAGGTTCGGGTTTTGGTATTTTGGTTTGGATTGTATTTTTAACACTAATTTTTTTAACTGTAATCTTTAAAAGGGTGGGCAAGTGGGTATCGCTCTGTTGTAGGTATAGTAGAGATAGAGAGTAGGTCACTATAATAGATGTGTTAAATTTGAATGCAATAAAAGGTATCATTGTATACGAAAAACGATTCTGAACGAAGATGATTTGTCAGTCTATGATAATTAGTAGGATATATATTATATTATTACCTATATTTAAATTGTAATATAATATTGTTATTTTATGCGATTTCGTAAAAACTTAAATTTCATACGCTCATAAAAGTTTTTCTATACTGAAGCTAGAATTTTTTTTACGGTTACTTGAAGGATAACTTATGGATAACCTTGTATTAGGTTTTTTTAACTTAAGGTATAAATCACAAAAATTTTACGAATTTTTAACTTCAACATTCCTTGCAAATTGTCGCGGTTTTGATATATTTCGTAAACATTTCAACTTTAAATGCTTATAAACAAAAATTGTGAGTAACGGTTTTTGATTTTTTTTTACTACGATAAGTACAACTTCCAAAGTACCAACTAGATGAATTTTCCTTTTCAAAGTTAAAAATCAAAGCACTATTCTACTCCAAAACGTGATGACAGACACAAAAAAAATACACATCATTGTAAAATCAATACATTCATTCACTCCGTTCAGAATCTAAAAACTGTTAAATTCGTTCCTATATTTACTCCAAACTACGGTACTAAAAATTTAATATCAGACATTTTTAAAAATTTAAACCATAAGGGGGTTGAAAAGAGACGTCAAGGTCGTAAATATCTTGCTAAGAGTTAGCTCTGAAACCACACTAATATGTTCGGGGTTTACAGTGTATTATTTTTAATTTGTTCTACAAAATCAATGACAATCGTAAAATAAAAACTATTGCCGATATTTATTTCTTATTTTTTCAATTGGAGATGGACCAAAACCAAATTTTTCATGTTAAAAACGTAGGCACATTACTCATCTTATCGGTCGGATTATTTTTACAAACCTATAGGTATATCGATGTCGACCTGACTGTAAACTAAGGTTGGTACATTTAAACCGAAATACACCAAGTGCAGCATAAATAGTATAATATTATATTTGTTAATTTCCTTCAAGGAAAAATCTGGTACAATAAGGCTAATGACTAGTATAGTTATGTCTACTGTATCATGTATCGTAGATGTACCTATCTAACATTTTCGGTGTTTTCTGGGTTTATCCTTTTTTCATAGCACGCGAGGTAGCCGTTATGCCAACCTAGAAAATTAAAACAATGTTGAGTGTTGACACACAGATTGATATACGGTATCATAAACTATTACGTTAAAAAAGTAAATAGAAAAGAAACAGTTAAATAAGCCACGAAAGATAACAAGTACCTATAAAACAATAGGGGGAATTCAAGGATTACATTATAAAATATAGATACCGACCTACATACATTTTCTGACAGTAGTTTAGTTATGGGTGGCGTTGTCCGCGAGGATAATGCACCGGAAGATGAATTTTTAAATTAATCCATCAGTAAAGTGATACAGCTGAAAATGAAAAATGTACACAAGGACGCCGAAAGGGTTCGTTGTACTATTGTAGCCTGTAAACAAACATTATAAGTTAAAATTTCATCAACGCGATAGATGAACCGACTCGAGTCGAAAAAAAGGAACAAAATAATCAACATTCAACTGTATTGGTCGGCATTTTACAAATTAGACGTCATAACATACCATATACCTATTACTATAATATATACACAATAGTACAATACAGTATACACATCCACTTTTCACTGTAACGTTCGTCATACAGTTGGGCGTGTGTGTGTGTGTGTGTGTGTGTGTTGCATTCTTTAAGTTTTTCTACTTTTTTGAATGAAAACATTTAAACATGATAACTGCTAATGATAAGTGAAACATGATAAGTTTAGATTAGAGGAGTAGTAGACTAATATTTTGACAAATCAAATTTCTATTGGAAAGTCAAAATAATTTTTTATGAGTGTTTGAATTTTAATTTTTACAATATTATATATTTTCCTGTAATATAACTATTTTTTCTCAAAGGTTTTTGATTATTTTTTGTAACTAAAAAATGAACAACCATATAAATACTCGAATCATCACCAAATGTTTATATTATCATTTTTATACATGATAGAATTCTCAAAATATTTCAATTTTTTAGAGTTAGTTATTTATATAAAATTGTAATTGTAATTTTTTTTGTTTTACTTCTATAAATATCGGTACAATATTTTTCACTTAATTAAAAGACATGACAATTTAATACAAGATCCTAAATAAGTTGTTCTTGTAGAAGTTTAAAAATATTCAAAATACATAGTCACGATTTATTTTTATAAGCATTTGAAGTTTAAATTCATTAAGATAATGAAAATTTGTAAATAATTTTGTAGATATAAATTTATAAAATGTGCAATTTTTATAGCTAAATAGTTCACACTGAAATCAAAAAATCTAAAATATATATAAACGTGATTTTTTTTTTTATAGATATTTTAAGTTCAAATTCGAACGAAGTTACATATTTAAGCTATTAATAACGATACCTATTCATTATTTTTTTCATAATGTTTATGTTTTTCGAGATTGTAAATATTAATGTTAAAATGTATGGAAATGTACAAACAATCATGATATAACTATAATTATATATTAATAATTTCATTAATATAATGTACAATCGATTACGGTTCTTATATAGGTACTTACTTCAATTTTCAACCAATAGATGGCTGCACTCATTAGTATTATGCTTTCGCGTAGTCCGTCGTATTATGTGAAAACGTCTGATTTTTATGATCAGAAAAAATATCAATTATCTACAGATCATTCTCAAAAGAATAAAAAGAATAGAGATAGAAATATACGTGTAAATATTATAAATAAAACATTACATTATGTTAACTATAAATTAATTTAAATAATACGTAGATTGTAGATATGAGGTAGCCGTATATGTGTAGGTATCTAATAATAATTTATGATTTTTAGGTACGTATATGTATACGTAGGTACATGTCACATGCTATATCTGAATTGCCTGTCGCAATGTCTTAGGTATAAATTTTGAGGCTTGGATTCAAAAAGTTAATAAAATATCTTGAATTTAAAATATTTAATATTATTTGCTAAATTACTTGCATGCTGAAATCGTTTGTAAGTAATTATTATAAGCTGCTATAGTCTTCTTTTAATGCTTCATCATAATGTTTGTATATTATTTCATTATCTATCAGTTTAGATTACGTTTAATAAGAACATTTGAACAATAACATAACGGTATTTTTAAATATGATGGTCAATCATCTCGATTTTGTTTTTAATATTATATAATATTATGTACGAAAAATTAAGTAGTATACTTATACTTACGCTTACGAATATTATGTGTATAAGTAAATTATAATTTGATTGTATTACCACATCAATGTGAATCATTAGAATGTCGTTATTTATGGAAAACATAAACATTTGAATTATGGATTTTTTAAAGATAATACCGTATTCTAACAACTAAACGACATAAATATTAATATTTTCAAAATATTTTTTAGTTACTAGGTAATAGGTGATACGTTTAATATGAGATTTAACAACTACTAAACAAAAGGTATGAATAAACCAAATAAACTGAATAAGCAAACTGAGATATTTTCTCAAATGATCTTTTAGATGCGATAAAATAATATTAATTTATAATTCCTTTGAAATCTAATATTATAAACCATATCTTTAGCCATGTATATAAGTACTTGAGTAGTTGCGTATTTATGATTTCTCATTAAAAGAGGATGAAATGCTTACACGTAGCACTGCGCAGTCATACTGTAGACGCACAAACCACTCATCATGAATAAAACATTATTTAAAACGACATTTTTTCTTGAATTCTGCACTAGAAATAATTTGTATAAACTAATCTTTATGATATTGGCGAAGAGGAATAGGTCGAATAGGAGGAGGGAGAGAACGATGTGATATAATATGTCTCTCACAAGTATTAATTTTTTATACATCTCAGTGAATAACATAATAGTTTTAAAAGAAAACATTTTTTGAGAAAACCTTTGTCAATATTTATGTAATTTATTTAATTCTATGACCACTTGTGTGTTTGTGTTTTTGAGGGTTTAATGAATCTATATTTCCATTAACATTTCTAATAACAACGTCCAAATTTTGATGTGCTCTGTACTATACTAATATAATCTATGGTCTTTAATCACGCTGTCTTATAAAATTAAATTCTGTTATAATTTATAGTTAATTAAAATCTTTAGCGTTTTTATGACTATTTAAATGTATAAAACCATCCTAGACTTATAAAACTAGTTATAGTTTACGAGTACATAGTAATTTGTAATCATCTGTAAGTTTTTGGATTCATTATCATTGTTTTTTAATTTGAATACTGCATCCGATTAATGATATATTATATCTCACATTTTCAACTTTACAGCTTGACATATTTTATCAGATATTAGTATAGTATAACTTAAGCACAATTGTCGGTAAATACTAAAGATACACCGAGGGGATACTTAAATATAAGATTTAGGATAGCATACTGCACCTGCAGGCTGCAGCTGTTAGTTGTATGCTTATATGTAGATTTGTGTACATTTTTCTACGATGTTTACTTGTAGTAAGTACTGTTTAAAATATTTTATATTTCACTGATACTGTGCTTATGAGGTTTTTATTTTTTGTTTTAAACCTATTTGAACAGATTATATTTGTATAAATCGTAATTTTCAATTAATACAAGTACATGTACTTGACGGGTTGCATTGCAAACTGCAGTTTAAATAACACGGCGAATTTAATAAATAAATATATACATATTTTTCTGTAGGTAATAGTTATTGACAAAATTCTTCCACGGTTTCAATCTCAAAGATCAGTTAAACTGAATATTTGAAAACAATTTAATCTATTATTATCATCAATTTAAAAGATTCACAAGGATTTCGGTCTGGTGAAACGTAAGTTGTTGGCCTACTATTTACTTATATGATAAACATCTATACATTTATAGGTTAATTGTTAAATATTTTGTACTATCTTGTATATTTTTGAATATTACTTATATATAAGTTATAAATATCAAATTAATTAGTTATGATGTGCTATATGTATATTATTAAATAATTAAAAATTATAATACCTAATATTAATAATAATAAAAAAACGTATTTATAAAAGTATCACTAAATTTTAAATATTTTCTTATTTTTAAGTAGGTATACTGAATACTTTATTAATTATTTAATAAAAATTTCTAGAAAGCAAGTGCAATAAATGTATGAATATAGATTTTATTTCTCTATTTTTTTTAATTGGTTTATTTAATGTATCTATATAAATGAAGTAAATATGTATGATTATAGACTATGATTACGTGTTACAATAGTATATAAAAGTTTAGTAGTAATAGCTGTATAATAACAATAATAGTTCGTATATTTCCGCTTAAATTAACCTATATAATTTAGTCCAACTATATTTAATATACATACAATATTATTTAAGGGGACCAGTCATTTAAATTCTAGGTACTAATTTACACTTAAATATATTAAATTATACATACTATTTATTAATGCGAGTTATAATCAAATATAAATTCAACGAAAACAATTTTAAATTTATTTTGAATACATTTACTACTGAATTTAGTAAGTAGGAAAAAATGGTGAAAAAAGTTTAAATAATTTAATTTTCGCTTTATATGGTAGATCAATGAATAATGTAGCAAAATAACGTTGTTTACAAAATATCAATAGCTACTTTCTATTCACTATATTATATTTATATTTTATTGACTATTATGCCATGTATACTTAGAGTATAGCTTTTAAAGTTTATTTGAGTCTTTAGCTCTCGCTTTAAAAATAAAATAAAAGTATAGTTGTGCTCAACTCTGAGTTAAAAATTACAAGACGTTTGAACTGACCTAACTATCTAAGGACAAAACTCAAAGAGTGGAAAACATTATTAACTACTATAATATATCTATTATTTGCCCATCACTGCATGCAGATGATGTATCATAATATTATTAATTTCCATAATACGTAGGTAGGAAAAAAATGCGATAGACACTGCTGAATACCGACGGTTAGTAAATTATAAATTATAATAAATACACATCACATAATAATATTATGGTGTACGTACCAGAATTGACTGTATACACAATATAATATGCAATATGCATACTGTAAGTGTTGGTAATGACTTATGATTTATGATGACGTATTGATGCGTTTGATTATATTATTATTTGGAATATGGATACCCAAAATACTTACATCAAGTTATACATCTCTATCATTCACGGTCCTGTATAACGAAAATCGAACGAAGTCATAACTTAAAATCAATGTTAAACTTAACAAATCATTATCATATAGTATAGAGGTATAATAAGTTATAACAATAAAAACCTTTCGGTGTGATATAAATTGTGTTATTGCACTATACTTTTTTTTTATATAAATAAGCTATGATATTATTTATTAATTATTGTTGATTGATTATATAGTTTAGTTTCCCTACATAGTAATTTTATAGGCTCATTATAGTCTGATACTTTTCGGGGTATTATAATTTTAAAATTTAAATGTACTTAAGTTAACTTTAAAAATATGTTCAGTTGTTTTTCTCGCATAGTTTATGCGATATTCCAAAAAAGCTATTGTACTTTATTTTTTGTCAACATGAAAAAATGTATTTAATGGCTATGCCTATATTCATATATTATATAATTTATTATTGAAAAAATTTAAATGTTTCTCCATACTTAGATACTGTGTAATATTAAAACGAAATTAAGTTTATTCCAATTATTCAGTATAGCTTTTGAATAATTTTTTTAAAAAAAACCAGCTTGCTACATTCAAATATTCAATAATGATTTAAAATCATCAATACATTCTTTAATATCACTGTTTACCACGGTTATAGAAAAAATAATCCTAAAACATGTATGCTAACAAATTAAAATCTTTAATCATACTTGTAGGGAACGCCTATGATGGAATTACCAATAAATAATATTGCAAACAAATACCAAATACCGTTAAAAAAAACAACGTTACAACAAGACGGTGATTAATTCGTACATAGTCTAGAGTAGGGGTGGTGAACCTACAAGTACAACACGCGTGCCGAAGGTGCCACGTTGATAAAATTTTAATGGCACGTGAAAAAATTGAAATGTTTAAAATTATGCTATTTATAAAGTTTTGATTCTAACTGTTATAAGAAATTCAAAGAAACAAAATATAAATTTTAAAAATTATAATTATAAAAAAAGGTGTGCCTACTATAAAATAATATATAATAAATCTGTAACTTTATTTTTATCCTTAGAAAATATAATTTCCTTTGGGTTCGTGAAAAATTTTCAAAACCTTTATTAGGAAAATTTAATACTTGATCCTAAAAAGGTTCGCCACCCCTGGTATTGAGTCTTGCTCAGAATTAAACTATTAAAAAATATATATTATTACAACTTGATAATTAATGTTCAGGTAGTCCAACTGTGGGACCCCTTTTTCCAAGCCTTTCATGTAAAATTAATCTTGAATGCCATTGATTTGAACGACATTAATCTCTAGGTTATCGACTGTATTGTTTACTATATAGTTTTTAGTTAAAAATGATTAAACAAATAAATACAGACTACAGTTTATCATAAGATATTTTTCATGTTGAACCGACACTTGTTATTATATTTTTATAATATTATGTAAAAAACAGTAGTAAAAATAAATAAATGCGTACATTCAATATATGTTATGGTTGTTTACAAGTTTATTACGTAAATACATTTCAGACAATTCGATTTTGATGAATTAATGTCTGTGTGTTCGTTATTGGCGTCAAATAATGAAAAAAAAATAAAATATTTCTTTGCGACACGCTATATCATATACAATTTGTCCTAAATGTCATTAATCATTATTTATTGAATAATAAAGTTAAAATTATATTATGTATAATATTAAATATTTTTAAATATTTATGAGATTTATTTATAATGAACCACGAGTAGTTCAAATTTTATTTGAGCTATAAATTTAATTTAATAAACCATTTAAATAATAATTATTTTTTAATTATTATTTCGACTGTTTTTATTTTATTTTTATTTTTCGGAACATACTGTATAATATGTTATTTTTCTAAACTAATTCGATTTGATTCAATCATTTTCCAATCAAATTTATTATATTATAGAAATCGGTTCGTGAAAAATAATCACTGGCTACAAGTCAGTTTGACATTTCCACATCTTAAATAAATATAGATATACGCATAATCGTTCTGCGTCAGACGATATTAAAATTCAATTATAACGTTAACAATTCTCGTGCGATATTGTTGAAATAAACATTGTTACAGCATTATGTAAAACAATAACAAAAGCATTAATAGTTTTGAAATACACGTGGTGTTTATTTGAAAAAACAGATCGATCAAAGACAAACACTAAGACCCGTTTGAAATACAATTAAAGAAAAAAATTAAATTAAATAAAAACCATTTTCTACTTATCCCTCTCACCCCACAACGACGAATATCTAGGTGTTGTGTTGTATTGTATTATGCATGTTGCGTGGTTCACATTGTTTTATCAAATGGCTTCACACGTTTGTTGTATACATTGTGAATAAACTGTACGGTGTAATACACTGTATAATATTTAGTACTCTTACACAATATAGTTCCTGCATGTAAATACATTTATATTACTTTTGCTATATGATACACACGGCGTCTATCTATGTAGTATGTAGTAATTTCCATATAAATTTATAAAGGTGGACTTTGCAGTTTTCTTCCACTATATTAATATAATATACATTTTTCACTAATCATTAATCAACTAGTAGGTATACTAGGTATCCAGAAGTGAGTCTAGAAAAATGTTCAAATACCATATATGGTTAAAAGAATTCATAAACTTTCAAGGGTTGAAGGGTCTATTGCCTTTTTTAAATTTTATAGTTGGCCTTTACCTAAATCAATCATTGATTACACCGATGCAGACTTCATATACAAGAACTTATCATTTACAATATCTTTCTGTGTAAACAATTAAATATTATATTATTGAAATCTGGCTATATGAATATACTAATACATATATTATATACTAAATATGCAATATAAGTATAATTTATAATATTTTATGATGGTCAATGTAATATTATTATATCTTAAAATTAAATTACTTACAATTTATATCAATATATTATTTATGCAGTATTTTGTGTTATTGCATTTTTGAATATAATTCAAGTAATGTTATAATAATTTTAATTATTTAACATATAATTTAAATCATTGTATTTAATGACTTTAAGTCTTTAAATATATGTCATATCACTTGTTATGAGTAGTATGGACTAAAACCTATTACGTCTTACCTTTAGTACTCTCCAACCTTATCCAAAAATTAATTTGGCCGAAACTTTCAAATGATATGAAGGTACGATGGCATAGGTTTATTGTTTTTACGTACGTTCCTTTTCAGACCTCAACAAATCAATGGTTTGTATGCCTCAGTCATCAGCGGCTGAACTCAAAACGATTGAATGGATAAAGTAGAACACAGCTGTAATGGTCGAAAACACGTTTATTACATAAAACAGTGTTGAGGTCCGTGTGACGCCTTTCTGCATGTCACACCTACAACGCTGCTGCCGAACTCTATGACAACAGCGGCACTTTTCTCGCACGCACGGCAGCGGCGATATTAAATAACATAATTATTTTACGTTGTCTCAGAACAATTTGCTTCTCGGGCCCTACCTATGTTAGTAATTTACACGCAAAAACATAAATTGTATATTATATCTTATATCTGTATTATAATATTGTGTTCCAACACTGCATATTATACATATATTATTATGTTTATAAACGTACTTATATATAGTATATGAAAGCTCCCGTTAAAAAATATGCCCTCATTTTAATTACAATCATAGGTACGTATACATTTTGTTTTGTATTTCGCTATATTATGTTCAAAAAGCTTTTAGTGTTTTTACACATAAAATATGTTATAGTATTAGATTTATAATTAATTATATATGATCGTAAATGGTAAATATATGTATCATCTCTTCTTCTTTTGTTTTATTATTAGAACTAAAAAATAATTTAAAAATGTTACAATTTTATGAATGATTACAGTAAACAATCATACATCTTATTTTTGAACTATTTAGAACAAAACAAATATATTGTTAATCTTAATTTTGTATTTATTGTGGTTGTTGTAACATAATAACATATATTTATTATTTTTAAACTAGGAAAATATTTCCTAGTAAAATTGTTTATCATTTATATTTTATGATATTTGGATTGTGAATTATTGTAATATTAAGGAGGAGGAAATCAAAATAAATATGCGTTCATTCTTATTTTAGGGACTCAACGAACTGTACAAGGTTTTCAAACCGTTGACGCATTTCTTTTTCTTCTTTCTTCGGTGTTGTACTTTTTATTTTTTGATTCTTCTCAGTGATAATGTGTAATGTGTTGGTTTGATTTCGTTTTCCATTTATTTCTGATTCCTTCTTTTTTATTGTTTTCAGTAACTTTTTGAGTATTATTCTGTTTGCCTCCTTTTTGTCCTTGTTTTTATTAGCTTGTTTATTTTAGGTTGGTTATAATGTTATTATTTTTTACCCTTGTATGTAAGAAATGTTTGAATTGTTTCGCATTTATATAGGTATGTATACATAAAAATTGTCGAAATAATAATGGGTGAATAATTTATATAGGTGTTATTTAGTTAGTTTATAAAATATTATATATGAAAATATACATTTTAAAAGTTTATATTATGTTCTGGTTTTTCTGTGAACGCATTATTTTCCTTGGTGTATTGCTAAGATAAGATTCTTACTTATGGTATACGTCCCTTCTTAGTGATTTTTTTTATATACATATTATACAAATTGTTAGTAATTAATTTTTTGTTATATTTATTTATTTTTATATCAAAAGATTGTTGTTTTTTTTTTGAATATTTAGTATCAGCTGAAACTTAAAAAATATTAGTAATGATTATTAATACAAAGGTTGTGTTTTGTATGGAGATATTTTATCGTTTCGCAGGTGGGGCGCTGAACATAAAGTTTAATTTGATAATAACAGGATATATTTTGTAGTTAGCGAGGTCCGGTTTGTTCTGAATAGTTATCGTGCTATAGTATTGTGCTATAATTTAGTATCATAATAAACTGAATATTTATCTTTCTTATTTAATTTTTATAATTTTAGTTTATACAAGGTTGATAATACTGAATTGTGTAATTTGGATTTATATTTAACGAGTATATAATATATGTATATTATTTTATTTTTAATAAGTACAGGTATATTTAATATTATAATGATTAAATTATATAGGTATGAATTAGGTATGAGTTATATTTATTGCTAGATTAATTATTATATTTATTTTAATTTAGTTTTTTATATTACGATTTTATTTTGTCGACATGTATATTGTCAGTTATTAGTTTTCCTAACTTTTTATAATTTTATAATTAATGTAGGAAATTTTTTTATAATTTTATACAGGCTTTTATATTAAGAATATAAATTAAATATAAATAATATAAAATATAAATATATTTTTAATACATATATTCTTGTGATAATTTTTTGTGTCTCTTTGTTTTTAGAATTTATTTTTTACGAGTACATTTTGTCCGAAATAATATTCTATCTGTTTATGACTTCTGTCATAGTGATTTTTTTGTTTAATTTGTTTTGTTTCTATTAATTTAGAAAATTATTTTCTAATTTTTTCTTATTGTGTTAGTGTTTCTGGTCTATCATGGCTTTTTTTAGCGGTTAAATTTTATTGTCTATAGTGGCTGTGTAACTGCGATACTTCTGTGCCGAGCATTTAGTAGTAGAGACTAGGGAGAGTGGTCTAGTCTTGTATGGATATGTGCATTATACGAAAATACCTTTTACCATTTTATAATTTAGCACCAAATTTTTATTATTATTATCTACTTAATTTGTTAGACAGTTGTATATTCTTTTATTTATTAAGTTAGTAATTTTGTTGCTCTGTGAGTCATAATATAAGGAAGAAAAGATTTGTAGTATCCTCAATTTTTCAGAAATGCATTGTACCTTTATATTTTTGAAATGGAAATGTGTACCTTTGTCGCTTACAAAGTATTTTGTCGGCTGTAAGTAGTTATAATGTCTAATAAAAAAATCGATTATGTTTGCATTGGTGAGTTGGTGACCGATTTTGCGAAAACCATTTTGGTCGCATTGTAAGTTACTACTATCAAGTATTTTTTTACTTTGGAAAAAAGTAGTGGTCCTAAATAGTTGAAACATTGTCTTAATATTGTATCAAAATATAAATTTTATAATTAATTTCGAAATATTTTTATAATATTTTTATATTAAAATGAAAAATATACGTGATAGCTCTTTATCATTAAAAACTGTTTGAATCGTTCAAAATTCTTGTCAAGTATTCGTATTACAGTTTTAAAAAAAATTTTCTGCTCAAGATTATGAAATCAAAAATATGAAATCTAATTATATAAAAAAAATATAGGTTCCATTCATTTTTTTTTTAAATAATAAGACAAAATGTGTATATCCATTTTTCATACGGTTCTATTTTTCTTTTCCCTAGTAGATCAAACCATGAATTCGTTGACTGAATTTTGGTGTTCCCTGTTTTTTAGCATTTTGCTTATATCATCGTGTAGTCTAGTGTATGAGCTCTTACCCCAATGTAACTTCCAATATGTATTGCGTTTATTTCACCGATGATCTGAAAAGCACAAGCTCTACGTCGTACTTCTCAACGTGACTGTTTATACAACTGGGGTCATATTTTTTTTTGTAGTTTGTGACTTTGTATAGGGTACTCTGTGAATCAATCATGACTTAACATCCTAACATCATCTGAGTTATGTCACTTACTCACTTATGTAGTACTAATGCTATCAAAGCTTCCGGTGGTATATGTTCTGATGTTTCCGATCAACTCCTGGGGTTTTTTCAGCAAACAATGAGGTTATTTAAATAAAATATAAATATAAATATATAATATAAATATTTTCGTATCATATAACATAACATAATATAGCTATTAACTATATAGTACAAACTTTTGAATAGTTAGAAATATTTTAAGAATAATGTCAAATATTTTTTATGTACCTTATGTAAGAAAATTTTTAATCACAGACTTTCAACAACTATATTAACAATGATGTACAAAAATGACAATTCTTTTATTACTTTAATATTATATACCTTTGTGAATGAATGATTATGTTTTTTTACTTACATTTCATAAATATGAAATAAAATAATTGTGTTTAGTAATGAACAGATGAATTTGTTTGACTCAACTTTAATGCAATGGTTTGGGATACATTTGTTTGTTTATTTTCATCCAGTAATTAGTACTCAATAAAGGTAATAATAAAAAAATAAAAGATTTTTTTCTTATTTTACAAATTTCAAAACATATTTTATTGAAATTATAGTACATTTTTTCCTTTTTAGACAACTAATAGGTTAATCCCTAATAATAAGACCAAATGTCCAAAGATGTTATTTGTTCAAATTTCATTAATTCAATTATTATAATTTATAATTAATTCAATTTATAATGTTTTATGACTTTATTATATCGTACATATTTTTCAGTGAGGGGGCTGGCGAGGGGACTGAACTATTTTCTGGGGAAGCTAGAGCCCCAACTTGCCCCCCCCCCTTGGCGCCGTGCCTGTTCCATTAAATAAATTAAATATTAAAAATCTGATCATCCTCAGAGACTAAGTTGCAGGAAAAAAGTGTACAAATGTTTATATTTCTCTGTTGTACATTTTTTATAACACACTTATTATATAAATTTAATATTTTTTAACGGTGGAAAATAATTACTTGTTTCTGTAGTATTAATATAATAAATATATAAATCTCTTAAGTATATAAAAAAACAAACAGAATAAAGTGAGTGACTAATAATGAAAAAAAGAGAGATGGATAGACGTAAACTCAGTGCCTTAATTGAAATACACATAAATAAAAAAATTCTAATAAATATAATTATTTTACTTATACAAGTATATAATATTATAATATAATAAAGTATTTTTTGTAACATATTTCTTATGTCAATATAGAACAGTTCATCTAATTGTATGTTACATTTTATTGTATAAACGAATTATTATAATTTTACGCATTTATTAGTAGTATATTTACCTTACAAATAAAATGACAAATATACATTTTATAAGTACTGTAAAATTGTTCGTTTATTATAATTATTTGTTTACATCGGTGTTGTAAAATTATGCATTTGTGCATCTACTAAAAAATAATGATTTTTTAGATTTTTTCCATTTATATACATATATGTTTAACGTTACCATTGCTGATTTAAATGTTTATAGATAGTTATTTTCTTTTCATCTGTGTTTATATTTATATATACATTTTCTATTCAATTTATATAACATTATACTCATGGCATATTTAGGTATGTCGTGTGTCGGGTTCGGGTACGAATAATAGTAGGCCGTGAGTCCGGTCACCAAAAATACTTTGCACGTACCTGTTGACCGACCTTTGTGTATTGTGTCTGTGTGTATATAAGTAATGTGTATAACAACTCAAAGAAAGTGATCCGAATTGCAGAGCAAGACCAGCAGAGAGCTGGTGCGTGGTAGGTATGTATATGTGAATAATTGTATGTATGTAAACTTTAAAACAATAGGACCCCAGGTGACTTATAATATAAAATGGTAACAAGGCTTTTTGGTATTTAATGTTGTATTTTGAATAACTTTTAAATTGCCAGTTTGGTATAATAATATTCCATATAAATACTAATAACTAATAAATAATACAAATAATAATATTGATAAATTACAGCCTTGTTTGCCCAACAAGTACAAAAATGCAATAATTTTTAAAAATATAAAAAATAAACGACTATAATAATAATAATAATATATAAAAAAATAACTCATAATTTGTAGTGCACAGACTGGCCTGGTCCTAGCCTAAATAATAATAAATACAAAAATGTGGTGATTTGCGCCCACACAATATACAATAATAAAAAACAGTGGCGTTAGTGTTCACATTATAATAATAAAAATATGACGATTCGCGCCCACATCATATATAATAATATGAAAAATATAGCGGCGATTTGCGTCTTTAACAAATCTTTTTACTATTGAAATAAAACACAAATGATGAAAATAAAAAATATTTCAATCCCGACAATGGGCGAAACGGAATTTTTAATAAGACAGAAAAACTAATACAATAATATGCACAAACGCGCAATGGGACGGCGGCTGTGTTATTCTGTACGGGTGGCTGATAACTCATCGATACCAAATCTACCTATTATATTGTTATATAATTCCAAACGACATAATAATTAGTACTTACTACTTACAATACAAAAATAAAATATACAATTATAGCGAAAAGCTGTGCGTGTGTGAGTATTTGTAAATTGGCCGGAGGATGACCGTAATCAGTGCTTTTATTTTTTGACTAATATTTATATTTTTTAATGTTGCAACTTTTGCACGCGGCGTAAAAATTCTGATTATTTGTGATATCGTTTCATAACTATAAATAAATAATAAACATCAATAAATAAATATCAATTTATAAACAATATTAAAAATATTTCATTGATAACTGACTTATTACAAAGCCACAACCATTCAAATGTATAATAATATTTTTTAATGCGAATTATTAGTATTAATGTAATATAGTCGTTTTCTCTGTTTTACCAATGAAATGAGACTATTCACAAGAGCGGAGTTTCTCTTATATTTGATTAGACAACGTTCTTGATAATTTTTTTGAATGGTTTAAGTCGTTAGATACGTTATTAAATATAAGTAAATAGTGAAATATAGCTTTTATAAGAATATACTATTTAAAAATTATACAAAATACTGTACCAAAAATAGGCAATATTAAAGAGTGGACAAATGATTTTTATATTAGGTCATGGTATTAATCTCTAACTAGTAGTCTTAATCCACAACCACATTTAAATGATAAGTGAAGAATTTTAAGATTTTCAGGATCTTTACTAGGTATTTGCATAGACCCAGTAGCTACACAATTTGGTTTGGAATCTTCGATTAAACGTAGACGTTTGTTAAATCTTGAGATTTTTAATAATCTCTTTTTAGTAAAATCGATTTACCTACCATCCTGTCTTTAATACATTTCAAAGTTTTTCAACGTCCAATCATATGATGTGTACCATTTTTACTCTACTATCCAGAGGCGGAACTTAGATTTTTTACGCCCGGGGAAAATATTAAAATTAAGCCCAAACATAGACCAAGACTAAAATATCCTTCCCTATAATTGTTTTTTGATAATTTAAATTCAAATTAAAAAAATACTACATACTTATTGACTTTTAAACACATAATAATATTAACTAACAAAGTTAAAAATATCAAGCTAGTTCTTACTCATAGAATCGTATTACCTACCTATGTTACAATAATTAAACTAAATAAAAGTTATTCTTTTTACACAACTATTTGCTAACTATTAAAATTAGTAATAACAAACTTATTTAATTAAATGAAAGAACCTTTTTATTAAAAAAAAAAATGTTTATATAGAAATCTGATATTTAATAATGCACGATAGTTGTACAGTATACACATTTAAAAAAAATGTATATCAAAATAATATTATGTTTATATTTTTTATTCTATTGTGAAATTTGAAATTTAATATAAAATATAGATATTGTTTAGACTAGGGCCCCTCGTCAGTTTTGGGCCCGTGCCGGTTGCCTGCCTTGCCTACCCGATAGGTATTTACGCCACTGAGCATCAATACATGCCTAGTTTCACTCAGAATCTTAATTATTATAGTATTAGTATATACTAGTATAGAGTAGTAGCTCTGTTGTCTATTAAATAAATAACTATTCATTTTATGTATGTTCGTGTGTCGTGTCACTACTAATTTATTATTGGCTATATTTTTTTATTGATGTATTTTCTCATTTGTTTTGTTTCTATTTTTATTATATTCTTCACAATAAAATACGACCTCTTTTTATTTCATAAATTCTAAGCTTTCTCCGTTCATGTTAGATCATTGCGTATGGAATACATATTATACGTATTTCACGAACTAATATAACACCGCGAATTTCGAATACAATGTCATATTTGGACAATTATTTATCAAATACGACTATTATAATTTAAAGTTGACAAATAAATACTATTGTGAATTTCTTCCGAATGCGAAGAAATACAAATAATATATATTTCAAAATGTTTGTGTTTAAACACTAATGGCGATTCCATAATATAATAGAACCCGATCACCTTTATCCACAGTGGACGTACAGCCGTTTCCAACATATTATGTGTATATATTGACACAAATGGCTGCATTGGCTGCAATAAATATTGTAACTACATATGACATACCTATGCCTACTTGTGTAGAATAAACGTTTTTATTAAAACTAATAATATGTTTATTATACAAAAATATAATATAATATTTATGTAATAAATTTTAATTTTTATACTTCAAGGTAGGTGCATAGCCACAAATCACAGAGGGCTAGGGAGTTTTAGCTCCTATTAAAGAAAATAATGATTTTAGAGAACGATAAATGTATTAGTCTTATTATAATGATCTATAATTTTCTTTGTACGTATCATCTTTAAGAGCAGAAAAAACTTTAACATTGAGGATAGATTCAGGTAGCGAATTGGATCTAGATGGTACTGGGTCAAAATAGAAAAATTTCCAATAATAAAATTACCAAAAAACCGGAATTTTTAAGCAAAACTAGTATTAAATTAAATAAATTTGGTTTTTTTTTTGTGCAACTAAAATAAATAATAACCGTAGATATTTTAAATTTGCTAAAAATTGTTTATATTAGCATACTTTTACACGTAACATATGTAATTTAAATAATATTTTGACCCTTTTTTTTTTAGCTATAGTTATTAGAAAATATCAAAGATACATACTCACGATTTAATGACTTTGTATAATTCACCATTGAATTCAAATTTAATACATCTATTTTAGTAACCTACTCGATAGTTTCTGCACAGCAGAGTGGTATCCAGTTTTTATTAATGTATAATAACATTTTTTGTAAATAAAGAGGCTTGAAAATATAGTATTAGGTCCCTTGTAAGTTATAAGTTGCTCTTATAAAAATAAAATAATATTGAAATTTCTCATACATTTTTTTTTTTGAAATGTATTTTATTACTTTGTTTAGGCATTAATTTAATTAAATATAATAAAAAACATTTTTACTTAATTTAAAAATATTTTGACAGTTCAGGGTATACTAATTCAGTTATATATACCCGGCACACCTCAAATCCTACCTTTACATCCTGATCCTACTATTGTTTTGATACGAAAAACGTGATTTGAATAAACCAGAAATAAAATAAAGGATTAGGTACCTACTCGTGTTGTACAATATTAGTTGATGTTGTTATTTGATATGTTTAATTTATCTCTAGTCACATGGACTGTAATTGTTGTAGTTGCACACAATAATATGTGGGTTTTTCGTTACGTATTTTGTATAAATAAAAAGTGCTATCTAAACAAAATGTGTATAAAAGATGTTGATAATTGTTTTAAAAATGCACAACACGGTGTCAGATGAATAGTTATCAACAAAAATACCAAAATTGATAAAAAATTCTTAATCCTTATCTATCATCAACTAATTATTTAAACACTAAAAAAACACAAATGTATCTACTTCCACGTAATTTACACTTTTACAGAGTTTCTTACCTAGTTAAACAAGTATCTTAGAGGTTATACTAATGTTAAAATTAGAAAAATTGGTAGCAAGAACTTAAAATATATTATGTTATTTCAACTTGTCAGTAGTTATGATACTTATTATAAAGTTTGTAAAGGTTCAACATTTAATTGGCAAGGCAGCACTGAAATGTTATGATTATTTTAATATAGGCGTATAATGGTTGTTTCTAGAAGATTTAATACAAAAACTTAATTGAATACTTTGTTTCTTGTAAGAACATAATAATTATTGATTCCGAATGCTTTAAGTTTTACTATAGTCATCGCTGTTCATATTTTGACGTAGATAACTATAATGTAAGTAGCTATATAACAATGGTTTAAACCAATCCGTAAAAATGTTTCGGACTTATTTATAATATAAAACGTTTTTAAAAGTCCGACTTTTGTATATTTTCACAAGTTTATAAAAATTTCACACAATTTTTCACCTAATAATCCTCTATTACATTGTTATAATATTATAATTATATTGACTACGGCAACATGATAAGATATTGATTAAATTAAATACGATCGACATTGTACATTATACTGAAAATAACGTACATAACATAAATATAATATGTGGCTTATTTTAATTTTGGTACCTACGGTATATACCGTGGTACTACGATTCGTAGACTGGTGTGTTCTATATACACAAGATAACATTGTAAAATATATTAGTAACATCCGGCTGCATAAATAAGGGGAAGTGAATTCGAGTATAATGAAATAATATAAAGTATAAACTGTTTTTTAGTGATTAAGGACTAAAGGATTAAGTATAAGATTTTTTATAACCCATATTTCAGCATAGAAAATTATGTGTTAATTTTGATTACATTAAATTATTAATTCTTTATTTTCATAAATTTCAAAGTATACAATTTTTATTTTATATATTTATAACACTTATTTTAGACCAATTGATAATAAATAAAATAATAATATTAACAATAATAATTATAATAATTGATAAATTGGCTATGATAAATTAAAATATTTATTATTTGTTATATATTGTAAAATAATTAACAGGTATACAATATCTAGGAGAGAATATAAAATTAAATCCAAATAACTAATTAAAAATGTTAAAGAAAATATTACCAATTATTTCTTGATACTGTTACGTGGTAGCCGGTAGGTAACAATTAAAACGCGTTGTCTATCTCTGATATAGAGTAGTAGTGACAGGTTAATACCTAACGGGGTAATAGATGGGACTTAGATGTAAATAATATTAGACAATACACTTAGTTATACAAAGTACGACTTAAGGTATATTGAAATAAAATGTTTATATAGTATATTTATAGTACATATTACATTGTTTATTTTATATTTTATTCATTATTTCTATAATGTTTTATGAAAAAATATATATTATTATTAAATTGAAATTACTTCAAGTTAAAAATAAATGAATATTTTAATTTAACAAACATTTTTTAGTTGCTTAATTATTCTCATCATTGTCGTAAAAAAGACAGTAGAAAGGTGTAAATTGTATACTTAAAAATATATTATTAATAGGTATACAAATAAATTATTATAATTAAGTAGTTGTTCAAAATTGTTTAAATATTTATCTATCCTAATGTACATTTTTACCATGTTACTTATTTTTTAACGTTCGATACCCTTTTATGAATTTTGTCTTAATTACTATATGCACATTCTTTATCTTTAAATGTAATTTATATTTATAAAACGTATATTAATTACATAATATGTTTCTGTACGTCAATATACCCGCAAGCGGACAGTTGTCAAATACTGTTACATTATATTTAATTAGATTATTTGTTTTATTGTTTTGTTTAAAATGTAAATATTTTTTCACAAAAAGCAACGTCAACGGTTTAGATTTTAATTTTTATGCACGCGTTTAAAGGCCGATATCGATTAAATAAACATCTTTCATTAGAAAAAAATAAATAACTAATAAGAATTAAAATAAATAAAATATAAATATCGGTGAATAGAAAAAAAAGGAAGGTTGAAATGGCTGAAATACACTCAAATGAGTAGCATTAGTAAATTATTAATACATGATAAGCTTTGCGTTTAATGGTAATTCCTGCATATTTTAGTCCGTGGTCCTAATAAAATGTCACATTTAAAATGCGGAATAAATTATATATATATATACGGTGTCATCCTTGACGTTAATTTGCAATTAACAAGAATTTACAAACCATTTACAATAAAAATACGCACCTTGCATATTACAGTATACAATAAGGTGAAAGGAGTTGATATAATATATTATATTTATGTATTATATGTTACATCATAAGTGCTGACTAACTAGGTTTAATAAAACGTGTTGCACGGCGTATTATATAGGCAATAGAGGTACATTATTGCGCTGAAAATAACGATATTAAAATGTTCAATTCAAACATACATAATATATATTATCATCATCATAGCACATAGATTATAATAATAACTTAGTGTAGGCAATGTTTCGTAGTTTTTACGAGTCCACACCTTAGATGGGTATTTTGTAAGCTACTAGTAGTCACTGATGTAAATTAACGACCTTATAAAAAAAGTTTTGTATTTTATATTTTTTTTTTTATTTAAACTAAAAAGCATCACCTGCTTGGAATGTGGGAAATGTAAGATCTTCTATCCATCACAAACTCCCACATGAAATAGGTATCTAATTCTCGACTAGCTGACTGAATACGTCAGAGCTCTACATGCCATCTTGTTGGAATATATTATCTTTTTTCCTCCCATCCAATTCTATACGGTGTTCACTGTTTAAAAGGTTTTCAATTAAGCCTGCCGAATAATTAATGGCTGAACGGCAAAGTATCTTTCAGCTACCGACTTTCCTAATTTAAAAACACGTTAGTACGATATAATGGTCACTCAAACTGTCAACAAACACATTGCATCACAGTGACATTGAATTTGGCAATCTGTCGACATTAAATATTAATTGTTTACACCAACTACGTCATGTAAATAAATCAGTTTCTGGCAAGTCGATAAAGTTCATAGTTGTTTTAATTAAAATAATTAACTAATTTACTAAACTATTGAACGTGAGGTCGTGGTTAGTAGGTATACTATAATAGCGAAATTGTGGCAAGATAATATTATGCTAGTGTTTAAAAAAAAAAATAAATTAAAATTAAAGTAGTCATAAAATCTATAATACGAGTATCTACTGAACATTTTTCCATACGAACAATACAATAAATACAAATAAAATATTTTACTTTTAAGTATTTACGTTTCATGTTCCAGAAATTCAGAATTATAAAAACGAATATCGCATACCTCAAAAACACAGAAGACTCTATTATATTAATATAAGATATAAGATTATTTTCTATAGGTATGTAATAAAATTTTTGAAAACAATATTTAAAATAATAATCTCAAACTAAATAATTAAAAATCAAATGTATAAACGGTTCTTAATTAAAAAAAAGCTTAAAATCACAAGCCTGTTTTTACAAGGGTGTAATATTAAATACCTACCTATTGAGTGAAATTTAAAAAAAAGGTTAAGTTCTTAACGATACAACTGAAAGGTCGAGGGTAATAGCATTAATGACATAATTTAATAACTTTCTTACTAAGAAAGAGTATTATATAGCAATGCCATTATAAAGTAAACAAGATATTTTCTTTTAAAATTAATCTCTCATTAAATAATAATATATGACTGGTGATAATATACATGAATTTATAAATTATAAAATATTTTATTATTCTAATTAACTTTTGAATCAATATACTCATAACATAGGTAATATAAAAAAAACTGGGCAAGTGGTGTAAATTATGTGTTGAGTCGTTGAGTGGGTCACTATTATAGGTGTGTTAAATTTTAATTCAATGATAAATCGTTGTATACAAAAAACAACTATGAACGAAAACAGTCTATCAGCCTTATTACCAAATAATACATTTTTATATCACTATTAATGTCATCTATTTTACTTTAAATATTATAGTAAGTTGGTATAATGTTTTTCAAAAATATTGCGTTAATTAAATTATAAGTATTTAATTACTATAATATAATATATAATATATTTATACTGTTATACCTACATCAACTTACAAAATGATTTTTAAACAACCTATGAGACGTTATTAAATGTTCAAGCATTTAAATCCAGTAAATAATTTGTAATCAATAAATTCATAAAAAAAAAATTTTAAATATGTGCAAAAATAGAAATGTTTTAAAAATTTTAAGTTCAATGGTTATTCCGCAAGCTTCATGGTAAAATATGAGTAATATCTTAAAATTAACTTATATATTTTGAAAATACCTTTGAATAATAGTATAGAAAATTGATGATATAGGTAGATATAATTGTTTCAAATCGCCACAAAAAATGTTTTTTAATCATAACAATATAAATAATTAACATTGTTATTTGTCGCTTAAATATGTAATCTTGTCGAAATTTGAATTTAAAATGTCTATAAAAAAAAATTGCGTTATAGTATGACTATTATTAGTTAATCATGAGCAACTTGGCATTCAACTTTTAAATCTTGCTTATATAAAGTTAAATAACTTTTATACATTTTCAACAGTAAAATAATTTGAAGAACTTCGAGAATTTATAAATTTTATCAAAATTCTAAATTTAAACGCTTACCTATATAAAATATATTTTGACTGTATTATTGATATTGGTAAATGAACAAATTATCAAAAATCGTTTATTACATTTCAAAGCTTTTTGATCGAGTAAACATTTTTAATTGTCATTTATTAAAATAAAACTAAAACTAAAAAATAAAAATTTCAAATGTCTATTAATAATAAAAAAAGTTGGCAAGTAGGTATCGCTCTGCTGTATAGTAGTGATGGAGAGTAGGTCACTGATCACCATAATGGATGTGTTAAATTTGAATGCAACGAGTAACGACTGATATCATTGTATACGAAAAACGATTCTGAACGGAGATGATTTGTCAGTAAATGGTAATTAGCAGGATATATCATATTATTACCTATATTTAAATTGTAATATATCGTTATTTTACGCGATTTCGTAAAACATTAAATTACTTATGCTCATAAAATTTTTCTTAATCGACGCTAGAATTTTTTTTTACAATTACTTAAAGGAAAACTTATGGATAACCTTGTATTGGATTTTGGAACCTAAAGTATAAATCACAAAAATTTTATGAATTTTCAACTTCAAACTTCCTTGCAAATTTTCGTGATTTTGATATATTTCGTAAATATTTGAACTTTAAATGCTTATAAACAAAAATTGCGACTAACGATTTTTGATTTTTTTTTACTACGATAAGTTCAACTTATAATAAACCTTGTATTAAATTTTAAAGATTTTTTGGATAGCCAAATTTTTTTTATCGGCATTTTAAGAAAAAAACTTAAAAAAGTCAAAAATTTCAATTGTCTATAAATAGCTTAAAAAAATTCTAAATATTTTGAAAATTTAATCGTAAATAGATAACGCTAATATAAACATTTGGTGAAAATTTCAAGTATTTACAATGATTCGTTTTTGAGTTACAGCAAAATCAAAAAATCGATTTGGTCAATAAGTGGTTATGCGTAAAAATTCCCGTTTTTCCGTAATTTTTTCAGGGTTTTTCCCGACGCTTTTGAAAACTATTGGAAATTATTTGCTTTTGACCCCCTAAAGTACCAACTAGATGAATTTTACTTTTTAAAGAGGGGCTGAAGTCAAAAATCGAAGCATTATTACTACTCAAAAAAGTGATGACAGACACAAAAAAAAAAATAAAATAAAAAAAAAAACACACATCATTGTAAGATCAATACTTTCATCACTCCGTTCAGAATCTAAAAAAGAGTTGATATTTTAGAAAATATCAAAAGTTATTTTAATTAAATAATGTATAGAAAATTCTAAAATATACATTTGGTTAAAATTTTAAGTATATATGGTTATTTGGTTATTTATTTTTAAGTTACACCATATCAACAAAATAGATTTATCAAAAATGGTTTTTTTTTTCTTTAAAGATGTCGATTTTTTCTTAATTTTTTTTTATATATTTTTCCAAACAATTTTGAATAATATGAAAAAGTTTTTTTTAATTTTGACATATTGATAGTACAAATAAGATCAAATATTTTATTAAGTATCACTCTTGAAGTTGAAAATTGAAGCAGTTTTTAAACTATTATCATTTAAACATATATAAAAAAAAACCATAGTAAATTTAAAACATTTGTCACACCGTCACTTTGCTCAGATTATAAAATGTAGTATAATATGTTTACATCAACACCTTTTAGAATTCATTATTATGAAACCTATTACTGCTATTATACATATTTAACTGAAATTTCTTAAATCTCAAATAGATTTATAGGTAGTTATCAGAAATAAAGGTAGTAAAAATAACACCATAATCCGTATTATACTTTCACATGTTAATCTTTGAACAGTTAGAACTAATTATGATGTTGGAAACTTAATTTCTAAATTAAATTTTAAATCTTTATGGTATATAAAAAAAAATAAAATTTTTATGCTATTTTGAATTCGCTCAATGTTTATAGCAATACGCGGCTCCTAACGGAGGTTTGCTAACTAACCATATTTGTTCTCTCTGTTTATACTCTTTTGAGTACAAAGATGTTATTACTAAACCTCTACATAAATTATTCAAATTATTTTGTCAACTAGAACCTTTCCGACCATTTGGAAAATTCATATGTGTTTCTTATTTATAAAAGCATATTATGTGATTTATTATAAACCAATTTCTAAATTATCTATTATCCCAAAACTATTTTAGTCTATTGTTACTAAAACACTATCCATATTATTGTAAAATTATATTTATCCTAACCAATAAGCACCAATGTGGTTTTCAGCTTAAAAATACTGTGTTCACGAATTTATCATCTTATCACACCAGTTTGATTAACTCTATATTGATAATGGCTTACAAATAGATATTATATAATTTGTACTGATTTTTTTTCAAAGCTTTTGTCAGGGTGAACTATATGAATTATTTATAAATAAATATCAAAGATTCGTGGTTTTTTTTCTTTGTTAGTTTTGGTTTGCATCCTATTTAATTGATAGATGCCGAATAGTTAAGTTTTCATCTTCCCTATCAAATGTTATTTCTGAAAGCTCTGGTAATGCTCATAATCCATAGAGTTCAGATAAACGGCCTTTATTGTTTAATTTGTAAATACATGATTTACTATCCGTTTTTAATCTCTCAATCGATGTGATAATATTCGCCGATGATGCCAAATTATAATCGATTACTAAAAATCAAGATGATTCAATTAATATTTAAGCAAATTTAGATAAATTTAGTTTATAGTGTAACCAAAATGTTTTACCAGTTAATATCGATAAATGCGATTATTTCTTTTACTAAAAATATATCTACCTCTAGATTTAAAAGATTATTTTTTTCTTTGGTGACAAATATTATTTTTATTCAGTCGTGTGAAGTAAGACGTAAGTTACCCGACGTTCTATTTATTTAAAATTATATCGAATACTCTAATTTCTCAAGTAAAATTGATACTTGTAATCGCAATTATTCTATTAAAAATTCAAATTTATTTTAGTACCTCTTTATATAAATAAAGATATGTACCGATTCTTTTTTCTCGACAGCGCTTTTGTTATGTAATTCAATTTGTAATTATGTCATTTTTTTATGTTCCGCGAATGTTATAGAATGAAATCTTTTTATATATATTTTCAAACTAATATCTCATTATTTATATACGCTCATATTGTTATAATCAGCACCTATTGATTTAAACGAGGTACTGTATGTATTATATTTGATCAGATTACTAATCTATATTGTATTATGCTTAAGGGATAGTCCAATAAAATTAATATAAAATAAATAAATATATAAATAAAATATATGTTTTTCTCCTTGAAAAATATCAAGTGTTTCAGCCAATGGGCGGAAATAGTCCAAAAATGCATCGATAAATTTTATTTCTGAAGGATTAAATAAACAATTTTTGAGATTTGGAGTTCTAATTAAATCACCTAGTTTATAATTTGAGTTATAAATTTGTTGCACTATATCTTATAGCGAATTCCACCGGGTCTCGATATGCATGGCTTATTCCTAAGATGCACCTACTGGCTACTAGTTATTTGTATAATCTATGGAAAAAATATACAAATACAGTTCACGGTATAACATGTCTTACTATCTTATATATTGTGATATGCATATATTTTTTTAAATAATTTTATAGATAATATGCAATGCAATTTCAGTGACTTCAGAAAGACATGTATTTTTTTTAATTTTTAGGTTAAAATCTTGTCCTGTATTTAATGTTATAGATAGTTTAAGTAAGGAAAGTTACTGTGACGAAAAAACAAAATTGATCAATTGATTATGATTTTAGTTATACATACGTACATTGTATAATGTACTACATAGTACATTATAGAACAGGGGTCACCAACTAATTTCTATGGAGGTCCGTTTTGAAACTTACTATACTGGCCGCGGTCTCTATCAGTTTTAATAATTTACACACGTTAATAAATACATTTTTTTTTTAAATTAGTATTTATATTGATTTATTTATGCATTTGTTCAATATAGATTAATTTTATTTTGTTGTCGTAGTATAAATTGTACATAACACTTATAAATTGTATTTATTTATATTATAAAAATTTTTAAATCTACTCCGCGGATAAAGGTCCGTAAAAAAAGTGTTCGAGGTCCGAATGCGGACCGCAATCCGCCAGTTGGTGACCCCAGTTATAGAACATTAGAGCAATACAGTTTTTGTAGATTTGTATTACTCATTTAAAAATTCATAAATTTTCGTTTATTTAGTTTATTATAGTATAATACACTGCGTAGTGGATATATAATATACAAACGAATAATTATTTCGTTTTCTTCTATAGAATTAAAAGCTATTAGATAAGTATAAGATTTAATTTGGCTAACAAAAATTGATAATAGATTTTAATTAGTAAAAATGTATTAAAAAATATAAATGAATCTTAAATCAAATTGATATTCAAGACCACAATCACAATAATTATTTTTATGATTTTACATCACTATTTGCTTTCTTAATTTTGGACAAATTTTTGATTAGTATACAATATATAGATTATAGATGAATACCAATATTAATAATATTATATTTACGTCGGATTATAAGTATTTGTTGAATATATCTCCAGTGTTTTGTGTTTACATCAAAAATATGTCTTGAATTGAAAAATGAAAAATCATATGATTAACCATCGTTACTAATGTATTTATATTATATATTTAAATTTAAATTAAAACAAAATGGAAAACTATTTAAAATTAGATTAATTTTAATCTGGGCGAAGTCGGCTAGATAAGACAATTAGTTATATATATTATTAGTAATACAATAGATGAGTATTACGATATGATTTTGTTAAAAACAGTTCATATGCAATAACATATTGCTTATAGAAAATTGAATTACTACTAATAATAAAAATAAATTTCAAAATATCCTTAAAATTTGGGATAACTGTATTTCAGCTATATAAAAATAAATAATAGTCATTAAATGTCATATCTAATTCAAACATATTTTAAAGGAGTCTGACATGAGGATTAATTGAATAAGTATTGCCGTCAGTTATTTGTTGGCTGTCAACAATTTTAGAAGTCCCTAATATGATGTAAGACTAGTAGCGCTTATGATTCAACATAGAACTGATAATTATTGTTTAAATAATTTTGTTACTTTAGAATCTAGATAATATTATATAACTTTTCTCGTGTTAGTTATTATTTATTATTATTTTTGTTTCTAAGGTCGTCGTCCGACATACTTATTTTTTCCTAAACTGTTATTGCTGTATGTATTATATATATATATTTTGTCACAACGATTTAGTTTGTTTGTCACGATAACACTATCTCCTTTGTTACGCTCTTTATACATCCAACGATTTACGTATCCCTTTCTCGTGAGAAAAACCATGACTTTTAGTGCTGTCCGGCCAACTTTAAACTTCTTTTTTTTTCATACACTTTTTAGTATTACTATTTACTCGCTGGACGGTTGGCATACTTAGACCCAAAATGTTTGGTTCCGATTGTCAATCGCAAAATTGTATACTTTTATAAGTCGTTCATGATTGATTTTAAATTACACCCTAACCTCTTGGAGATCAAAACTTCTACAATCATGATTGAAAATGATTAATTTACAACTTTAATTCTATACGTAGTGATGTAACGAAATTCAATGACATCAAGGTTACTAATTGAAGGGAGTTTAGTGTGTTAGGCCTAACAGTATATACTAATTAGTAAAATAAATTAGAATTTTAAATTCAGCAGGACAACAGAAAAAAGTTTTTGATTTTTTTTCACATAAAAAGTAAAGCGTTGTGTAAAGCGTGCGTAACAAAATAGGTAGTATCGCGTTTCGAACAGAATAGACTAATGTAGTAATGTGACAGCGAGAATACAGCGATAACAATTTGGGAAAGAATAAATATACAAATATGCCGGACGACGACCTCATGTCGGTCATCGACCTTATTAGAAACAATGATAATAATAATTGATATGGCGAGGAGTTACATAATATTATGTATTGTCACAAAATAATTTAAATAATATTAATAATAATAACCATATATATACAACCATGCGTGGCAAGTGTATGCTGTACTAATACAAATCATAAATATATTCATAGTTAATAATGAACTTTTATATAGAGTTGTAGCCATAGAACTGATAGTAATATAACGATTATGAACATATTCTTTAATAAGTCATCGGAAAACATGAAAAAAATATTTAATATAATTTTAAAATATTTTCAAGGTCAATCTATCAAAATATATATAAAATAATATAATTTATAAAACTTCTTTTTCATTGTATTTATGCCAAATGATTATTTTATGACGAACCATTAATTATTTAAAAAAAAAATTTGAAAATATTTCTATTATATAATATTTATTATAAGTGATAAAGGACAAACATGTTTTAAAAAAATTCCATTTTTTTAAAACATTTTTTACATTTTTTTTGTATTCACATATACGTGCATTTTAAGTTAGAATTTTTAAATTCGTCAAAATCTCGAAAATTTACAATATCTAAGATTTTAAAATTGAATGCAATGGTCTACATAAGTGTTCATACTGGAACTAAAAAAACTAGAGGTTTACAAACACAATTTTTTTTCATTGATATTTGTAGTTCAAACTTATACGTAGGTACCTGTATTGGTATACACAATGACTTTTTCAAAATATGTAGATTAATTTTAAATATTAATAAATAATAAATCTATTAAACCGTTTTACGGTAAAGTAAATTAAATGTTTAGAATTAATACCTAATAATAAATGCAACTTTTTTGATAAAAATCTACCATAATATTAATAACAGTTAAATAAATGATTTTTCGTATACAGTGATCAGTAATAAATTGATTTAAATTATTGAATTTAAATTTAAAACATTCATTACAGTGACCCACTCGGAAACTACTGTAAACAGCAGAACGGTAGTCATTACCCAACCTAATCTAAGGTGGGCAACCTTTTTAATTTTGATTTAAAAAAAATTAAATTAAATTCATATTATTGACTGGACAGCGATTATTTCTTGTGTTATTAAATTATTTATAGACTGACTAACATAATTATTTTGGCTTTGCATCGTTTATAAAATCGACGTTCGTAACGGTTTTTGTTCAATGTTGAATGAAATGTTGCTGTTCGAGTTCGACACTAACACAGTAACACTTATCGTTTGGTTCGAAACGAAATTTTGGAGTTTAGCCCACTTCATTATACCTACTCGCATATATTATTATAATCTGAATGCGGCTGTACAACATGATCGAATTTGAAAAGCGGTTTTGCGCACCAAAGCTTAAAACAGGTAATATTTTAGTTGACTGCTTGACTGTTACCAGGGAACCATATTGTTTTCATGACTACGTTACGATTTGATGTTTTTTTTTCGTGTCGTTATTCTGGTTGAGTGATCGAAGTTGTACCGTCAAAATCGCGAGAGCAAACAGAAACGACGTGTTATCGATGGGATTACTTTACGAATAATAAGTCACTGTAACTGAGCGATGGGCGGGACTGCATGATAATCGCAATAAGCACTCGCAACTACCTACCTCACGTCGTTACTGACGTGGTTATATTCAAAGTACTGGATATCCCGCGACTGTGACTGATAATATAATCCATAATACAGTATTCGCGACAAGGATATACATTTTTTTTTTTCGTTTTGAGAATGATCACCACCAATCGTGGACGGATTACGAGTAACGACCACGATAAGGTCCAGGAAACTATATTATATTCCCTATAGACGATTTAAAATTGTAAAAATATATGATACAGCGATATTGTACACAATATATATTATATTCAGCAAGTATACTATTGAGCATGTTCAGTGCTCACACCCATTTCAATTTCTGAGTGGCTCGATACATTTCTTGGTTATACACTGATATGCGTATAGCGTGTTTTTCTTATTTATTTATTTTTTTTTTTTTGGAAGTAACGAAAATACTTTGTTTTTATACTGCAAAAGCACAAGTTTTTATATAGATATCATCTTAAGTTAAAAATATTGATGAAATTGGTTAATAAACGATAGTTATTATTTATTTTATTGTTATTCAAAAATATTATTCGTGAAGGACTTGAGAATTGTACACAATATTATTGTATATTTTATTTTACACGTAGACATTTTCAAAATATTTAGATTAATATTAAATTATTGCCTATTTATTTATTACAAAATATTATTCAAGCCGTTCTACGGTATATGACGGCATGGATTTAAAATAGTTTAAAACAATAATATATGATTAAGATTTATACATCATATTATTGTAACTAATAATAAAACAAATACGACGTAGGTATTCGGCAAAAATTATTTCAATCTATCGTATGCCCATATTACTTATAGAGATTGAAACGTAATGTAATAACATATGCTTCGTAATGCTATAGGCTGTCATCTATCACACAGTCTCCACTCAGAATCGTTTTTCGTATACAATGATTTATCACTGAATTCAAATTTAAGCAATTTAACACATCCATTACAATGGTCTATTCAATGACGAGGTATACTCGACACATATACTATACAGCAGAGCAAGTTCCCCGATTTTTTCCCATTAATAATAAACTTTTAATACCATATTTTCAATTATTTAGATTTTTATATCATCTAAAGCAGTGGTCGACAACCGGCATCGCGCGCGGCTATTGTATATGGCCCGTTTTAAATTCTAGAACGACGAATTTTTTTTTTTCATACATTATATGTCATTTTAAAATTTTAAACAGTATTTTTTTCATAATAAATAATTTAAGAATATACAATTTTTATTTTTATCTGACCCGTGAACTCTTTTTAATTTGTAAATTTGGCTTGAGAATCTAAAAAGGTTGCCGACCACTGATCTAAAGTATACCAGTTTCGATATAATCCTTTTATATTTTCGAATAAGAATTGCCATGTTGATTATTAATCCGTTGACTTTTCTAAAAATGTTTGTGGATCTAGACCGAAATTGAGCGAGTATTTGATAATGATAATGTCATAATAAAAAAAGATATAGAAAAATGTAGATTGCTATGCAAATTTAACTTCACTTCTTAATACTAACGATATAACTTTTTATCGCATTTAACTAAATAGGTACAATATTAGGTAAATACTTATGTTTTATATTTTTGTAAAACCATTTTTAAAGTGATATTATTCTTAGTTTACTCGTGTATAATATGCAGTAAAGATAGAAAAAAAACTACTTGTTTGCGTTTTGGTTTAGTTGTATCAACGTTAACAGAAATAAAAAATCATTTGTTTAATAATATAATTTATAGAAGATAAGATAAGATAAATTTATTGGCCAAAATAAACAAAAATTATAAGAAGATTAGTTACATAATTATAAAGGTTGTATCACGTTTGAAAAAAAGACGTGTCCTATAATGAAATAGGACACTCCTTAAATGGCATAAAAATCTAAATAATTGAAAACTTAGTCTTTGGGTAATATTTAAAAATTACAAAAATCAGTTTCCAATGAATTTATCTGATAGAAAAAGGAGATGAGTATGCATTGATAAATTATGTAGCCATGTATTATATAAACATTAGACAGTATTATAATAGTAACTGGTATATCGACAAACGTTTCGTGAAATAATGCTGTGTCGTATATATTTATCTAATTATTTTGGCAAATTTTAATTTTTAACTAAATTTATTTTCGTTCAATCGTTATTTTACTTTGACAGGTCAGCCATAATCATAAATTATGTTACATACATTTCTATTACCTATTGTAATTTGTAATCACATGTTTATTCTTTGTATTATAATGTTATACAAATATTATACATAGATTTGAATGAAAAACTAAAATAAAATAAAATGTATTTTCCAATACGGTTGTAATACAATTGTACATTATATTTTAGAAACAATAAATTGGTAGATTGATATTTTTTACCCGACTTACCTAAATCTTCGCAAATATATAGGCGACCGAAAAACCAAAACTAGATCAATGATGAAATGAAATTGTAGTAATACAAAATAAAATGCTTGAAAAATCCCAATAAATAATTACCACGCTTTGGAAGTTATAAAAAAGTATTAAAATTAAATATATTTTACAAAATAGAAATTAATACTTATTATTTAAATTACTAGAAAATCCCAATATATCCCAAACCAACACCAGCGTGTCCAATTTTCAATTGATGCACCTGTAGAAGGATTAAAATATGCCAAGTATGAGACTTTTTGACCATCGTTTGCCTTTTTAATAAACTACGAAAAAAGGAAGAAAAGTAAATCGTCTCATAAACCAATTAAAGGATCCTAAATATTGTGTATACTGTACTTAAACATAATTTCCCTCTTTGACTTCGCTTACAATAAAGTTATAGTGGAGTTTGTGATAGAACGTGTGCTGCTTATACGGCGCGCAAGTGCCGTGAAAACCTTCTTCCCTTCAGAAATAATATAAAGGAAAGGAAAATAATGAAAGGCAAACGTTAGCGCATGCGTAAACAGTACAGAGTCAGGGGTTGAACTTTTAAGTAGGGGTGGTTAAAACACTCACTTTCCTCCGCATTTTCTTTTTCAGGTAAAAATACAAGTCAATAAATATAAACATATCAATATAGGAGATTGTTATACTAATTTAGAACTTTCAGTGGATATATTTTCTAGTGGTATTTTAATATATATATATATATACAAGCCAAGGCTTAGAAGTTACAAGTTAACCGCATGATAGCAATATAAATCTGTACACAATAAATACATATATTATACAGCTAAATTAAGTGTAATATTTTTCAAATTACTCTAATTTGTCCATGAAGATTATCCACAGTAGGTACATATTTGTTTATACCCTGCATTCTTATCATGATTTTTGTAAAGGGTTTTTCAACCATTCAAACGTTAAAAGTTTTTTTAAAACAATTTTTGATTTTAATAAGAATACAATATTGATTTAATAACAATACATATATTATATGTATGGTTTTTATTGTTGTGTTCGTCAGCACGTTTTAGACCAAGATAATAACCTTCATTTTTAAACTTCGAGGGAGGTTTTTTTGTAGACAGTTTTATCTATTCGGTACTTTTTTAAATAAATGCGAAAACAGCAGGAAAACAATGATGTTTACGCAACATCACAAATTTTCAACAAAATCGATTTTGTATTGGTTGCTGTAATCAACAACATTCTCCGTTAAAAAGCTAGTCAATTCAATACAATATGTCAAGGTTCTTTGTAATGTTGTTTAGTTTTTTTCAGTTGATATGTGCATTTTTAACCATCAGTATTAGAGCTTATTCAAAATGTAATACAAAGTTCTTCATTAGCAGTCAAAATATATCAAAAATAAATAGTAAAAATGTATTTTTAAAAATGTTGTCGGTTCAATTTTTTACGAAATTAAAAATAATTTTTCAAACGGTTTTAACTATTGTTTAGTTATTTTTATTCAATAAATATTGATCATAATTGTGAAACTTCTTGAAATGTTCACTACCTATTTTATATTTTTATTTAAATACAACTTATTTTTTAAATATTTTATCAATAATCTATTCACACTATTTAACAGTATAGTATTGGCTCAAAAGTTATAGTGATGTAATTTAAAACATTAGCTCAACTAACTGAATTAAGAGGACGCCATACCTGCATGTGTTGTCTCTGTCTTACTAACATACATGGTACATCATATCAAATTTGCGTTCAATAAAGCATATTTTGTAATGTTAGCTTTAATATAAGCGTACATTTACCTATTATCAAATTTAAACGTAAGAATATTATCTAGAAAATTACATGATTTTTTATTGATATTATCATTTTAAAGTGAGTTATAGCTATGTAAAATACTTTAACTTTAAAATGATATTATATCAATAAAAGCATATGCCATTTTCTAGATGATATTCTTATCTTTAAATTTGATAATAGGTAAATTTACTCTAATATTAAAACTAACATCACAAAATGTGTTCTGCTGAACGAAAATTGGTTATGATGTACGTTAGTAAGACAGAGACAACACACGCAGGTATATTCGTATAATATCGTCCTATTAATATAATACTGCTCGTAATTATAGCAAATTTAATATACTATATAACATAAATTATTCCGTCTCCTTCGGTGCTAATCGTTTGTTATATACAATGACGTATATCATTATTGAATACCTGTTTAAAAAAATTATACATTATTTAAGTAATCTCAATAATGAGGTGCACTTGAAATCTAATGTATGCTACTGTATAAGTGTATAACAGATACAAATTTTACGGTTCGTCATTTTAAAAACAACAGTTTTGTTTATTGAATTATTATAAAAGAGCATTTAAAAAAATATATAAAAAAATATTTAAATAACTGAAGTGCCAATTCGTGAATGATATTTAATTTTATGATTACTATTATATAATGTGATTATGTTACTTATACATTTACATGTATATATTATATCAGCTGTCAAATTACTATTGACATTAGCTACTATATAGTTAAACTTACCAACTTAGCTCAAAGTATTCGTAATACTAAAAAAACATTACGTAAATACTATCCATACCATGACATCATAGATTAAAATTTCAACCAACAATAATAATATGGTAACTTTGCTGGTTTTATTCAAAATAAATGAAAAGGAAGTGGCCATACTGGTTATTGTCGTGACCGCGATACTGATGACAGTGCAAAGATAATAGTTGTCCAAGCCACAATTGTTCATAATCGGACGACGACAACTCTTGTATAAAAAACACAATGTAGTGGAAATCAACGTGAACGTTAAAATTAATGTTTTTAATATACCTAACGTTTGGGCAAGAATCGAGAATTTTAAGAAAAAAAACAAAAATTTTGGGAAAAACTAATAATACACTTTCAGTTATAGAAACTCTCGGTCTTGTTAAAAAGCGCCGATTTGTGCATGCAAGTCTCCCATATAGTACTCAGATTGACGACTTCAATGCCAGGCATCAACATAGTCAATTCAATAAATACACACAGTTTTTTGTTATATTAATGAGGTAGGTATTTGATATTTATTTTCGAATAAAGTCTGCACAATGTAAAATACAATTCACTTCAAACATTCAAAAACAAAAGGAAAAAAAATTAAAAAATGATAATAATGAATATACTATTCTATCAACACTAAAATTGAGTATCTCTAAAGACTAAATATTAAACTATAGGTAGTATATAAATGTAATGGCTACATAATATTGTACATTTGTAGGGATACAAACAAATTTTCATTGTCATTGTACGCTAAAAACCTTATATAAGGTGTGTCAAAAACTAAGGAAACACCGACAATTGAAATAATAACATAAACAAAAGTTTCCAGACTTTTGGACACACCCACATATATGATCTTAGATGTTGTTAACAATGATAAAAGATTTCATATTAACTACATTAAAAATTAAAAAATAATAATATTCATAATAATAATGTACCTATTCAATAATAATAAAAAAAAAATAATAATATAATATAATAATAATAATAATAATAATAATAATAAATGTTTTTGTTTTTTCAAACAAACATAAACTAAATTAATAAGAATGAAAAAAGCACTTGAAACTCCTTACGAGGTCACATTAATGTTCACTATAAGTATAATATGTATTTGCACCATCAGTTGAACAAGTTTTACCCGTATTATAATATAATTAGTTATATTAATGCAAAAAATAAAATAATCATAAACAAATAAATATTTATAACATATAGATATTTTAAAAAACTACTTAAACGACAATTATATTATTAGTGTCTTTTAAATATAAGCTATATATTTATAAATGTTTATTATATTCTAATAATAACGTTTACAACATACATAATATAATATATATAAAATGTATAGTTGTTCAAAATGACAGCGTTTTTTTCTCTCTCTTTTTATACGTAAAACATAGATGTTTCTAGGTCGAACTTAATATTCTCGTAACGGTAAACATAATAATTGATCTATATTTACGTGTAATAATCAACATTGTAAAGGTATGGACTAATTAACAATGATTTTGTCGTAGGAACATTAAATGCAACATATTTTATTGTAGAACAATATTAACGCGTTCCTACAGATTTTACAGAGATATTAAGAGATCCAAAAATCAGTACATTTACATACACTTCGTATCTATATTATTATATAACACATTGTACTTATTATAATATTGTATATTATACATAAATACGAAGACAGTCAATGTATTTACATATTAAAAATTAATTTCTAACAATATGCATATTGTTGATTGACGCTGATATACATTAAAAAAATTGTTTACAATTAAATTAGATTTTTAAAGTACAGTAGAGTCGATAGAATATCGAAAGTCAACAAAAGAAATAACCATACGATTTAGTTCAACGAGTAGGAAAATTCATGATGTTGAAGTTCGAATAATATCGAACATCTACTGTAAGTATGTGTGTGTGTATGTGTGTGTATATGCACAAATACTCACAAAATACACACACATACACACACGCGCGCGCGTATATAATATTTTCACACACAATAAATATAATAATTAATTAAATATAAATTGGTCCTCAGTGAGTTTCGTCACTTTAGGATAATATGATTTGTACTGTTTTTTTCTAATTATAGGCAATTAATATATAAGGCATACAAATGAGGTAGATGATTTTCCGTTTTGTATTATTTCAATTACGTTAATAATTACTATACTTAGTCCTATGCACCTAGTAAAAGAAACAAAAAAAAAAACAATGAAACTACACAACTTGTTGCATTTTAATAGTGTTTAAATATGCAATTTAATATTAATAATAATTATTTTATTATAGCAAAAACTGCTCGACAGACTTTTTGTTCCTCTAGCGAGAGAATGTAATTAACTACTACCCGTATGATTTCATTATTCTATATTATATTATATTATATTATTAGTAATATATAGACTAAAATTGCATTAAAAAAAAAAAATTAATAGAAATAATGCGTACACAGCATATTTTTTCCCAGACTAAAAAAAAAACCGTAACTATATACGAAAGGAACGTCCGAAGGAAACGCGTACGAAGAATCAAAATATTTGTTAAAAAATAAATAATAATAATAATACAATTAGTTCTAAAACGTATAAAATAATAATAATTATATATATGTGTGTATATATACTCCTGTTTTTTGATAACAACTATCGGAACCCTCCTTACGTCGTTCCCCCGCCCAGTGGCACGGTTCACCTAATAATATTTTGGTAAATAATGTATTATCATATCACAGATACTAAAATAATAAATGTTTCTTTTCTATAACACTAATGACGTAAAATAATTATATTAAACTTGACTATTTATCATTTGGGCAAATAAAGTTCCACGTTATAGTATAATGTGTACGTTGCAAAAATAAAGAAAAGAAAAGAAGATTTGGGATAGTCACATTATAATAATTATTATTATAATAATTATTCTAATACGAAATAATAATAATAATAATAGTTATATCATAAATAAGTATAATAATAATAAATTGTGATGATAATATTATTAAATATAAATACTACGATCGTTTACGTTTAAATTGAGGCTTTATTGGCGTACTGTATTACCGAGCTATATCGGCTGCACTGTGCCTCTTTCTTGGCTGTGCTCTCCATCGACTTGAGTATCATTTTCGATCGTTTCCGCGGCGGCAAACTCAAGTGATCTCGGTCGTTGGGTTGCGTGGGCAGCGGTGGCGAAGGTTGTGACTGCGGAGGCGGTGACGGCACCGCGGTCAACGACACGACGGGCGGCATCTCCATAGTATCGTCGGCGGCAGTGGCAGCGTATCGGACGGGAGATACCACTGGACGATCTTCAGCAGCCATCATCATGACATAATCCACGTGCTGCTGTCGCTGTTGTTGTGCAGCCGTCTGCATCGTGTGGAACGACTGTTGATGCTGCTGGTGTTGTTGCTGTTGTTGTTGTTGTCGCTGTTGTTGTTGTTGCTGCTGCTGTTCTTGGTGTTGTTGTTGATGTTGTTGGTGGAGTTGCTGCTGCTGCAGGTGTTGTTGTTGTTGTTGTTGCTGCTGCTGTTGTTGTTGTTGCTGCTGCTGTTGTTGTTGTTGTTGTTGTTGTTGCTGCTGCTGTTGCTGCTGTTGTTGTTGTTGATATTGGTGTCGACGAGTCATTGGTGGTGGCGACACATCCATGGTCAGAGTTAATGAGCCCGAAGAGCTGCTGGCCGGACTAGGTGGTTGGTCGCAATTGTACTCGTCATCATCCTCGTCTTCGTCATAGTCACTACGCTTGCGGTTGTTACCGGGTAACCTGGGATACAAGTACTGACACAGCTTGTTAAGTTCGGTGTCTACGTCAGCGGCACCCATCACCATTACGTCGTCGTCGTCCTCTTCGTCCTCATCGTCTTCTTCATCATCGGATTTTCCAATGCCATCGCCGTCGTCTTCCTGAACCATTACAGTAGCCGTCGCTGCTGTGGGCTGCTGCAGGAGAAGATTGGTGCGCTTCGGTTCGTCAGACAGCTGAAGCAATACCGCAGCGGACGCGGCCACTGTCGACTTGCTGTTTTCCTTGTCACTACCGCAGCTCGACGAAGTCTCACCCTCGGAAGCAGCGTCTTTTTTGTTAGACGACGACTGCACAGTGATGACTAGTGCGCCCGCAGTCGAAGTCGCCGTAGAAGTGCCGGTCACCTGGACGCCGTTAGCGGTAGCCGCGGCTGCCGACGCAGTTCCGCTACCACCGTTGTCCGAATGACTCTTGATGTGGCTCTCCATGGTCTTCTTGGATGTGAATGTCCCGTTACAAATCGTGCACTTGTACACTTTCTCACCGTAATGCGACACTTGGTG
The DNA here is from genome assembly GCF_020882245.1 of Rhopalosiphum padi. NCBI lineage: Eukaryota > Metazoa > Arthropoda > Insecta > Hemiptera > Aphididae > Rhopalosiphum > Rhopalosiphum padi. The sequence goes on from NC_083599.1 coordinate 39,832,450, forward strand.
GAGCTTGAGCACGTGATTGTAGCCGAACGACTTGCCGCATATGTCGCACGAGTACGGCTTCTCGCCTGTATGAGTGCGCGTGTGCACCTTGAGCTGCTTTGAGCACGTGAACCCTTTGTCGCACGTTTTGCACACGTACGGTTTTTCGCCCGTGTGTGTGCGTATGTGAATGACCAGTTGGCCGCTCTGGATGAACGTTTTGTCGCAGAACGAACACTTGTGCGGACGTTCACCAGTGTGTATGCGCATGTGTCGGTGTAGCTTGCCGCTGTGCTCGAATGCCCGTTCGCACACGTCACATTTGTACGGCCGCTCTTTGGTGTGGATACGCCGATGAACGCTCAAGTTCTCCTTGACCGAGAACGGTTTATCGCAATACTCGCATTTGTACGGCTTTTCACCAGTGTGCGTTCGGTAGTGCCGTGTCAATCGGGCCGGTACCGTAAACGACTTACTGCAGTAGTTGCACTGGAACGGGCCGTCGGTCGTCGTGTCTTTCACGTGAGATCGCAAGTGATTTTGAAAAGCGTTTTTCTGCATGAATACCTTGTGGCACACGTTACACTGCAGAGACTTGTCAGACACCGCAGTGGTTGTGTGCGGTGACGATAGTACAGCAGGCGCGGCCGCAACCGCCGCGGCCGCCGTCTTAGCCGAGTCGATGATCACGGCGGCCTCTTCGACCACCGGCGTTATGGTGAATACTGGCAGGTCTGGGCTGCACACCACGCGCTTGATCGTCGCCGCCGATCCCTCGGAAGCGTTTTCTGCGACGTCGATAGCCGTTTTTTGGTGTAGCTGTTGTTGTTGTTGTTGTTGTTGATTGTGTAGGGTGCCAGTTGTAGCAGTTGCCGGTTTCAACGGACTTAGAGTGCAGTCGATGCCGACGCGAACGAAATCTGTCGATCCTCCTCCGCCAGACGAGCTCAATATCGGCATCTCCCCATTAATTAGTTCTACCATGTCGGATACATGGCCCAAAACATTTTCTGCAAACATATAAAAAAAACAAAATGTGATATAAAATGAAATAAATGTCGTGGAAATAAATTGGTATGTTATTCCCGTATCGTTAGATTCACGTCAAACTTAAAATAGGTATAATTAAGTATCACTATTTACTAATATATACCTAAATATACTGCGGTATATAGTTTGTTCAAGGTAGACATACAATTAAAAACTGGAACTTGTATTTATAAAATAGAATAAATGTAAAAATTGTATATTTTTATTCGTAAGTAAATTTTATTTTACGTTATTTCAATAATAGTGATTTATTGTATTGTATAACTTATAATAGATTATAAAAAATTGTATTAATCACGCTGGTTTTATTATCTTTGTGCCTACTATACATCATGTTTAAGTATTGTATCGATCGGAAGACGTAATAATGCTTACATTAATTATATAGTAGCTGGTCAGTGGTCATTAATATAAATTTCTACTGGGGAAATTAAAAATATACACCACATACACGCCGTTCAAGAAGTTTCCGAAGTATAAAACATCTCTTTTGTAGTTTGTATCGTATTTTGTGCGTGTTCAAGAGTTTATAGAATAATATTTGCGGAAAAAATGTAGTATAGAATATGCTTTAATTTTGAACAATTATATAAATTTCACTAATAGATATTATGGATTGTGAATACCTAACCTAACCAAACTCAAAATTTCACGGAGTACGACGCGTAAAAGATAAACATGATAACACGACAAGGTTAATTATATCAAACTGTATATAATAATGTATTAATATCGACATGTCATACAACCGTACAATATTTTTTGCCCGAGTATGTCATTATGTAATATATTATAAAAGATATCATATTTATACTCCCAGTCATAATTTAATATTTGTGAGTGTGCATATTATATTTTAAAAGCTCGCGCCTTTATGCGTGAAATACGTATGTCATATATAAACGGACAGACTTATATCAGTACACAAAGCGACGCACCGCCGTTTTATTGTTGATGAAATAATGTTTAAAATATTATTGTTGTCATACACTCTTCATATAATCGTCGTCGCATTATTATGTCGTTTTTATGCACGGGTCGTTAAGTACACAAGCTCATGGTGTGGTGATACGTGCGATATTAATGATTCCATAGCAATATATTATAATGCGCGTTAATTGTTCGACACATTTACGTACGATATTTTTTTCACACGGTAAACTCTCTTGTCATTGATGAAATTAATTATTTAATAATTCGTATTGGTTTTTAAAAACAGTGAGGGAGAGTATTATGATATATGAGCGAATCATTCATACAGACGATGAGTTGGGTGTAAATAGCGGAAACAGTTCGAATATCACACGATAGTATTATAATTATATCATTCCATATAGAGTATATATTATATAGCCATTAAAACTAAAAACCCATACATCGAGTACTCAAATTTTTTAAATAAATTATTTTTTGAAAAATATTTATTAAATCATTAAATTGTTACAATATATTACTTAATTGTTTTTTTTTTATATAAAAATATAGTGTTAGAAACTAATGAATGTTATTCAAAATATATAAAAACATACAAATTAACGGGAAATTAATACAGCTAATTCAATGGATTATCTTGCGTATATTACAAAAAAATTGTTTCGTAAAAAATAAAAATAATTAGCTAAAAATAAACAGTGATCAATTCAATAATAAAGTATTATATTATATTAATATTCACTATACGAAACAATTGATATTTTAATATGTGTATATTATGTTGTATTATTAACAGAAAAATTCTATTTTTCTACTCTTTATACTAAGGGCCGATGTCGTATTTTCGGAGAAAATGTTAAAATTATTTTCTGTAATATGATAGTTGTGTATTCAAATAAAACAAAAATGATTTGTTTAATATCGATTTATTTCTATTATTCCTGGCCTATGTGATGATGATTGTGATGTGCACGCGTAACAATATAATAGACATCGACGTTCGACAGCATAAAAGAGAATCACAAGTGTAGGAGGAGATTAGCGAAATACTTTATTTTGCACACAAGACGCAGACGCCCGTGAATTGCCTATTCGTGACGCCGCGACACGCGAAACTCGCAAATTTCCAGGTGTTTGTTACAACAAAGTTACGAAAGTTCAATGGTATTCTGAAATTAGCTTTGATAAATTTTCAAAACTAATTGACAAGAATAAAATATCAGTAGAAGAAATATGAATAAATCCTATATCTCTATAATATGTATAATATTACTTGCAGAATTGTTTATAAGTTATTAGTTATAAATTCTTCACTAATTTTTGTAAAGAGTAAAAAACGAGAATATTTCAAAGAAAATCAAAATGCTTGTTAAAGACAAAGAATATGTTATTTTTCTAATTTCTAATTACATGTTGTATGAAATAAACATAGGTGCACCAATATAATTATTAAATACACATAGGCATCGCGGTCTGTGTAATAAATCTTATTATACGTCTCATTATATACCTATAATAATATAAATTTTATTACGGACCCCCCTACAATAATTATTATATTATAAAGTAAATATATTTCAAGATTATGTCTTTAAACATAATATAATACCAAACGTGTTACGAAAATAAATATTTTTTTATTAATACAAGTGTTTAAAAAGTATAAACTATTATAGGTTCATGCGTGTACATTAATTACAATCAAAACACTTTAACACGGGCAATAAGAATAACTTAATCGTGTCTTATGAGTGTTTATTGTTATTATAACAGGTATTATACTATTACCGAATACTATTTTAGGCTATATATCTAATTGAATGATTTAAAAGGTAAAAACAAGGCAAAGGTCTTATATTAAAGATCAACGTTAAAATTAGAAACATTTTAGTTAGCAGTAACTTATACATAATAATTGTGATAAGTAATAAAATACGTATTTTAGATATTATAATATGGATTCAATATTATATTCTCAATAGTTTTGTATTAATATTACGGTTTTTTATTAATTAAAACTGATATTTCACTACTGTAAGAATATTAATTGAAAATTATTAATTTATTTCTACCTACGAATTGCAAAACACCAAATAAAATGTAATATAAGAAAAAAATGCATTGGCTTTAACTTTTAAATATATTTTCCGTGATTTAATCTAATAATTTTGTAAATGTGATTAATTCGATACATTTCATGAATGAAATTACTAACCACGATTAGTATAAAATATAAGTTTGAAAAACAATAATAATAAAATACATTAGATTTTTGAAAAATAAACATTTAGATAATAAATAAACAAAATTAACATAAAAAGTATATAATTTAATTTTTTTTAAAGGTAAATGCATGTAGGTAATGTATATAATTAATCAACTTATAAATACACAGCAATCACATTATTATAATTGCATGACATACGTAATAATATATTACAATATACAAATAATATTATAAGTACAATACAAGTACGTATAATTCAAATAAAATATTGTTTTTAACTATTATTAATAATTTGATAACTATATAATATACCTTAGATTGTCTTTACTCTTTTTTCTTATCAAAAAAAGAATTATAAAATTGATATATTATTACAATAAAATAAACTTTAAAAAAATTATAGCTACTTAATTAAAACTTTCCAGCACAAATTTGAAAATAGCAACAATAACTCTACTTCAACGTTGACAATAGACAACGTATTTTTCAATAAATATTGAATTAATAAAAAACTTAAATAACTAATAGCAGTACTAAATTATATTAAAGCAAATTTACTTATATACTTTTGGTATTATAATTTTTATTAATTATTTATGGAATATAAATTCAATATCTCTGGCACCTATGATCTAAAAATTAATAAGGAATATATAATAGTTATTTTATTCTAGTTAATTAATCAGTTAGATAATATTCATAAAATAATAATTATTCAAAACCGAATATCACACGTGTACAACGCGCGAATAATAATATTGTCACATTTTGCTACGTCAACTATATACGGGCTATGGATCTATAATAGTATTATACATATCAAACGTAGACAGTTTTACTTGTTACTACATCAGAATTCAAATAGAATAAAAAAAATTATTATTATTCTCAACAAAAACTGAAAACGTAAACAAAATCCTACGTCTTCAGACAAAGCAAACTGCATTCACACACCGACGTATTGGCGAGGTGTGCGTAAAAAATTTGAAAAATAAAATAATAATAAAAAAATTGTCTGTCGTCCGTTTTCGGTATTAGAACCGTAAATAGTCTGCAGTGTGTGTCGATGACACCGGACGACGACAGCAATAATACACGAAATAAAAAACGAAACCGAAATTAAAACGTGCGTTTTTTTCTATATAGTTCTTACCACCGGCGTTTTTATTGTTGTTTTTGAGGTTGAGCCAGAAATTTTTTATCCACTGTTTTTGCGACTTGTCCCAAAGCTGAGCCATTTTTCACTTGGGCATTCCTCCGCGGATACTGTCAGTAGGGAGACGAGCGCGCGGTACCGGAGACTAGACGAGACTAATAGTATAATGTAGTGTCTATACTGCAACTATGCAGTTACTCTCTCTCTCACTCTCTCTTTCTCTCTCTCGCGCATTCATACACACTATATTTATGTATATGATATGAGAGCGGCGCAGCTGCCTACGGCCGTCCTAGGAGAGGGAACGAAAACGAAAAGAGAGCAGAGATGGCAAACGCGGCAGAGATAGACGGACGATAAACAAATTTAATAGAGAAAAAAAAATAAAAAAAAAATAGGAAATCGTGAAAACTCGAGATAAGCAGTACGCAACTATGCAGGTGAACGCTTGCGGTACGAGTGTTGCGCGATGATGCGGACGTGCAGTTTATAATATACGATATTATCGCGCGGTCGCGGGACCGCGGCCAACAGTCAACAGCCTACTGAAGCCCTGAAGGCGGCGCGAGCGTTCCGTCCGAAACGGTCTCCTCTCTCGGTTTCCCGGCGGCACGTGTATACGCGGACGTTCGCAAGTGTGCGTGTGTGTGCGTGTGCGCGCGTGAGCGAGCGAGCGAGCGAGCAAACAGCGGCGGCGGCGTCAACGGCGCGCGCGTTTACACTGTCTATATGTCGTCGAGTATTATTATTATTATTATTGTGGTGTTGTGGTGCCTCCCCACGCGCGCAGCGATTCGTGCTTTGGCGGCGGCAATAGCATTGCGTGCGTGCGTATTTAGACTGTTCCCGAGTGCGTTTGTGCGTGCGCTGCGTATATAATACTGTACAATATGTACGTAAATAAATATGCGTGTGCGTATGTGTGTGTGTGTGTGTGTGTGTGTGTGTGTGTGTGTGTGTGTGTGTGTTAACGCACCCGCGATAAGAAGAACCGCGTACTGCCGACTGGAACCGAACGCGGCCGAACTCAGGCGCGCGAGGGGATTGGCGCGGGGAGCCAGAGGAATAGAGCGCCGCGCGCGTATATGCGCTCGCGAACCGTAGGGGAAAAATAATAACGTAACGAGCCCAAAAATAAGGAGGTCATCGAACTGGCGACAGCGCCGTCGATTCATCCTTGTTCCCCTGCATGCGATTTATATGCACACACTATGCGGCTGAAGAATGGGTGAAGAGGGTTTGGTGGGTGTTGGGGCGAAAAACGGCAGCGATAATATTAACAAGAGGACATTGCGGCGGTAAGAATAAAAACTTATCGCCGCCGACCTCAGCTGCTGCTGCATCATCGGGGCCCACCTGCCGGGCACACGTGGAGCATGGGGTTGTTTTTCGTGTGGGAAACGAGAGCCCTGGCCGCCGTCCGCGAAAGAACACGGGACACATGCCGCCGGCGTCACGGGTGTCTCGTGTCTTGGTCCGGACGCATATATGTATATTATAACATTATACAACCTTGGCGAATGACGATGATCGTCACCGGTATTAATAGAACGATTTTTTTTTTCTTTCAAGAAAGGAAAAACACGGTTTTGATTTTTTCGTTACAACGCATTCTGCGGTAACGACCGCGGGACACCGGTGCGTTGACCCCGGTGAATCACACGCACCGCGCACGCACACGCGAGCCAATAAGTCGGGCATTGGGGTCGGGATACCGACGACGACGACGACGAAAACGATCGCGGCGGCGTTTATTCTCCGAAAAAAGGGGCGCGCCTGCATTTGGTAGGCCCGGGGTTCGTTGACACGGCCGTTCGGGAGTGAGCGCGTGTGCATCTGCCGAATTTTTATTTTATTGTTGTTCTTGTCGAAAACGCAGTACGCATGCACGCAGGAAGGCAACGCACGTTTCATTGCCGACGGAGAGAAAGAGTGAAAGACCGGGATGGGACGAGAGTGAGAGAGAGTGAGCGAACAGTGATAAAAAAATGAACACAACAAATTACACATGATCGCACGCTTGCCTAGTATAACAACAATAGCGATTGTAATAATATTATAATAATATCACATTAGGTATAAAATCATAATTGTACATAATATTAATATAAAATTAATAAGGAATGGGCCACATCGTCGACGGACGTACGTGGGAGTCGCGGCGTAACGCATAGTGTTCGTTCGCTGATAATATTGTCGTGCGATTGTCACAGTACTATAACTATTTCTAAACTATTAATAATAATAATAATAATAGTAATAATAATAATAAATGGGTCACGGGATAATAAAAAAAAAAAAAAAGCTCGTAATAATTATTATTATCGCAAATTATTACAATCGTCGCGTGGCTTCAAGTAGTGTGCACATTGCACACACGTCACACGCGGACGCTTAAACTATTATCTGCTGCAGTCGGTCGTATCGCGCGCATACAATGTCGTTCGTTATGAGAAAATCGGCTTAAAACGAGATAACAATAATATCGTTTTGTGCGTACGGCGACGACAGCGAGATTCAGTTGTGCGGAGAGGCAGTGGTGGGGACAGAGTTGGAGTGTGTATAGTTATGCAACGCGCAAATCGTAACACGAAATATTTTCATTAGGCGCTACGGGCGGCCGAGAGTGCGGGCGTCGCGGCGCAGAACATGCGTGCGGCGGCGGCGGCGGCGACTAAGTGTAACCTTTCCCAACGCATCGGTGTGGCGGCGGCGGCGCGGGCAGGCGGTTGTGGAGGAGCCGGACGGTCGTTTCGCCGGTCCTCCGACGTCGGTCGAAACGCCGGTCCGACGCCTACACGTGGGCCCCCGCGACCGGCGCCCCGGCCACGCGAGGCCGCCGCCGCCGCCCGAACACCGACCTCGACAACGCGGCGGAGAGTGTGGAACGCGTACACATATAATATTATAATGTAAACCCCGCTCGCAAGTCCAACCCGCCACCCTTCCCACCCACCCGTCTGCGAAGCCGACACGCACTACACAATAATACATTTATTATTCGCACTGGAAATTCGCTTCTCTTATACACATATATATATATATAAAATACATTTATATTTTTTTAGACGCTGCCCCCGCCGCCAATAATGGTCGTGCAGTCAGTCGCCGCCGCTGCTTTTGTCTCTCTATACGCCAAACACAGACGGCATCGAAGGTTTCGAAAAAAAAAAAAAAATCCGACCAGCACCTATACACGCATATTATATTATTTTGTACACGGTTTTGTATTATATATATTTTTTTGCGCGTAGACGTTTTTAATAATTTTATCTCCTGCTCATAGTGTGTGTGTGTGTGTGTGTGTGTGTGTGTGTGCCATATAGAGTCGGTCGTATACGCTGCGGCGATGGCGAAATCGGTCGCGTCGTAGTACGCGCTTACCCGATACGACGTACCTGATTTACGCGTACGCGCGCGCGCGTGTGTGTGTGTGCTCATAATAATACATATATCGTAGAACCCGGTAGGTTCGACGACGACGCCCCGTTTGGGTGAAAGAGAGTTCATTGCACTCGAAAACAACCCCAAATGCGCGTCGGGTCGGCTGGCCGGTAGGCAATACGTGTAAGGGATTGGGAAGAGGGTGGTACATGGGTGTGTGCGTGTTTATATTGTTATTATTGTGCGGTACACGAGTCGGCCGGCGATTGATGGATATTATCCGCGAGATGTCCGCCCGAAAAACCCGATTTGCAACCGATAGGTTTCGACAATGAAAAGAAAAAAAAAAATTAAAGAAAATCGCGCATATAATACGGTTTAAGGGCCGAGGTGATAACAATACGGACGGTTGTAATGTATGACGCGATACGTAAATACGACAATACTAGTTCAGCGGTAAACGGGGAAAACGCATATAGATAATATTGTGCGGAAGAACGTTATTAATATATATATATATGTGTGTAAATGTGTAATATATTATTATATAAACAAACACGGACCATAAATAATAATGCTCATTGTAATTTGTAACCGTTTACGATCGGTATCGGTACCGCGCGTATTACGCGCTCGGCGTTATCGTCGTCAGACCGGCTACCTGTCGCCGTAGTACGGTAGAGCTACTGTGGATGTAACAAAACAATATTATTATTATTATTTAGAAAATAACCTAATACTCTATATACATATATATATATATTATGAATGTTCAACCTTTTTTCTATTTTAAACGATTTCACATATTTTAGTCGGACAGACGATTTTGTTTACGTATTAATAATTTGTATATATATATATTTTTTAATCGTTTTGCTTAAATTAGATATCGTAGTAGTGCACTTATACAATAGTAGTTGTTACCTATCTCAAAATTGCAAATCATGTCAAATTTATTCGCGAGTCAAGGGGCTATATTTTTCATCGTTTCCCATTGACTTCTGCGTTTGGACGACTGCACGCGCGCGCGGTGTACGAAATATTGGTTTTATGGTAATTTTGTAACGTATGCTAATATGTGATACCTACTGTCTATACGTATGTTTATTTTTATCATAAAAATATTTTCGATTGAATTATCGAAATCAACTTTCACAAACGAATTATACAATAGTAAAAAATCTACTCTCTAAGTACTTACATTAATTATGTTTTAACTGTTTTAAGTTAATAAATATATCACGACAGGATAGACAGTCTTAAACCTAAAGTTATGAACTACATCAATAGTGTGATTTAGTATAATTATTTACAACTCATAATTTATCAACACACATTTTTAAAAAATAATTATTTTTATTGATCTCTGATTATTATTAATATTTTATATAATTTATATAATATGTATAGCTTTACACTAATGTATAATTCATATAATTAACATCAGATGATTATTATTTCGATATGACTAATTTTTAATGTGTTCTTGTCATTTATCGGTGTGGCAATAAATTATTATACAAATAAAACCATTTAAAATTAAAATAATTTAATGTTTTTTGATAACCTTTAAACCTACCAATAGTTCAGAAATAAAATCAGGAAATGTCGCACCAATACAGTGTCCAGACATGACTTAAATTACTGTTGATATATTATTTTCTACGAAACTAATGCTGCTACGCAATATAAGATTATGTTCGTAAATTTAATAACAAATTAAATCTAACGCTGTCCCGATTGTCGTGATGTACTGATTTATATATATTTAATAAGCACACACAACTTGGTATACACTAGTATTTAAATTATTTTATTTTTTTACCATATTTATATTGATTGCAATTTTGAAAATGCTTTAAATTTTTAACAATGACCAACAATAAATAATCAACATTTTGAACATAGATTTAAAAAGTACACAAACTAAATTAAACATATTGGTCCAAAATAAGATTACGTATCAAAATAATTGTTTAAAATAAAAATTTAAAAGTAGTCGTAACTTTTAGGTTGAGCTGAGATTTTAATGCCCTAAAATATCGTAAAAATGCAAAATGTATGTCTAGACTGTCTAAAAAGTTAAATTTGTCGAAAAATTAAAAATTGTATTATCAGTATTCAGTAATTAGTATTACAAAAATAATTATTTATTATTATTGTTATACTATATTACTTAAATCATAATTTCCACTTATGAAGCTGTTTTAAAAAATAACAAAAAATCGATATCGTAACAAAATTCAAGACAATATTCTCAGATTTCCTACTTATAAGTTACTAATAATTTATAATATTAAATTAATTTCATTAAATAACTGTTTTACAACTCTACACCAAACTACTATAACTATTTCGCCACGTCACATAACTACATGCATCGTTGCACTCGTTCTGTTTTTCCGTTCTAAAATTTATACATATATGACGTATGAAATTCGTTCGCTAAAGACTACCAGGATAAATAATACAACATACTAAGTTAAAAATAAAACTATTAATTTAAGTATTGCTGCAACAAATCGTGTTATTTACTATTGAATAAAATAGCATAATACTTATTTTATGTTTATATCGCTGTATATTTTTACAGCATTTTACAATTTTGTTTCATGTCAATTAGTCGTCGAACCAGATATTGGTAAAAATATCGAGTTGAAGAGTCATAGCTTCAATATCTTTACCAAAAAAAATTATTGTTGACTTAGGTCAAGATATATTTCATGTATTTAAATAATATTTGAGTACTGATAAAATAAAGTTTTATTTACATATAGTTCGGAACAAAATCAGTCAAATATAGGATCAATGACTTTACTGGAGAATTATATTATTGCCGTTCTGCGCAACCGATTTCAACAACACGACTACCAGTATATTTTGACTCCGGTTTTGGCATTGACTACCAATATAATAATATATAATATTATTAGTATTAAAACTTTCAAATTATTTTTTCGATCCATATAGACGCGGCGATAATACAACATTAAATTTAATTAATACGTTAGTAAAATTATAATTTTAAAAAAGAAAGTACCCATATGTACACAATAAGTGAATAATTAAGTTTTAGACTTTTACTCGTTTACATCCTCTTAAATTGAACTCAAATTTGAAACGATGTTATTTTAAATAACTGTGTAAGCAAAAACATTTATTTCGCCAAATTTTTTATTTTTATTCTTTTATCTCTACTAAAAGAAGTAGCTACAATAATATGTATTATTTTTTTTAAAACAAGTCATCTGGTGACACTTAGGTTTGAGATCAATTTGATTTATTTGATGATTTAATTGTTTTACAATCGTAAAAACCGTTAAAAAATCTATTTTTCAATGCAAATTTTTTTTACATACCTACTGAAAACAATATTTTTGGTTTTTTTTTTAACGCTAAATGAAACATATGCATTGTACTACAGTACCTACCTAATACGGACCAAGACATCATATGACCATGGAAATTTAAGAAATAATTAATGTACACACCTTAGTTGTTTGCTGATGATTCATGTGGCGAATTTTACTTCAGACCGATTATCAGCTTGTTTGAATGGCACTGGAACGTCGAAGTTCGTCGAGCAGCAAAGGCGCGAGTGTGTCGTCGGATAGAGTCAAAGTGTTGCGGCGACGACAGCGATTGACGTATTATAACTTCGAGTTGGACACATTTTCGCGCGAAGGTTCCGGCGTAAATACATGAACGCGAGTGTTCCAGAAAACACTTTTCGCGTTGGCGAACAAAAAAAAAAAAAAAAACGAACAGTGTGCGAGACGAAAACAACGGTGAAAGCTTTGAGGATAATATAAGGTTTATCGAACAGTGTATAGCGAACGGCGAAAAATAAAAAATTAATAACAATAATATTGGTAATAAAAATAAAAATAATAATAATAATAATGATAATAATAATTTAATAAATGATAATGTCGAAAACATACGCGTTTTTGCAGGGCGAAAAAAAATCCGCGAACGGCACCGGCCGAAGATCGAAACAGTACCACAACAATGGTTAAGTTAATGGGGACGAGGAACGAAATCCGAACGGAGCCGGCCCGGACTATTTACCTCTCTTACCTCTTTGGCTGCGCCGACCGCGGCCGACGGCGGAGCGGCGGTTACCGAAGGGCGCCACGGTTGTGAACCCGGCCCAGTGCCGAATTTCATAGCGCGTGGAGGAGCCGGACCGGCGTTTCGGCCGAGTGCGTGCCGCGCGTGGCATCGCTCGCGGACGCACTCACACGCGCCCGCGCCAGCTAACGCGACACGCTCGGTCGGTCGGTCGCGAACACACACGCACGCGCAAGTCGTCCCACCCGCGTCCCGTCCGCCGACGGTTCGTTCGTGTCGCCGCCGCGTTTCCGCGTCCCGCTCGCTCGCTCGCTCTTTCGTGCGAACACGCACGCACGCACGCACGCACTCACGCATACGTTGCGAGACGGCGTCGTGTGACGACGATGCCAAACGGGAAATAATGTATAGTAATAGTAATACATTACGCCGTCGGGTCGCGTCTTCGTGGAACAACCGAAAACGAACGCGCGGCGGCAGACTCCACCTAGCCGATGGGCGGCGGTGAGGGGGAGGACGCACCGGTTGTCCGAAAAAAAAAAACCAAACCGAGAGAATGAAACAACTAATATTGTTGTGAAACAGTCTCCCGGAGTCGTGTTCCCATTGGTCCGCCGCTGCCACGCCACCTGACACCGCCGCCGCGATTTTCCACGTACGCGCCCGTGTGTCAAACAAACCCGAAAATCCCGAGAGATCGCGATCTGCCACCGCAAATCGTTGCCTGGAACCTGTTTGGGTTTTTTTTTCTTTCGTCAGTCTTTTCCACAAATCCCCCTCCCCCGCCCGCTGCCGAACGCCGCACGTGCAAGAGCGCGTAAAAGAATGCGACTTTAAGTCGTAGGCGACGTAACACCGAGTGGAGTGGACCGTACTCACCGCGGGCGGCCACGCTGATTCGGTCGATTGTTATGAATTTTTTATAATATATATACATATATCTTTACGCGTCTTTCGTTTTCGATTACTCGAAACTTCTGAGGTTCACGAACTGGATTAATTCTCGGTGCACCCGACGACGTGTTTTCTTGTTCCGAAGTCCGCCATTGGCAGCGGCGGCGGCGGCTGCGGCGTCGGCGGTACACTTCACACCGTCTAGCATAATAATATTTACGTCGGCAGTGTTGTACGTCCGTAAAGACTCTAGGAAAAATATTTACACACGTCGACGTAATAGAATCCACGACAATATTGGAATGTCTATTTATAAAAAAAAAAAAAAACTCTTCCAATATTATGTTTATGTAACGAAATATAATGCCACGTCTTATTATTATTATTATTACACTATTATATCGTCTATTATTGTTTTTTTCTCATTTAAACTCGGTGTTATATAATGCAAAGTCTATTATGTTCAAGTTGTTACTATTTTAATACAAATTAGGCGTGTAACGTAAATATGTTCATTGCAAATTTCTCGTATTATCCACCGTAGAATACCTAATATGTTTGGTATTATTTATACTGTTGTTTATTTGTGTACAAAGGTAGGTACTGTTCTCTACAATTAAATCATTACGTGTTACCTACTGATATTTGTTTAAATAATCTTGTAACTTTGCTAGCCGATTACAGTGTTTTTTTACATTTTAATTTAGTTCGTAAATTATTCAAATGATTCTTCTCTTACAAATTTGCTACTTTTCAATTAAATACGATTACTATGAGTGGTTTTTTTTAGTAATCAAGCTAAGAATCATTATTTGATTTATAAAATACTATGATTATTTATTTTAAATGACAAATTAATAATATTGTTTTTCGTCTTTAAATAAGAGAACAGAAATATAAAATTCAAAGCGTTGCATCTAGAACCAAGTCAATAACCTAACCTTCTAATTTTTAAATAATAAAAATATAATATTATTTTCGAATTAGATAGTTCTTATTTTAGTTATATAATATATTTAATGCTAAACATTTTTAATTTAAAAACTAGATCAGTTCTAGAATCAGAATGAGTTAAAAAAAAAAAAGGTTACAATACAACCTTGATAGTTGATACCTAAATAAATTATCTATAGACTTGTTTACTACTTATAGTGATGGGGTTTATATATTCATATACGATGATAATATAAAATACAACAAACTTAAATATTATTAATGGATATAGTTATTCAAAAAAGAACTAGTTAAAGACTGAAGTGTACAGCTTATAAGCGTGTATATTGGGTAGTCAGGGTACGTAATTGAGTACCTAGAGTACCCTGTAAATATTTTTTTTAAGTGTACACGATTATCGGATTATGCATACAATATTTATTACATAGCCATATAGGTGTAGAATAAGTATTACATAAAATTAAAGTTACGTGCGTTATGTTTATTAAACGATATAATTATACTGAAATAATGTTTGATTTGGAAACAAATATATCAGTTATAAATTATAACAAAATATCTTATATTATTGATATAGCAATGGAAATATAAGTTATAACTATAGTGGCTACTATTTACATGTAGTTTTTGAAATACTTATCAGTTATCATGATACTATTGAGTATTGATATTGTAAAAAATATTTAACATTATTTTATTATAATATGTGATATTTTAGTGAATATCTTTTGTGATTGATATGCGTGTTTTATCATACGAGTGGCTAGTGGTTAAAAAATGTTACTTCTTCCCGAATAGTTGTTGAAATATAATTTAAGTACCTATACATTTGAATACTTATATTATATTATTTATGACCACCCTTCCGCCACCTATATGTACATACTTTGGTGTACAAAATGTCATGATAATTTATTGTAACAATAATTATTCATATTATGTTATTTAGTGTACTATCAGACATTCAGACTTTCAATTTGGTAGTTTTTCACTACTCCGCGACTATTCAACAGTATTGAATAATCTAATAATCAAAATAATCACACGAATTCAACTATTCTTACTAGTGTTTTCCTATTTAAACATGTTATAATATATAATATTATTCTTTTTGTAAATTCAAAACTCATAAGTCTTTAAGAAAGATTGTGGTACCTATATTTAATACAGATTCATTTCCTCTATCATTATATACTTTTCAATTGTACATATTTGTTACCTCAGGGGCATATAATTTTGAACTGCACTGGAGTATGAAATCATAAATTATGACTACATTCATGCATGTAAATTGTATTAAATTTAAAATAATACATCCTAAAATGAATACTATTATATTATAATATGTTGTCGTAATTTAAACGTAAATAAAAAACAATATGTACATTGCTAGACAGTTATATTTTGATTTGTTTTTCTGTTGTTTTTATTAATGTTGTTAAACAGTACATTTTAAAGAAATCTAAGTTTGGAGAGCAATCTTAATTTTTTAGTTATCACTTAAATACTGTACGTCTGTACAGTAAATAAAATATTAAAACTCGCAAAATCACCAACATGCATAAAACAGTTGACCTCTTACCAGTTCATGTTGTGATTTCGAACAACATTCTAAATAGGTCAGATAACGATACATGAAAAACTAATTCATTATGAATAACGATTAGATGTATAGCCAAAATAAGAATATTTTAATAGTTACCACAAATAACACAATCAAAGTTGAATAAAAAAAAAAATGAAATTAATGAGATGAGTGGTACTATAATTATATTTAAACACGGTGGACAACATTTTTCAAAACTAAAGATTGTCAAACGAATACTGAACATTATATTTTACATAAAAAACACGGGATTAAAAATTCAAGAAATTACGATTATAATACTATTAAAATACTAAAACTTCTGAAAAATATAATAAAAAACAATTCAATTTTATATTCTGAACTGAGCAATGAATATATTCATTTTGGCATGATGTGATTTTTTTTTTTGGTGGATGAGTACACGCCAAGTTGTTGATAAAATGCTTCTATTTTCAAAAATGGGGGTGGTTTTAGATTGAATATAGTTTGTACTTAAAGATGTCAAACTTAAAAATTCCTAATACTTATTTTTATAATCCGGGAGTTTTTTCACTAATCCAATTTTTAACAAAATCGATTCGAAAACGAATAACCCACCCTATAAACTTGTATTTTCTCCAAAAATGTATATTATCGTTTTTATATACGATAAAATGTTGAAAATATTTTAATTATTTATAAGCATCAGAATTTTTTTTTCTATTTGTATATTATTAATTACTTGCTTGGTAGAAATGCTTAAAAATTTAGTATAAATCTCATTTATTCAACTAATTTACAAAAAAAAAAAAAAAATTACTAGAAAGCCAAATTAATTTTTTTATGAACATTTCAAGTTCAAATATTTTCGTCATTTGATAATCAGCCATACAATAATTGTATCTTCTCAAACAGTTTTTAATATTTTATTATATTTCTTTTTGATATTTTATCATATTACAGAAAAAAAAAAAAATTATAATAACAATCGATAATAACTTGAAATGTTCACCAAATGTTTATATTATAATTTTAATTATACGATAAAATTTTCAAAATTAAAACTTTTTTTCAATAATTTATAAGAATAAGAAATTTTCAATTTTGTTTTTTTTTTTCTATAAATGTCGATGAAAAATTATTCCCTGGGTCAAATTTCTTAGAAATTTATAAGAAGATCCCACAAAAGTTATTCTGTATAAAAATATTAATAATACATAAGCGAAATTATTTTTTTGTATGTAATATGGTGTTATTATTTTAGTCAATTTCCGCTCAGAATAGTTTTTCTTATACAATGATATATTATTGAATTCAAATTTAACACAACATCTCTAATATTGACCCAGTCGACACCCAATGTACACTGTGTAGCAGAGCGGTACCTACTTACCTATATTTTTATTACAAATTACTATAAAATTTGAATCTTTTAATTGTTATTTAGAGTTATATAATCCATAAAATTGTAATTTTATTTTAGTATAGGTACCTATAGGTACCATTGAAAAGTAATTTATAATTGTATATAAATATACATTATATAATCATAATATACTTTATTTAACTTTACGTATAGATAGTTTTTGAATTTGAATAATTAGGGAATTGTATTTAAAAACTAGTTTAAAAATATAAATCATTTTTAAACTTTTGAAAATATAATTAAAGCATTTTAGTTTTAATCTATTTTAATATCTATTGTTTATACATCAAAAATAAATGCAATACATTATAAAAACTTAATATTTTGAGAAAAAATTTGATTATAAGTGGTAGGCGTGGTCATAGTGAATATTAAAAACATTGTGTTTAAATTATTATCTATTAGAGAAAGTTCTATGTGATTTGTAAACATGCAAATGAATACATTCTACTATTTTAGGTTCAAAAATCAGAGGTCATTATACAATAGACTACTGCCATCCTGTACAATACCTACTGTTTTAAGAGCTAGCTATAACAGCTGTTCAATGGACAGTATATTCATATACTTTCACACGTTATATTCTTTACCTATTTTTCATAATCTATCACAATAATTTTAAACTACATAATAATTATAAATTTAAACTAAATCATTTAGATTATTGATATAATTATAAGTATATGTTTGTCTACACTATTCAATATTGTTATTTATTAATAAAATAAGTAAAAACTAAAAAGTACTGATTGTAAGAAAAAAGAAGAATAGTCCATTATTTTTAACGTGTTTTAATGTTTTCGATTCTATGAGAAGCAATGGATGTTTTTTTCCTTTTCTAGGCCATCTTTGTCTATTGGAGAATAAAAATGCTAAAATTTTTAATATTGATATTGGTTTATGGTAAAAAATTGGATCTAGTTGGTACTTTGGGGAGAAAATAAAATAATAAAATAATAAGGGAATAACAACTTTATATTTTTATGGAAAAAAACCAGTGAAGGAAGAAAAGTTAGGGGCTCAGAAATTCTATGAATAAATAGTAGACTCAGAAATTTTCGTGGATTACTTAAAAAATTCTTAATACTTTTCAAAACCATATGTACAAATAAAAAAATAAAATAATAAAATAGTGGAAGAACCTTTTTTGGACAAAATTTTGTTTTTTTGTTGTAATTCAATAATAAATTACCGTAGGGACTTAAAATGTTCATAAAAAATTGCTATCATTTTTTAATCATGATATAATTTTCAAAATATATTGACTCTTTGTATGCTATTTATAGACATTTATAAATTTTGACTTTTTTTAGTATTTTTATTTAGAAAGAAAGAGATAAAACAAAACATTTCAAAATCCTTTATGATTCGTTCTTATCAAAAATATATAATAGGTAGAAATATTTTATAAGGGTTTAGAATTCAATAGTGCTTAAGAAATTCAACAAAATCACAAATATATATCAATTATGTTGTTATTATTTAAAAAAATTATCAATAGTAGAAACTATTCAATATATCTATTGCTTAAATTATCCTTTTCTATACACAGTAAAATGTTCAAAATATCTATAAATATTTTAAGCTTTTTGTGGTAATTTATTTTTATTTTTTTCTATACATTTTGATAACAACTTTTAAGTTAAAAAAACTTGAAAATGTAATACAAGATCAAACAAAAGTGTTTCTTATGATAATTTACAAACATTTTTAATGATAATTACAACTAGGGATATATCTATATTGATATTACATGAGTGGTTATAATAATCAAAATTAAATGCTATATTTAATGTGGTTTGTTTTTGTAAAAAATAAGTTCAAACTACCATATTAACATTAGAAAAATAAATTTCTATTAGTATTCTAAATAATAGCTATATAATTTATAAATATTATAATATAATATTGATTATATTACAGCGGAACATAGATAACTCGAATCGGTTGGGGGCGAAAATAAAATTCAAATTATCGAAAATTCGACTTATAGAGATTCGAGTTATCGAGGTGTCACTGTATATCCTTAGAAAATATAGAGGCTTATCTAAATATCTGATCTCAGCTTAGAATTGTTTTTTGTATTCGACGAACTATCATTAGTTTTAAATTTAAAGCATCCATTACAATTATAATGGTGGTACACTTGGTTACCTATTAAACGTCTACCTTGTATTTTTTTATATATATGTTGATTGTTGGCCATTTTTATGAATTTGATAATATATAGATTATTATAGAACCACGGGTTTTAAAAAACTAAGGATGGGTACTAATCATTAGAATCTAATGTAATCATTATTCAAATAAATTACTTGTTATTACTTATTTCGTGTTAATGTTGAAGGTTGTTTTAACGTAAACGGTTATTGTAATAAGCTCGATTAAATTAAAAAAAAACTCGAAACAAGCAATACAAATAATTAAAATTCCATTCAACTATTAAATAAAATATATTTTTATTTTTTTGGTAAGTAAAGCGTTTTAAATATCCAGTGTAATAAGTCAGGATGTTATTATTATACCTATTGTCTATTCTGAATAACTATTCCTGACGGCTGACAGTCCTCTACGACATGCCACATTGCCACTCAACAATTTAAACTAAACACAAACGCTAACATCTTGAAATAACCCACTGCTTTTTTAGACTTTCTACATACCTATTATAAATATTTTACTTTAGTATACTTATTCCCTACCAGGCGCTAACGCAGGAAATAGTTTCGGGGGGGGAGGTTTTTGAAAAATGTTCATAAATAATATTATACTATTCATTTGTAGGTCGGGTAATTTATTTTTGGTTCCTGATATTTCGGAGGAGGTCTATACACCACCCCCCCGCGGTCGCACCTGTCCCTTGGACTAGACTCCACCTAGATTCAAGAGACGTGGGTAGTGGGTATAAATCGTAAATCATAAATACATATTAAACATAATTTTCTTCATCTCTTTTTAATTTTCATAAGTTTAAAACATATTTTATTTATTTTACATTTAATTTCTCAATATTAGAGGTTAAAAAAAAATTAAATATTATATTATTAGATTAACATAATTTATTATTATAAATTATAAATAATTTAATACAACGAATCATTTGTACAATTGGTAAAAATATTGTTTAATTTAGTTGTATTGCAGTTATAGGTGTAAAATTTAATGTAAATAATGTAAAATATCTATATCTATATACAATTATTTTTATATTAAATAATCGAAAATATTAATTTATTACTTCAAACTATAATATATATATATATATAAATATATATTTGTGTGTGTTTAAAACTATGTCAATAATATACCTACTAAATATAGGTTCCTATTATTTAGAAAATTCTATCTATAGTGATAATACTATAGACTATAGAGTATAGATGTATATGAGCTAATAAAGCAATATTTTTATAGTCTATATAGGTATTCAAAATATAAAAATTACTAAATTACTATACATTATATAATAATAATCATCCTTGAGTTATTGATTTTTAACAGCAATTAGAATAAATAAATTTTAACATTGTAATATATATCAACAATATGCGTATGTCTACTTATTATATTATTATGTAACAAGAATAAATAAAATGTACTAATAATAAGTACTTAGTAAGACCAATGGACAATGGTGTATTTACGGGGCAAAATTAGGAATTATATAAGATACTTATTCTCCTCCTTGACACCCCTTTTTTTTAGTTAATATTCATATGGTTATAGTTATTACTAAATAATTTATTTATGGTTGGTTATAGTTATGATTTTCCATTTATTACTTTATCAGTAAGTAATAAAATGCTGAGAAACTACAATACATGGCATCAATAATTTTTGTTATATTATATCCTCTTTTCAAAGAAATCTTAAATACGCCAACGAGTTAGACGTTAGTCTGTGACTTTAGTTTATGAAAATTATAATTCATATATTAATTAGATATTTAAAAGCTTAAGGTCTTAAAATATATGTGTATACTCATTTAATATACTTTTCTTCAACTCATTTAGTTTATTCAAGTTTATGTTTTATAAGACGTTAGTATAGTACCCAATTTATTTATCAAAATAACCAAACATTATTATTATTTCGTTATACAATAATGTGATTAAATTAAAACTTTGCTTAAGTCATAGTATTAATATTGTCCATTCTCAATGTTATTCTTACATTAATATTTTAATTTGTTATTGATGTTTTAAAATCTTAAGCAAGCAGAATTTAATAATAGGCAAATGTGTCCAGAATAAAATATTATTTAATATGTAATTTTTACTTATTTTACTAATAATTATTTAATAATAAAACTTTGCAAAATAAATACTTGGTAAAATAGTAGGTATAAAAATTATACTGAATTGATACTCTAATTAGCCTAATTTAAGATCCAGCTTATTATAGTTTATTAGGTCAAAATACATTTTTTTAAAGTAATCGTGTACTTATAACAAAATGTCATTGCGAATAGTAAAATTCATAATACACGTGACAGTTGTATGTTCTAACGAATTATGTTTTTAAATTATAACAAAATAAAAATATTATATTTATCGTTAAAATATGTAGTTTCATCCAAATCTAAACTATAAATATTTATTAAAAAATGGGTTTGTAATTTTTTAAATTTTTTTAGTTCTATTGTGAAATATGAAGAATATATTTGTATGATTATTTGAAATTTAAACTTTAAAGTGCCTATAAAATAAAAATGTGCCCATGTGTTTTTAATAATTTTATACAGATGTAAGAACAACTTAGAATTACAGAGATATTTAAGATCTTGTATGCAATTGAAAAAAATTTAGATCAAGTAAATAATTTTCAAAAATCATTTCGAATATCTAAAAGAAAAGAAAATATTTAAATTACTCATGTCCTTAACTAGCTCAAAAACAGTCAAAACAATATTTAAATTATATTACAGAGTATATAGAGCATAACAATATAAATATTTGTTGAAAATTTCAAGTATCTACGGTTATCCGTTTTTTAGTTATAACAAAAAACAAAAATTGTTCTAAGAGTATATAGTTTATTATTATTAAAAGGGTCAAACATCATAAAAATATGAACTTCAATAAAGGTTAAAAAATGAATTTGACTTTCAAGTGGAAATTTTTTTAGTATAGATTAAGCAACTTGTAAAGAACTTTATATTACATTTTCAAATCTTCTGTATAAATAGAAACTTTTTTTGAATTTTTAACAATTTTAACTACAAAATAATTTATAATTTTCAAGATTTTTACGAATTTATTCAAAATGTTAACTTTAAATACTTTAAAAAAATATTATGACTAAAAATAGTCAATATTATGTATTTTGCAAAATTAACTACTTATTATATAGGAACCTTGTATTCAATTTTTACATTCAACTTTATTGGCATTTATATAAAAAAAAAGATCGATAATTTTAATTGTTTATAAATAATAGCTCAAAAAAAATCAAAATATTTTGAAAATCATACCATAAAATAGAAAATAATAATAAAAACACAATTTCAATTTTCTACGGTTATTTTGTGTTGAAAACAGGTTCATAAAATTCCCGTTTTTTTCATAATTTTTTAATTTATTATTGTTTTTCATAATTAATTTGAAAAATACTGGGATTTTTTATTTTTTACTTCTCCAAATTTCAATTTACTAAAACCTTAAAATTTGGAAACGAAGAAATTTATCAACAAATTATCGTATTATTGTGTGTGCATAAGAAAAATAAACATGTCATTGTAAAATCAATACATTTATTGCACCTTTCAGAATCTAAAAGAATAAATAAATAAATAAATTAATTAATTAAAATCCAATTTGTCGTTTAAAAATATAAAAATCTCAAGAATTTTAACGATTACATATAAAGTAAAATATAATTTTTTTAAATATTTTTTAATTACTTGAAACTAAAAAAAAGTTTTTTTTAAACATATACTTTAGACCAGGGATCGGCATTTAAATTCTATGGTGGTTCAGATAATTTGAAAAAAAATTGTCGAGGGCCATTTAAATATTTTGTTAATAATATTATTGTGTTTTCGGAGTTATCGTGACTATTATTATTTATTGTAAGCAGTGAAAAACGATGAACGCCATCGTAATCTCCAAATACATCATAAAATAGACCAAACATCTATTATGTGCGGAAAACCAGTACTAAAAAAAAATATTTTTTACGGTCCAGTTATTTCCCCTTCACAACCCGGATTTGGCCCTCGGGCTACCTAGCCGACCCCTGCTTTAGACTATTCGAGATCTTGAGTATTGTAAAGTAATCATGCAGACACTCAGAATACGCTGCGTGTGTTTGTTTATACGACACCTAGAATGTAACTGAAAACCCATTGAGTAGGTATAACGCAAAATTTCACAGCGCTCATAGTAATAAATCATCACTTGAAAAGTGTCAGCTTTTCTCAACAAGTAAGTTTAGATTGAGTGGATTTTTGAATCATATACTTAAAATCTTCTCAATTTTCCTGACACCTTAAGTACTAAAAGTTACAGATTAATATTCTTTATTATAGAGTAGTAGTAGATGCGTTTAATGAAAAATATACATTTACCACAGGTTGTCTCATATTATTAGTTTTGAATATATGCATGTTAAAAAGTAACTATAGGTAGTTAATATATCATATTATTTATACTATGTATTAGTTCTAAATACATACTTACGCATGCATTAAAATAAATAATGTTACATTATTTATAAATAGGTGATTAATTTAATTTGTAAAGTGTAATAAAATTTTAATTTTTTTTTAAATGTTTATAAATTATATAATATTAAATTATATTACCTTTATTATAATTGTATAATTGTATGACAATTATTATTAAGTATTATTAATTTTGTTCTGCGCACACTTCTTATAATAATTGTTTACTAATTTTTTTTTTAAAACGAATTTTATTTGGTTTACTTAAATCTAAAATACTATTTATAGGTTTAATAAAATAGTGCTTTAAGTAATTTGTTTAGTATAAAAATATAATAGTGGTAGGTACCTAATAAAACTATTTACTAAATAATATTTCATTTTACGTTCATAATTGTTGGGTATTTAAAATATTTAATTAAATTGTTGGTAAAATTCAAATGCATATCTAAAAAATGATTAACGTAATAAAAGTGTGAAAAAAGACTACATTTTATTACCAACGACTAAACCACGTTAAATACATCAGTTCTCCTCCAATCACTGAAGTTAAGTAACATCGGGAGTTGTTATCTTGTTATCGTTCTTGAATCGGTCACCGCTTAGAAACACTACGTACCATTGCCATTTTTTTTTGTTTTTAAATTTATAAATATGAAGCTTTGTGAATATAGTAAAGTTAAATTTATCATATGGTAGGTCATTGTTTTGCCTAAAGTAAATATTCAAATAAGGTTACTAATCTTCATGGATACTAATATTAATTTTGTTTTTATTTTAATGGGTGCTGTTGTTAAAATAACATAATTTATTTTTAGTACTTTTCTTAAGAATGATCAATCAATTATACTTTATATTAAACTTTAAACATCATTAATATACTGTAATAGTCTAAAAGACTTTAGAAATTTATTTTGAAATTAAAAAAAAACATAACCTAACCTATTGTTTTATGATTAATAATGTCTAATGTAATTTACTGAAGTGTTTAATACATCTATAGTAATGTACTATGTAATATATGAACACAATCATATCATATGAGAAATTATTATAATCAATAATAACTAAATGAGCTATAAAAAAATAAATTGTACGATATGATTTAAGACTTATTCGTTAATATTTATGTAGGTACAGATTACAATTTAATATACCATACTTTTATTTGTATTTCAAATTTATATTAATTTGAATACTTTAATCAAAGTTCACATCCATTGATCGCAATCAAAAAAGATAACAAAATAAATAACTTACTAAAAAAATGCATCAAATAATATATACATACAGAGTGATTCTTTTAACATAACTCATAAGACATAACATTATTTAAAAAAAAATAATGTTATAACTAGTATTATTTTTTTCATATAGAATCATTTTTTTTATCAGTATAATTATTTTTTAAAACAAATTTTTCAAACTTTTTGATACGATATTTTTCCAATTTTACCTGATGGATATAGGTATAAAAATGGCCATAGCAAACTGTTTTTAAAATTAAATTCATTAACATTTACAAAAAAAATTAAGATATAAAACTATCTTGTAGAACATAAAATGATTAAAAAAAAAAAATGTTTTGTCGTAATTTATCGCAAATTTTTAAGTATCAAAAAAAACAAAACAAAAAAAAATTAATAAAATACATTACTATTTTTACGGTAACAACTGTTTTTAATAATGATAACAATAATGATACTATATATGATATTTTTATATTTATAATTGTTATTTATTATTGTATTATAATATCCATAAGCAGCAAATGCGCATTATTGTTTTTATTTCATTGAAATAATGTAAATATTAAGTTGTATTGAATAAATTAATAAATATTATTTTTATATATTTTAAATATAAATTATTAGTTACTATTATTTAGCGCAATTTGTCTAGAAAAACTAGAAAAATATAAAAATAATTAATTTTATTATTCATTGATACTCAAATATGAACTATTTTATTGCTATTTAAACAATTATTTTATGAATGTATTATAATTTTCCAAATATTTATCTATATGGACAAATATTTAGATACTACAATACTCGTATAACCTATTTAAAATTTTGAAATAATGGTTTTGATAACAATTTTTTTTTGGCTGAGTCAGAAAGCCTGAATATATAATATAAGCCCTCATACATGCCACAAGGAGCATATTTTCTTACCAATTTAAAAATATTAAAAATACAGATGAAAAATTGTTTTTTGTAAGCATTTCAATTTCAATTTTTTACACAATTCATCAAGAAAACTAATTATTTTGTAGTTAAAAATGTATATTCACTCTGTAATTTCTTGTCAATAAATTATTCCTATCAAATCGAACATTTGCAATGAGATGTGAAGAAAAAATTTTCAACTCAAATCCTACAAAAACAGGCGTTCACCAAAGCCGTATTCTATATTCTTTCCCTGTTTTTCTAGAATATACATACAGAAGACAGCAGACCTACCACGGTCCAACAACACAATAATAACTACCCTAGCTACTTTCGCCAATGATACAGTCAAGGCTTCATCTAACTCCGATATTATTTAATTTTTAACTTTGAGAGTGGTCTCTTAGGAAATTGAATATATTTAATTTGAGAATAGTAATGCATAGAAAATTATTGTATTAAATTTTCTATGACAATTATATTTTTAAGATACTTGGAATAATTTTATGTACTTATATATATATATATAATTTATACTATTAACTTATTTACACCCGGTTTAACCGTCGGTATTTACTTAATGATTCTCATAGTTTATAAGTTTATAATTAATAACAATAATACATTAGGTAATTATATAATTTTCGAATAATTTATTATTTCTTACATGTGGTGATTTTGATAAAAACTAGTTCAACTTACTGAAGGCTAACATATTACCATTGAAAAATTAAATTACTCGTACATAAATTATAAATTATCCTTATAGAATTAATAGAGTCTTACCCCGCACCATTTCCGTTTAGAATTGTTTTTCAATGATCAGATTAATTATTGAATTCAAATGTAACACATTCATAACAGAAGTATAACCTACTCAAAGACGAGGCGTCGAGGTACTCTTGAAACATACTACATATTAAGAACATATCGACTTTCTTGATATTTTAATGTAATTTGTTTATTTTGTTTAACTATTTATAATGACTATTTTTTGTGTTAATTATAACTTATAACTAAGTTAAGTACTCATAAGTTTATTCTTTAGTTTCATAATTTATACATGTATACATATATTATTAACTTGATAATATTACACCATATGTATAAATACTATAAATTCTAAAATCATTCTTACATAAAAAATCTGGCGTTTTTAATATTTTTAATTTTAAAAACTATAATTTCAGTGAAAATCAACAAATAGTGTGTGTGCATTTTGAAAATGCTTTACAATACTATGCAAGGTAAGCTATACATGACGTATCTTCATACCTGAATGTATATTACAAAAAAACCTATATAAATAATTTTTATTGATATTTATTCTATATTTTTATTTGTATTAAATTAATTAATTGATAAATTAATGGATCATTTCAACTCAGTTGTTATTGTAATTTCTTCCAATTATTTTATAAGAATTATTTTTATTTTAGACCTATCAAAGAAAAAATAGTTTCAAAATTATTATGGTTTCTTACCCAAGATAGTAAGAAACAAATAATATTTCGAACGGTAAAAAAGAAAACACAAACATTCTTACTTCAGTTGAATGGCAACGTAAAGAATGCGACAAGAATAAGTCTGTTGACGACTATCATACAATAGGCAATCGATAATATTCTTAGCAAATATGAGTTTGAAATTAACCAACAGGCAACAGCCTACAATACTAATTGGATAATTCTAAAATATGTGATTAATATAATATATAGAAGCTAATAAACACTTTTCAATATAGGTATCTATATGTGATAGGTAACATCTAATGTATTATTCATAATTAATAAAATAAGAGTATAATAAAACATCGAAATAAATAATATCTAACCTAGATAAGACGTATTAAATTTGTGATGTACTGATGTGGATGTACCTATAATATTATACGAGTATATTACTAAATTATACTATAGGAAATAATGTTTATATAGTATATAGTGATATAAAAATATTTATTTTTGTTTTTTTTTTTATTTTAAGGAGCATGATAAATATTTACTAAATGTATAATGTAGCTATTGATATATTATATTATAATCTTCTAGATATTTAGTTCCTATTTACTATATCCCGTTTACACAATAAACCTTGTAGAGATAGTTAATAGATAAAACAAAATATTTATTATAGAATAACTTTTTTGAAGGATTCAAATTTCCTAAATAAAATATATTATTTCACGAAAATATGAAAACAGTTACCTATCAGATGAAAATTAAATTAAATGAAAAAGTGAATACCATGCATGAAATTACGGTGAGATATGATTTTTCAGTTAAAATATTATTAGAATGTCTAGAACATTGAACATATTATACATCAATTTCAAAGGTGAGTGGTCACTATACGTGGTGATATTAATATGCATGTCGTTTATCATAATATTATGTGAATTTCATATCATTATAATATTTTATACATGTACCGAATATCCGTTTGGTGTATTTCGTATTCGTATCTTACTTAATATACGATTTAACCCTCATATCGTTTATTACATTGTTCATTTTGATAATTGGACAAAGGATCGAATGATTTCGGTTGAATAAACATTTAACCGAAATCATTTAGGATGAATGGACATTTGGCTGACAAGTATAAACATTTATTGTAATTCATCGTACTCTGAAGTGACATAAACCGGTGTTGTGGGTCATCGCTGCTTATCGTATATATAATCATAAATGATAAAAATAGTGAATGTGTTATGTTATTATTACAAGGTGTGTTATCGTTGTACAGAGCAGGGGTAGCTAACGAAAAACTGAAGGGTTAGGATATGATTTGAATACATCAACTTGTTACTGGCTTAGAATATTTAATTTTTTTCAAACCACTGGAAAAAAATATATGATCTGATATTAGTTTTATACCTATTCAAAAAAAGTATGGAAATAAATATTTTTTAATTATCTGAAATTCAAAGACTAATGGGGATAGGGAGAATGTTCTGAAAAGCTTACGTAGTTGAAACTCAAACAAAATATAAACAAAATAAAAATTGAAAAAAGATCTATTTCTTAATTTTCTTTAGTTTTATTTTTGTATATAGGTATACATTTTTACATGTTGATCAACTGACTCAGGACAAGTACGGAGCAACAGCGTTACACAAATTTATCATTATTTATAACATTATAAACTAAACGTAGTTAATAAATACTTCTTTAAAAATGGTACTGAATAAGTATTTTGCTAATTAACAATCTTTAGATAATGTTATTATGAATTATATTATATAAGTTAATAAATGTAAGTAGGTAATACAAATATTTAATGTTTGAAGACATGTAAATATATTATTTTAAATTTGATGTTATGTACACTTGTAAAAGTTACTTAAGTATTCAAACATCAAAACAGGTACCTACTGACTTTTAAAAGTATTTGAATGCAAATACAGATTTTTTTCAAATATTTTCAAATAGTTTCTTAGCTTTAAAACTTGTTTCGTGTATCATGTATAATATGCACAAATTATTGTAAACATAAAAAAAATAAATACAAATCATATTCATATTCATATTTGTTCAAAATAATATATTATATTATACCAAGTTAATTCATTATCAGAAAAATATTTATCAATTTTAATTATACTGCAATCATATAATTTTAGAACACCTATTTTATTATTTTGAATATTAAAGTATACAAAAACACAATAGCAGTTTATAAACTATACAATAAATAATATTTTAATTAAATATATCATATTGTGCATTTGAGTACTTAAGTATATTAAGAAAATGTAATGATAAAATATAAGTATTTACAAAAATGATTTAAATATTTAGAAAATACTACCTGCATTAGATTATTCTTCCACGTGCTTGAAATTAAATTTTGAATCAAATAATAATTTAAAATCTATACTTCATACACGGAACAGCATAAAATGGTATACAATGTATACTATACATTATTAGGAGTATCTAGTTATCAAATATGGTATACCATAAAACTGTTAACTATTGTACCTATGTTTTTATGTACATAAATATTATATAAATATGCATTTTTTTAAGTACAAAAATATTCATATAATAATTATTTTAGTAAATATAGTAAATAAGTTGAGAAACGGCACGGGGTGATATGGGGGCGAGATCATTACCTAGTTTTAGCTCACCAAATATTTGAACTCTAGTTGCACTTATGTTCAGAAATATTTTTTTGTGGTGAAAAATTTGTGGTATTATGATTGTTATGTAATTGAATTATGTTATATAATTTCTAATATAATAAATGAAAAATTTTTTTTAGTAAAATGCATTATAAGAATGGCTGAACTATAATATAATTTAGCTAGTAGCCTGCAGTAGGTAGCTATCTTCGACCATATAAACTATATGCTATATGGTCGAAAGTAGCTATTATCTTAAACGATTATACATACATTTTTAATCATATTAATATGCAAACTGTAGAATCACGATAAACGTATTTTATAATCTTTTAAGTTTATTTAAAAGAAGTTAATAATAGTATTTTGTATAAACAAATTACTGATTAAATATCTTATGATTAAAATAACACCACTCTAATATCGCATGTATTCCTAATATAATAATATATAAATTAAATTCAAATGTAACTAATACTTAATAGTAACTCAGCACTTACATTAATAATTTATGTGATAATTAATGCTATTACTATTAAATTATAATATTATTTGTATACTTTTAATTAATAACTATTATATATTGTATATTAACTGTTTACTATGAATTATATTATATTGTATTATAATTATATATATATATTTTACTAATGTTATTATTTCTTTGTGATGTATTAGTTTCGCGATGTGTTGGTGGCGATATTTTGTCAGTATACCTGTGTAAATGGATGCAGAATCATTTAGTCATTGTATAAATTTAAATTTACACAGTCGCGTGTATTTAAGCAAAATAGATTATGTTTACTTAAAATTTTCAACTTAATGAATATATATTATATTTACAAAAAATATTGAAGGTAATTCGCCACAGCGCTGTGGTGTTCTTAGATAAATTTCAATGGTGAGTAGCGGGACGTAGCATGCTGCATGGTCTGCATGCAAAATTGTACAAAGGAATGAAGATGCTCCTGATTGGAGCAGTAAATGCCAAATGGAAAGTATATTGTTTAAAATCTTTTGAAAGTATTCCAAAAAATACTAGTGAAGTTTTTAAAATATGGCAATATTCCGAATCCATCGCCATCAAAACATGGTAGAGTTAAAGTTATGCGAATATTTTAAAATGGCTTTACTTGAATTTTACAAATGTCAATAAAGTCCCCACAAAATTACCGGTTTATCATATGTCAAAGATTATTGATTTTTAATGATATAATAATAATTAAAATTCTATTTAATATTTTACATTGTGATTTATAAAATAAAATTTTGTTGTTATAATAGTCATATTTAATATTTATAATTTATATTTGTGTAAAATATGCATTTATTGTTCTATAACGTATAAGTAGGCTTATATCTATAATATATTTTATACATTAAACAAGTAGGTAGGTACGTACTACGTTAATATAAATTGTATATTTTTTATAATATTTTGGTTTTGTATTTATTCCAACGCACGTAGTCTAGTTCCTTTAAATAGAATTGTATCAAAATTATAATTTTATGTTTTGCCTTGAAGTTTCAGCGAAATGCCACTCAAATACAGACACTTCTTACTAATAAGTTATTATAGCTATTAGTTATTAGTTATTAGTTATATTATTTTTATCTTGAATTACCCGTAACATTGTAGTATATACACTATATACACTATACAGTATACACTGATGCTAGTTAATACTAATAATTATTATTAATTACATTATACTTTTATTCGTCAGTTACTGGTATTTTATGATTAATGTTTTAATACAAGAGCGTCAAGAGCTTTATATTTTGTTCATATTAAGTGGTGAAAGAGTTTTGGGAAGATTACCTAGATCCCTAACGAGCAAAACTTATTTTTAATTTTGATTTTACAATTATCTATACCCTAGATGTCACAACTAAATTCTATAGTCACAATAACAGATTTATATATGATATAATATTCATTAGGTACTATATTGTCTATATTTACTGCAATGATGTTATTGTATAGTCAATAATTCAATATTAACGATATAGTACAAATATAATGAACAAAATGATTGATTGTGATTTATAAACATAGTTTTTATGAGTTTTTCTATTCATTGACATTTTTTACTGATATCAACTTGCATTTGAATAAACTTAATTTACGACTTTTATTCTGGAAACTGACAATTGAACTTGGTATTCATTACATTTTTGACATAAAGAAAGAAAATAGTTAATATTATTACTATACGTATTCCTGTTTAATAATATAGATTATAGGTACTCTAAGTGATCTTGAAAGTGAATTTCAGAATTTGTATACAACAAATATAGGAGTCTTGCGGAAATCTTTGAAATTAATTTCTTTAAGTTTTATAAAACCTTCATATCTAATTCCCAAATTGAATATTAATTATAACTTATAATCAATTGCGTCTGCCACTTCTAGTTTGAAAGACACAACCTGCATCAACCGTCATAACAATTATTAATATTATCAGTTTCTTTTTTAATTCACTTATATTATTGACCCCCTCCTTTCTCTTCATCAATCATAAACGAAATTAGCATTCTAATACAATTAATCGCTTCGTATTCAACTGGATATTATATTTTAATTTGGATGTATACTTTGTAGTTTGTACTGATATAGATTCTTAGTGCACAATTTATTCTGAAAATGTGTTTGTGTTATTAATACTTATTATTGTTGTGTAATTGTATTATGCAGAAAGATATAAAATAAAGTGCATTTTCCCGGTATAAAAAAATATTTAGTCTAGTACAGAATATAATATACGCCCTAGTATATAAGGAAATAATTATAAGATTATAAGAACAAGACACCATAAAACATAGGTAGTAATTTACCTACTTTAATTATATAAATTTATTAATCTGTGTTATGCGAATTATGTAATTAGTATGATTACTAATTAATAATGATAATTTTTTTTTTTTTTTGCAAGATTATACTTATTTCGTAAAAATAGCGTATATAATTCAAGTGCATTTAGGATTGATTATATTTTATACATTTAGGTATTCTGTCTTTTATTTCTATTTTTATTTTTTATTTTAGTTGTATTATCGTTATTTGTAAAACGCATAGCATCCATTGATAATTCTATCATGTTATATTATTTTTTCAAATATAATATGCGCAATATAGCAAGACAAAAATATAACTGTACATAATAAGTAATATAAATGACGACAGATCACAGTAAATATAGTTCATTAAATATTTTTTTCAATTCAATCAATAATCAGTGCTCACTGTTCGGCGTTTAGGTATAGGTAATGTGAATAATAAATTCACTTTGTTATATATATATACAGGAGATAGGGAGAAAACAATCAGCGTTTTTAATAATTAAAATATTTTTTATTTTTGTATTTTAATGATTTGATAACATTTGTAACTTTAACTTCGGCAGTCTAGCTGAATATAAGAGTTGGCGGCAATATGAACCACTCCCGTCCATTATATAATGCCATACAACAAT
This sequence comes from Rhopalosiphum padi, assembly GCF_020882245.1. Taxonomy (NCBI): domain Eukaryota; kingdom Metazoa; phylum Arthropoda; class Insecta; order Hemiptera; family Aphididae; genus Rhopalosiphum; species Rhopalosiphum padi. Next base: position 39,866,537 of record NC_083599.1, read on the forward strand.
TTATAAGACTGTTAAAATGTGTGGTTATCAAAAGTCTAAATAAATATGTGTTGGCGTGTTGCCTACTAGCTTATACGAATATACATGAAACAGATTAGAAATTATATGGAATATGTTGTATACTATATACCATTGTGTATTACTCAATGATACATTTAGTACACACATAATATTATAAGTATGTAACTATTATAAACATATGCATTACAATTTCAACTACAGTATATTCGTCGTACAGTTAAAATGTAAAAATTAAGCTGAACGAATCTTTATGGATAATGACACAGTTTCTTATTTTTGATACCTCTTAAAATAATAATTAATAAATCGTAAAATTAAAATATTTTTATTTTTATTTTTGTAAGTATATAACATTTTGCGTACTTTAATCAGTGAAAAATGTATAACAATTGAATAGCATATCAATATTATATCATCATTGTATTGTTTAATCTAATTTACTATGATAAATTTATTACCATTTTGGCGTGTTTTATTTAATTTATAGATTGTACAATAATTTAAAAAAATATCATAAGTGTGATAGGATAGGTAGTATAATAATAATAATAATAATAATAATAATAATAATATATCGTAAACTTTAACAAACGGATATTATATTAAATTAAATTACATTACAACAAATTATAATATTATATATTATATGAATAATGTAAAAAATAAAAATACACCTTTACAAATTAACAAACAAATCATTCTATTTAGTAGGTTGCAATATATTAACAGTTAATACCTATTATAATAGCCGTACCATCTGTACCTATAAACATATATAAAAGTATAAAACAAGTGTATATAAAATATTAATACACCCAGCATTAACATCACGCAGTTCACTGATCACTAACCTTTATCACAAAAGATAGATTTAAAGCCCCGTAATTATCTATAGGTCTCATTTTAAAATTAATAACTCAGTTTTTCGATTAATTTAACTGTCTGCGGGATTATAGAAATAAAATTTACGACGTTCATGAATTAAATTCATGATTTATAGTTATACACATCTGTATTCATTTTTTTTATTATTGAAAGATTTTTAGTTCATTATATGATTTCAATTAATATAACCCAAGAAACAATACTTTATTTCAACGAATGATTTTGAAATATTTTAGCGCAAAGTTTATGCGAAAATAATTTTTTTCTTCGTTCAGAGAGCATGTTTTTATTCTTATTCTTTATTTATGATCTTGAACATTTAATTTTTTTCATAGCTTAAATATTATGTTTTATATCTGAATGAATAGTTGTATTATTATTTGCCTAACATGATAACCCAGTGATACATAGAAACAATTAATTCAATTTAAACACAACTAATTTATCTATGTTTGTATTGTTCATGTAGCATTCAAACACAAATAAATATTAATATTATGAAAAAACAACTGATTTGACTGACACAAAACCACATAATGACATAATGTTTCAATGTTTGTTATCCGGTTGTCAAACATGGTATACTGCATTTTGAAAACCAATCAAAAAATATAATACAATACTATTATACAATGTACTTGAAAACGTTCCATCTCCAGATAACCAATCAGTATCTCGATAAAAATCGATTTAAATGAACTGAAGAGAAAACGTCACGTTTGACTAAGGGGTACCCTTATTGCACCCCGTCATACCAGCCGACCATCGTTTTTATGTACACCCGTCAGTAATATGCCATATGCGTGTAAAAACAAGAGATAAGATGCATTTTATTATTCTTATCGTTATAATGATGATAGTCAATGATATGACCAGCCGATTGTATCTATATATGAAAATAATTTTTTTGTTAACATAGCACCTTTACGAGGACGGATATATTATGTATAATATACTTACCGTTGAATTTAAATAATATTTCATATTTTCATATAATCAATTTTTATAAATAACTACATTTGTGCTGGGACGAGGTAAGAGAATAGAGTAAAATGTAATATTATTTAGACTAATAATATTATAATATTATGGTAAATGGTTAATGGTTATATTTCAATGTTCCGCTGAAATTTGGATACATATTTAAGTACTTATCTTCTCCTCAGCTAATATAAATGGAAAAACAAACTACTATTCATGTCATTGTACATTTTTACCCATGACATAATCATAAATAAAATTGATTTTTGCAAGTATATTAAGTTTTCTTATAGTTACGTAAATATTTTCTATTGCGCTTTAAATTTTTAAAATAGTTCTTATCTTTTTCTTATGATATTCAGAATTCATCATTTATATTAGCTTCTCTCTCACAATGGAGTAAATTTCTGGGTAGCAGCATTTAGTTTGTCAGTATCTTAGTTGCAGAAAATAAAGTCATTAAAATCAGAATATAAAGTTTGTACAAAATTGTAATTTTTTTATTATCATCTTATTTCAATCTTAACTATGATTCTGGAGTGTAAAATTGAGAATGTTTTCTAGTGACAAATTTGATCTTGTAAGTACTTTGGAGAGGGACATCAACAGTATAGAAATATCTAAGTACCTTATTCAAATATTCAACACTTATTTTGATGAATAGATAAACTATCAAAAAAAAAAGCAGGAAAACGCGAATATTTGTGCAACACTCGTTTACGGCAGGCGCAGATCCCCCGTGGGGGGCAAAGGGGTGATAACTCCCTCCCCCCGTAAATATTTTCTGGATCCGCGCCTGGTTTACGACTTGTTTAGTAACCTGCAATCAAACATATCAAAAATACGTATTATGTATATTATTATAGATAATATTGAAGTTAAAAATTTAAGGAACTATTCCACTAATGTTTTTAGTTATTGTGTTGTAATTCAAAAAATATTAATCGTATGAACTTGGAACAATCCTATTACGTATATTATTATTTTTTAAAAGCAACTAAATACTTTTGGTTGTTATTTGGGGCTACAAACTTATTTACATCATAGTTCTAAAATAGAATCTACTAAACATCAATAATTTGGTATTGGCTTATAAATTGTAACAACTAACAATAATATTTTAATTATTTTAATTATTCTATATTTTCAGCAAGACTTACCGTATTATAAATAAAAACTGACAAACCGTCTCGAATTATTGTTATTCGTATAAAATGATTTATCATTGAATTCAAATTCAACACATCCATATTACAGTGTAAACCTACTCAATAGCGAGGTACACTTTAACTTACTATACACTAGAGCGATCTCTTTGGTTTTTTCAGATATATACATAATATATACTAATTTATTAATACTGCAAAACAAAATTCGCGATATTTTGTTGTTAAATAAAATATTAAATTTTATTATTATTCAATGTATTTTTATTAAGTAACAAATACCTATGTAGAAATAAATAATTAGAAGATAAGTCTTCTTTTAATTTTTTGAATAAGTCTATTACCTAGACCCTGTGCTGTGTATAACTGTTTGAAGGAATTTTCAAACTGTTATTTCTCTTTATTTCCTTTAATTATATATAATATAATAACCACATAATTATTTTGACTTGGGGATTAATTTACACAAGGTATATTATAAAAGCAGCCAAAGTCCCAGCCTCCCAGATGGCCAGGCTCTAGAATAATTTTTCTAAACGACACCCCGAATCTGTAGATGACGTATAAGATGTGAAATCAGACAACATAAATTTAAATTAATTTCAATAAATAAGTTGTATTAAACTTTGAAACACGTTCATACTAAATGCTTATTGTTAGACGTATATGTCTGTAGAGTAGGACGTAGGTATTAGAAAAATACATGTTTGTATAGAACCATTATAATATCATAGAACATTGAAAAACAAATATTGTAAAGGTAGTACCTACAACATTAAAACTCATATTATATTTTAACATACCATTCAATATTCATACCTAACGAATCATAATAATATAATATTCCGATTACCTGTGTGATATTCGTTCACATCTGTGCAGTGTTCATACGACGCTGCACACATCGAAAGGCGAAATTTGATAAACGGTATAGATATACTCGTTTTAAATTGTATGTACGTATAATATAAAATATTATACTGCTACTTTTATAGTGTCTAGTAATATTATTATTGGGACGATATTATATTGACAGAAACGCGATACTGAAATACCGGAGACTCCAGCGAAGAAAAGTTTTCATTGGGGCGCGGTTGATAGGCGGTTGAGTGGTGGAAACCGTGTGGAAGTGGAATAATATTATACAAATTCACACACATACACACACATATATATATATAACATTGTAATAACGCATGGTCGAAATTATTTCGTTATTTTAGAGATGGCGATAAAAATAAAAAGAACAGACGATGGACCGTCGGCTGTAATAAATGGGATGTTGAAAAAATAACACACACACACGCATAAATAACACCGTGTACATGTAACACCACACATTGATCATGCATGTTATACGTCACATTATATTATGTATATGCCACGTATAATAATATAATGTTCTAATCAAATCTAATATTGTACACATATACATATTATAATATAATATACGTATATTATAAATGTATTATTATAATACGTATCGTTGTCGTTGTATGACGCGTGTTCAAATATAATTTATAATAAAAGTCACTATTATTATTATTAATATTTTTTTTTTTATACTAGAGTTCGGCGGCCGTGGCAAAAACAGCACACGTGTGCATGCATTTAATAATATAATAATAATAGATAAAATAATAGATAATAATATTAATAGTGATGTTTATAATATAATTTGTAATAATTATAATAACGTCTATTAAAATCCAAACTGATGATGACAAATTAAATAATGCCAGTGGATTTTCCATGTCTTAAACTGTTAAATGTAAGGTATGCATACATTATTACACGGTAATTTGGACGGTTTTGATATACACAATACAGGTCTAATGTTATTATAATAACTATTTTATGTTATGCAACCAATGGCAACTCAATATAAACAAACCAATATTCGTTTTTTGTAAGCCAACATGTCCCTGTATGAGGCTCGAGTCCATCTTTAAAATGCAAAATTTAAAAAGTAGGTTTTAAGGTGCACATCATCCGGATAGAATTAACTATTTTCCGAATTTCAGAACAACGAGTACGATAGACTTGTCTGTAGATCCTTACACACACACACACACACACACACACAAACATCTTTTATTAATAATTCGTAGGACGGCCGGTGGCGAAGACGGTGATTAGCGGCGTCTTCTCCGTGGCGGCGGCGGTGGTGGTGCGCATTTCGTCCAACCACCCCATCCGGTACGCCCACATTGCGCGCGGCGAGGTGGCATGGCGACGGGCTGGAGTGTGCCAGCGACGGGGGTTGGTGCGGCCGGTCGGTCGTCGGTCGGCCGTCCGTCCGTCGATCGGTTGGGCGACGGGGCCAGTCTTGGTTGAATGACGCACCGCCCGCCGCGCACATACCGACGCACGGGGTTAGGGCGGCGCGGGGAGAGCGGCACTCAGAATCGGCGGAGGAGCCGGTCGGTCGTTTCGGCCACCGCGTCGCGCACACACGGTAAAGGCGCGCGCGGGCGCACACGTGCTCCGACGCGACCGCGGTCGTTGGCCCGAAACGTTTTGGTTTGGTGGTCCCCGCACCGATCCGCCCGCCCGTCAATCGGTCCCGACCGTCAACGGCCGCCACCCCGTGGCGGTCGCGTTCGCGCACAAGACGTTTTTAACAATGGTGCAAACGACGGTAGCCAAACCGAGTAATTTACCGAATTGCGCGTAGTACAATACGGAGCTCGTATTGGCCACACGATATCATGATAATCATAATAATTATAACAATTCAACATCAACAACAACAACAACAACAACAGCGACGCCGCCGCCGACAATGACGGCAATAACGACGATTGTGCGACCAGAGGGGTGTAGGTACCCAGGCGAAATGGCGTTAAATCTAAACGCCAGGGAAAGTAGTCGACGAGTCGGCTGCCTGGGCTATGTCACCCGCGGTTGTGTGTCCGGTATTATAATGATATACCGCGTAGTCGTCGTTATCCGGCCCACAAGACCGGCACTAATAGTTACGGTTTCGGCGTCCGAAATATACGACGGGCGGGACGGTTGCGGCAGACGACTATATACCACTCTCTGCAGCCTACCTGTCTGCCTATCGTCGATAACTCTAAAAACCGTATATTATTATAATATGCGTCTATAAATAGATACGTTTTTGAATGCAGTCTGACCGTCGTCGGATGCCGCGAGGAGCACCGTACTATAATGTCGTAATAAATATGCGCATATTAATTTTCAACTAATGTCGTCTATACATATATATATATATTATACACTAATAATAGATATATGTATAATATGTTATATTATTATTATTATATGATGGCATGTGGGGACATACCGCCGGCTAGCGACTGTTATGTAAAAAAATAAAAACGCGTTTTATTTGGGCCAATCGAGTGGAAAATATTATGGGTGTAGATAGAGTAGTGCGAAGTGGATACGTTTTAAAATTCACGACGACTACAATGTCGTAGCGTAGCCATCGCGCGGGCGATATGTCGTTTTGCTTTATTTTTTCGTGCACCGTCCCCGACGGTTGCAGACGGCAGTGCCCAAGTCGAACAACACACGTTTTTCGACCACGCGGCGATCGCACTGATTAACATATTATTATCAGACATTATTGTCGGCTATACTATTATTATATGCGTGTATACCGATGTGCCACCTTTTAAACCGCGTGTACGCCGCGTAGCCAACCTTTTCACATACGTGTCGCTGCAGCAGAATAATAACATATTTATTATATAATCATTGTATGCGCAGTGTTGTAGAGTATTATTTTTGAGTAAAACAGTATTCAATTACTTCTATGAATATTCAATATATTTTTAAATACATACTTTCAATATCAAATTTTATTGTTCGTACCTACTAAATGTTTACTGGATTTCATTTTTTGGTGGTTCATTCCAATTGTTTTATTTTTTCGATTTTCGCGTGTATTATCAAACATAATATCGGTTCTGGTTATTATAATTTATTATTTATTTCATTTTATAGTAAAATATGAAAATGATAATCATCTGATCTGCACATTATCTCAGCGGTATAACTATTAATATAATTTGAGGGTATAATAGTGAATATTATACATTTTAGATTTTTAGCAGAGCAATAATGAATGCATTGATTTTATTTTTATTATTTTTTATCTGAATACTATTTGTAGTAGAAAAAATGCTTTGGTCATCAACTTTTATGAAGGTTTTTGATAGCAAATTGAATCTAGTTAATACTTTTGAGAGGTCAAAATTGAAAATGCTCAGTTTTTTTTATTAAAAACAATGGAGGGGAAAAATACGAACAAAATATATATATTCATAATAATATATTATTATTAAAATAATTGTTTTGTAACCTTAGTTACCAAAATGTTAGGACGTCTTTGTGTTTACATACTTTTTTTCAGTCTATATAAAAGTACTGGAAATAAAATTTAATAACTTCTATATTATTACATTTAAATATATCCTTTTATAATAATTAAATACCTATTAATAATATAATAAATGCAATATTTTTAACAAAAGTTAAATCAACCAACCCTTAATAACGCTAATAGTAAAATAAATTACAGTAGTCTTATCGTGAAATGTACTTAGTGATATTATACAATAAAATATTATTGAATTTAAATTGAACACTTACATTATAGTGACTTATATATACTCAATGTACTACAGAGCGGTTACTTGCTCTTTTTAGAATTAATCTTTAAACCTCATATCACCTCCAAAAATCCCTTAACTCGTTAAACTCAATTATTAATAGTTATGTTGATTAATTTTATATAAAGGTTAAAATTTAAATAATGTTATTAATTTGTAACTATTTATCTCTACATTATAATTACTACGAAAATCAATTGTTATTGTTATTGTTATTTTTTTTATTTATATTAATTACTAATATTATAAAAATTATTGGAGTATTAATCATATGGCATACATCTAACGAATTAAATATATATTTTAAAAATATTTTTTTTTTTTTAAGTATTCTTTAGAATGTTGTAGGTACCTATAAACGGGCTATATTACGCATACTAGTTGACTAGTGAGTAGTGACTGTACTGAATATAATATAATAATAAATAATAATTAATAATAGTTGTTGTATATTATACGCGTATGTACTATGTTGTATGCACTCGAAGACTGACGATCGAACAAACAGACTTATAGAGCGTGTGTACTATACCTATAATATGTCAGCAACTTACAAATATTTACCAACTACTGAAATAGGTACAATCGAAATATCGAATTTCACGTATAAAAACGTTTGTACGGCATAAAAATTGTATGGTGATTATGTAACTTTTTTAAAATTATAAATTGTAAAAAAGCGTACATAATATTATTGTCACTATGGTTATTAAAATGTTTGTGTGTTATTAAATTATTATTAAATATTATAAATTCATCACAAAGGCAACCAATCAGAATGATACTTACGCTTTTTTAAATAATTATATTTGTTATTTGCGCGTTCCTCGAATAATTTACACTAAACTAATTATTGATTATTATTATTAAGTACTTATTGTTTGTTAGTTTTTTACCTTATTTTTCTCGTTTTATTTTATATAATATTATTTGTGTTTCTATAATATAAAAAGAGCTATCATGGTTATTAGTGTTACTTGTAATTGGTTTTTTCAATTTTAAGTTACCGATTACTGTTCATTACTAATTTGTGTAAATCAATACCGAATTAGTAACCTAAAATCGTCCTAAATCAGTAATCTAGCTTCTGATAAAATAATTATGACTCCTACAACTTTTATCCCCGACCGTTCTATAGGTTTACTTTTATAGGAAATATCGAAATTTCCATACATACAATTTGCTATGCACACTGGGATCGAATTTACATTATTGAAATACGATTTGAATTTAGGTCGTATTCTATATATTGTTACATGATAATTGATAACATATATTATTATAACTATTGTGTTTACCGAATCACTTCAGTAATTGTATTCTTTGGACTATGATTATGATGTGTCTTACTATTATTATAATCTATAATATTTTTAAATGTATACAAAAAATTCATAAATTGTATAAAAAATAGTTTTATAATATTAAATATAGTACATACATAGAAATATATATAATATAGTTAAGAACGTTTTTATTAAATATAAAATATGTAAATTTTAGTTTCAATTAAATATATAATAAATTAATAACATTTGATCTTAATTTTGATATAATACTAAACAAAGCAAATAATGTACAATATATTTGTATTGCACGTGGCACGTCAAAATAGCTAGTGGTCCTATAGATACTTAAAATAAATGCATAAATTACAATCAATATACATTATACAGTTTATTTTACTGAAATACATTTTTGTCCTAGATTTGTATTTGCATGAATAAATGAATGTATAATGTATTGACAGTTTTTGAAATTAAAAATCTTTATAAATATGGTTGTATTTACTGTCATTCTTATTTCTTATCATAATAAATAATAATAATGACAGATAAGGTACCTAATGATAAATCTATCTAAAGAAACGTTTTAAATGAATATCCGTTATGGATACATATCAAGGTTTTGACTAAAGTTTTATAAATTATTATAACTTAATAATTTAATAATTTAGTAGCTATTACAGATATACTAAAAAATGGTATACTTTTACTAAATTTACACAGCTGTCATATCTCTAATATACTTAACGTTTTTTAGATTTGAAAATTTAAGCAATTCATTACTAATATAAATGAAAGAATTGAATAATTTTTATTTCTTATCACTTTGATCAGTGGACATTGAACTAGCTGGTATTTACAAATTAATATGTATCAAAATGTATTTATTATTTAAATTTATAAAATATTAATGATTAATTAATATTAAATATAAACTCAAGTGACTTACATTGGTAATTAAATTTAGATAACTTTACATAAGATATAGATAATATACATAGTTCATCACGTATTCTGTGTTGGAAAAATACGATCATATAATTAATAAATAAATAATACGCGCGTGTATATCAAAGTTTATAAGTATTAAACGATATTAATCATCACATGAATTCAACAGTTGAACGACATATTAAATAGTTAAATATTAATAGGAATCAAACATACTATTTCGTAATAGTATATATGCCTATTTATTACTGGCTACAATAATATCTGATAGTGTTTGTCTTTATCGTTATTTCCCCAAAATTACTATTTACAAAAAAGTATTACTTATAGCACTACTTTATATAAAATTGTTCTAATATCTAATCTAATGTTGCAAATTTTAATAGTGTTTTTTAAATGGCATAGATGATTAAAAAAAAAATATAACCAGTCAAGTGAGAGCATTTTGACATTTTTTTTATTATAATTTCATTAACAGGTTTATAACTAGTCATTTCAGTTAAAAAAAAAGTTGACAGGTAATACTTGACCTTAACATGCGGCCATCTTCATTTTTATTATTAGTATTAGTTATTTTAAATAAGTATTAAATCGCCGTATAGCACATATTTTCATTAATCGCAATTAATAAAAATTAAATAATTTTAAAACTTGAGTTAAAAATGATTAATTTTTATTTTAAATCAAAAAGTTTTTCATCATTTTTGTACACATTTAAATGTGTGTTCATATTCCATATTCTACAAATGAAGTAAGAATTCAAATTATCATGCCGGTCAATGTAACAGTAATTTCGAGTTTCCTCCATCAATAAATTAATTAGGATAATAATTAATAAGTATTTGGTAAAAACTAAAAATTATTTCATAGTTATAATTGCAATTTGCATTTTCTTGCGTTTTCTCCACTTCTGATATCTTATATATCCAAACAAGTTTTAAAGTGCCAATTTGATTTCTTCGATTATGTATATTGTATTCATAAACAAAATTTGTTCAATATAATCAATGTATATTTTAGCTTAAAGTTACCTGCGAGTTGCGATACAAATATGATGATTGAATTCCTATTTTCTACTGTAATAGAACCACATTACTTCAAATTCATAATTATTCATAAATTTATTAATTTGTTACCAGCTGTATGGCTGTTGTTAATGTTGAATAACACATTTTTTACAGTTTACTCCTTATAAATAATTTACGCAAGCAGCGAATGGCCAAGTTGAAAAACTTTGAATTTTTTATTAACAAACAATATTATTGCCTACATGCATTTTAATTTAAATGTTATTACGAATTGCCAGCGAACAAATGGTGATTGAATTCAAATTTCATGCTGAAATAAAAAATGTTCATATAACTTCAAATTTATAATAATTCATAAATTTAATAATTTGTTATCATCAATTGTGTGGCTATTATCAAATAATCATTTTTTTACGTTTGCCCCTTATAAATAACTTATGAGAGCAGCCAACGGCCAAGTTGAGAAACTAGTTTAGAAACAATAGTACCTATACGTATTATAGGTGTAGGTATTTAAGCTATAAATTATATAATAGACGAAAAAAATATATCGATCTATTATATAGTACCTACCTACTATGTCAGTACTACATAGTGCTATATTATACCTTTATGCCCAGATTATTGTATAACAATATTGATTGATTCAATTATTCACTAAAATTTAAATATCCTATCAAGAGTACCGGCCACGGGCCTTTAAATTATGTTCATGAAAATGTAACCATAGCATAATTAATAGAATATCACTTTTGATTCATAAAATATTCAGTAATTGTCTACAATACCACTAACTGCCATACGTGTACCTATAGTACCTAATGGAAATAATACCTTATAATAATATAGTATATACTCTTACCTGATGGCTGAATATTGCTATATTTTTTAAATTTTAACATCAGTATTGGTAATTATAAAACTTTCATTACATCAATATGTGACCGCTCAAATCTCTTTTAGCTTCTACTGTCTAGCTATCTATAGTCAGCTATCTATACATACCCTTATTAGTTATTATACAATTAAATAATCACGCCGGTTGTGCGACCTCGTAAAATCGTAACTCGATCGAAAAACTGCATGTAATAATATTATTTCTGACACGACTATTACCATTTTGCAGTACATTATACATAATATAAATCATGGTAATCATACATTCACATTCGCAGTCATATCAAATTTAAATGCAATTTATTAATAGATTCATGTAAAAAATGTAATAAACTAATGTAGATATATTTTTAAGTGAACAATACCGTTAAAAAAACACCAATTAACATTTTATTAGCTTAGTTAATAAAACAATTATTGTAGTAGGTAATGTAAATAATGTATATTATATTTTAATTTAAAAATATTAAAACTTAATTAAATGAAATAACGTAAATCCTGTTATTCAATCTGCTAGAATATTATGTTTTCTCGTAGTTCACACACTAAATTCATGAAAATAATTCACTTTTTTATTATTATTATTAAAATTTTACTGGCTCAGTGATAACATTGAAGCTTTAATTAAAAATAACAACAATACTGGTATTAAACATTATAGTAATTTTATTATTCCTTATAATAACGACAATAAATAAATAAATAACACATTTATAAAATAAGTTATTTTAAACTTAAAGAACTGAAAACAAAATATAATTTATAACAACCAATTATGAAATGTTACAAACAAATAATTGAGAATTCATTCAAAACATATACCAATCATATATATTATTTAATCATATTATAGGATCCAACGGATCCGCCTTATTAGTTGTTACTTAATAAAAACCTATTTCTATTTTTGATTTTCTGGGATATGCTGAATTTTTTCCCCTTTCGTGTACACGTGTCAATAAATCCACGGAAAAAATGATTTACGTCAGCAAATATTCCTAGAACTACCTTCATAAAAATTGTTAATGGATAGAAAAAATACAGGGATAAACTTTTGACAAGTATAATAATTTTCATTAAGTTTACGTCGTTTTGATTTCCTTGATTATTAGTTATTACTGTTATTAGTAATAACTTATTACGCATCAATAATTTACAAAAGTCTTCGTTGAAAATAAATTATGTTTGTCTTGTAACTTTGTAAGCCCACGCTAAATCTAGTCAAGATAATTTGAAGTTGGAAGGTGTTCAAAAAAATATTAATTATTATTTTCATTGATTTTCCAGTGTATTTATTTATACGACATATTTTCATCTTGTTTTATTTTTATAGTAAAACAATTTTAAAATATTTAAATTTCTATTTATTTATTTTACATATTATTATGATGCATTAAGAATATTTGATTAATTAATAAATTAGTTAATTAGTGGGTTTAGATACTATAATGGTCTGTAAAATAACAACTAAGTTCTTTCATAGGCATTTAAAACTGTCTATTTCAGATTATTATTTCAAAACTTGATTTTATACATATCATTTTTTTAATTAGTCATAAAATACAAAGTTTAGTGTAAGTTTGTAGTTTAGTTATTTATTTATTAACCTTATTTCAAGTTTGTTTATTTTTATAAACTTATACTGTGTGCAAAACTCTATTTTAAATTTGTAAAGGTTAATACAGTATACTTCATTACTATACTATTTAAATAGATACATAGGTATAAAGTATAGGTACATAAAATATAAACGGGTTTTTATTTTCAACCTTGTTATTATATATATAATTAGTTTATTCTATAATTAAATTAGCTAGCTAGTAACTTCTTAAATAATTTATTAATCAACCATAAATTCTTGGTATTTAACTAACTGTATTTTTATTTAATTCAAATGTGTAGGCACAATTGCAGAATATTTCGAATGCTCTTTAATGTCTTTTGTTGATCTGGGGACTAGACCATTGGTTCTAGACGGAAGCAAGCAATGAAAATTGTTGTAAATAGTTTATGGGATCGACCTGGGAAACAGTTCATCGACCAGGAAGTCTCATCTGGATCATCATATGTTTCTATATGGCAATAACCGCCGAGTATTATACTTGGATCATTTAAAATAGAGTAAAGCCAAATTGAGGTCACATTTGGATCATTCAAAGCCATAAATATTATTACCAAAGCTGAAATATTAAATATTAATTGCAATATAGTTAAAATTATTAAATCATAAAAATACAATATTGACATAATGCCTATATACGTCTAATTGAATAAACTATAATATAATATATATATAATAAGTTATCTACTATAACCTATATACCTACACGGTAAATTATATTTTGTATGTATGATTTAGTTTGTAAGTCATAACATTTTTTCTATTTTACATAACATTATATTTATTATCACACAGAAAAATAAAAAATATTATATTATATTACCTATATAAATATATTCACCTTATTTATATAACTTTATATATGATTTAACATTGCATGTCCGTATAATATATTTGGACATTTAGTATACATTAGTATATTAGTATTCTATATTAAATATATCTAACCAAAATGTATGATTTAATTGTAAACTGACAATCATGTTCATTATTTTTGAGTATAATATTATGTTCTTTTATGTAGGTCTTGACCCTATCCGGCGAGGCATATCACATATCTAAAGTAATTTATTTTAATCTTTTGGAAAACAGTAGTATATAACATAAAATATGTATAAAACTAAATGGTATAATAAATATTTTAAAATTATATTTTGACCACGTATATAAAAACTATAACATTAATTAAGCTTTCTCGGTGAATATAAGTCTAAGAGTAGTTCGATTATTGGACCAACTTATGCAAACCTAAATTATATCAATTTAAATAACGAGAAACATAATTTTTTTGTTACTTACAAAAACTAGGAACAAAGCAAATATTATTGTCCTTTCAATCGATTAAATGATAGATTATTATTATCATCACATAAAATTATACTTTCAAAAGCGAAACCCCTTGAATACTACCAACTTCACTGTGAAGTATACAAATTGTCTAACGTTAAACACTCACCTTAAATATATTTGTTTAAAAGATTTATTATTTTTAAAAACGAATAGTTTTTAATTATTTAAATAATAAATACAATGCAATTCGTAATTACAAAATTAGTATATTTAAATGCAATACCATGATTCATGGCAAAGGCTTATACCTATCATAATTCATATAATCTATAGTTTCAATAATTCGTGCATTTTCAGTAGTTAATTAAAATAGTTGTATTTATTGCTTAAAGACTTACAGTTTTAATATTTTTTTTTGTATATACAAATACTATTTTTACAATTAACAAATTGATACACCGTTTGATATGGTATTATATCTTTAAATACATATATTGTAAATAAGTATTTAAATTACTATTGTCGGTAACATAATAGTTCCCTATAGGCTATTTTAATGTATCTCAGAAATTGTATACATTTAAAATACAAACTAAATACTACAATATACAATTTTAATTCGATAGAATCAAATTAACTGGTATTTGAGAGATGGTTACCCTGGTGTTTGAACAAGAACTTATTTTTTATTATTATAGTCGTGACGGTAATACAACGCTCACATGGCATGGTAGGCAATATAGTACAATGTATAATAATATAAGTTTTATTATAATAGTATATATAACATAATAACCTAAAAATCTATAAATGACATATTGGTATATTATTGGTTAATTATTAGACATTGTCGAGGGTCGCGTGGTATAATGCAAGAATTTACCTCCATGCAATTATAATCTTATATTATAAAACCGCAATTTATATATAAATCATAAAGAAACTGGTTGAAAAATAAAACGAAAGTTAGTTTAATTATCATGGAGTTGTTAAGACAAAGTGGTGGAAGGGAACTGAATTTAGCACGTTTGTTATTTCCCAAATATTAGGATTATTATATTTCGTTTCAATTCATCGTGAAAAAAATTAAAATAAGTAGGGAGAGAATATTTTTGGTTGTAGTACGATAATATTAAATATCTTGATATCCATAACCCATAACAGTGTAACGTAAATTGTATTATAATTTTTTAGTATGGATATAGAGCCACTGGATGAAATATTAATACTATTAATTAAAGTTGTCACACAAAAACTGCACGAAGTATTTCTGTAGTGAATTGTTATTTATTATGACAGTGTATAGCAATAATTGTTCAAAAGATTAAAATGGATTCATGTGGATTTTGTTGCGAAAAAAATAATTAATCAAACCTAAGAACAAATTTTATTTTAATTTATTTCTACTGAGGATTTAAAATGTCTATTAAACCGACCAAAAATATGAATGACATATTTCATAATTGAATTAGAATTATTTTTGTTTCTATAATTTTTACTCGATAATCCAATTTCGCTTAATTTCATACTTGTAAAATTAATACTGCTGAGCATAATAGGAACATGCCCTGAGAAAATAAACTTAGTAGTTTATTGATAAGTACAATGATAAATAATAATTAAACATGACATTCTGATTATCACAATAATGTTGGTTCTAACAACCCTTTAAATAATTATAAATGAGTGCAGAAAAGTTATTATTGGATTAAGAAATTAAAGTAATATTATATTATTATTGTACTTATATGTATTATTATTTATTATAATATGTACATCAATACATGCATAAAACAGTATTTATTGATTCTTATATATATAATTGTACATAGTTTTCAAATCATGAATTAACAATATGTAATGATTAAAGACCGGATTCCCGTGCAATTGCATCTTTTTATGACGTGTTCTAAATTCTATAGAAACAATAAGCTACAAATCCAAATCAAGAGATGTTGATTAATTTAAAGAAAGTTTTATGTTGGACAAAATTGCACGTTTTTGGGTTTTTGCACAAAACTGCACATTTTGTAGTTTTGTAATCATTACTATTTACTAATGAATAATGATTATAAGAAATTCGAAAGTCAAAATAATTATTTTAAAATTAAGAGAGTAACAAACATTATAAATGTTTAGGTTTGATGTTAGAATTGTTAGATTATTAGGTATATGAAATGGAACTTTCAGGTACTAAATATCAATATACTCCTACAAACTGTTCTATATAAACTATTTTATTTGAATAAAATGCTCTCCTCAGATTTAATGAAAATTGTTTATCCAACACTTTATCAGTCTATTCACTCTATTTTACAATATGGCATAACTATATGAGGTGGTGCCTCTGACAGACAGAAAAAAACGCTAATTTCATCACAAAATAGTGCTGTTCGTATCTGCCTTAATAAAATAGATTGGGTCAGCGTCGGTTTTATCAAGGATAATTATAATGAACTGTGTGTACTTCCTCTTAATTTGTTCTACAAAAAATATTTTATATTTTTCATACTAAAAACCACTCTCAATTGAATCCATTTATAAATAAACGTGAATTTTTATAAGATATGATTTAAATGTAAATTATATAAAAAAACGTTTAGGTCAAAAATTTGTTGATTATTTAAGACCTACATATTTCAATTATTTAAATAATAATTTTAAGAAATATTATAGAGTAAATAATAATATCAATATAAATAAATTGATATCCAATTTTTTATAACTGAATTGTAAACTTTAGAAATTACTCTGTATTTTGTCATTATTCTTTATATATCTATATATCTTCATTTTAAATGTAAATAGTATGTAGATTCTAAGAAAATAACTTTCTATCTTCAACTCAAATTACTTTGCTTATAGAAGGTACTAGGTAGATAAACCAAAATGATTATAGAATACTTATAATCATATTATTTTTAATGCACGGTTATGAAAAAAAAAAAAATATTATGCTATAAACAATGTACTTACATAATAAAATATATAGGGTGGTCCAAAATGTGTAGACTCTAAAAAATAGGTATACCGACAAGTCAATTCACCGACACACCGTTTTGTCAACATCTGACGACTAACACACACATTATACTGATTTAAAAATGAATTTAACTTAAAAATATAATTTTTTTTTATATTTTTAAGTTATTTGTATAAATCATGAATACCTATTGTTCAAATCAAAATCTAACCTTATACCTAACCTTACGAGCTTCTTTTATCTAAATTAAAATGGAATATTATTGTGTCCAACTATTCCAAAATACAAATCGTACCATTTTGTAGCCTAAAATAATAATTTGAAACGTTATTAGAAAAAAATGTATTATTATACATCATTCAACTTTAGAAATGCTATATCTTTCTTTTGAAAATGATAATATTTCATTTAATTTTCTATATTTAGTTATCAATTTTAGTGGTTAATTGGAGTACTGAGTGGTCAAGCTCGAAGCTTTTTTATTAAGTAAAATTATTTTTGTAATTTGTGAAACTACAATTTGTCGGCGAATTGAAACTTTTTCCATTTTTTACCGTAAACTGGTTTTTGCGTCGGTGAAACGAGTAGTCTGCTAATTTGATATCGGCGAATCGGGTTTGAATCACACCTATCGGTAGGGTAGTCATAAATAATATAATATGTACCTAATTTACCTATAATTATTCAAATTCATACTTAAATTCTGTTCCAAACACTATTTTGAGAGAGGATAAACATTTTTTTATCACTAACTACTCTTACTATTGGACACATATATCAACTACATATACAAATCAGTGTTTTATTAGTTATCAAATATAAAAAATATACAATGTCATTTACAAATTTATAATATTATGATACGTATTACGGGCTATGGCACTAGTAGAAAATATTAATATCACTTATCTGTAGTCATCACTCTCTCATTTTCACACCCACTATGGATAAAATAAGATATATTATTTATTTATAATTTATTATTTGCAGGTATATTTTTTTCCAAATCAAATGTTAATGGTTATAATTTAGTACATATTATATTATGTATATCTGGTCTTAATAATGAAGAGTGCAGCTATTTTTATAACATGATGTATTGATGTATCATTTGATTTTTAATAAATTTAAATTCGACTTCAAAGTTAGTTATGGTTTATTACAATGCTAAAATCCCAAATAAAATACAGTGTTACAATAATAAGTGAGAAAATTTAATTTAAAAATAATAATTATTATTACAGGTATGGGTGTAATAATGGATGTCGGAGTAACATAAAATATGAATTGTAAAATTAATAGACAGTAGTATATACATTTAAATCTCAAGTTTAATTTACAGTTAAAAAAAATATAAAATTATTAAAAATAAATTAAAATTAAAATATAAATAAAAAAAATAAGCATTAGATTTTATAAGCGTGTATGATCGGCTTATGTGTATAAAAGTACTTGAATCATATTAAGTTTTTTCACACGTGTTATAGTTTATAACACACGAACAGTAAACCTGTATAAATATTAAGTACATTATTTTTTTAAACATAAACATAAAAATGCATTTCTAGCTAAAATGTCTAAAAATGCGAAAAAAAATTCAAAAAAAAATTAGTATATTCTGAATCAAGGAAGCATGAAATGAATTTTTAGTTTAGATAACATTGTATAGGATCAAAGGGAAAAATGCAAAAGGCATCAACAAATATCCTATCTCTAATGACTAGATATAAAATCCGTGTACACGACATAATATGTAATTAAAAGTAAATACAACTTATATAAGTATTATAAGATTGTTAAATAAAATATTTAAAAATGCAGTTAGATAACTAACTTATTAAAATTCAACAAATTTTAAGACATGCCTAAAGTGAAAAAAATATTATATCTATTACGAGTTTTTTATAATATTTATTGATTTATTTTTTGTTAAATATACATACAATTTATTTTATATTTAATTATTTTTGTATACACGGAATTAGCAGGCACCTGCCTACAATAATACCAATGCAAATTAGTGTTATGTATGCGTTAATCATTAAACAATGTTCAGTTTTTATAATATGAGTCATAGTTATAATGGTACATGGTTGGTATATAATATAAGTATATTCTTAGTAAATTTATAAATTACGAATTCTTAAGTTATCTTGTTTGCATTGAATAAGACTCGACATATCTATTTAATTGATATAAAGAGAGAAACAAATAAAAAAAAAAACATTAATACAATAGAAAATAAAAATTGATTAGAAGAAATTAATGCACTTAAGATATATATATATATCATAATATGATATGTAATTATTAAATTATACATTGCAATGTATAATCATTATACGTAATAAAGAATTTATACAATAATATGTCTTTATGACTATTAAAGGTACAGGTAAAATAAAATGGTACAAAAAAAGTATTTAAGTACATATAGGTTACTAAGAATGCAGTTGAAATAATTTATTGAATATAACGAACCAGAATATTATTAGGTTTTTCAAAATAAAACTGAATATCATAAATATTTTAAAATAATTTAATATGTAGTCAAATGTACTTTCTAGTCAGTTATAAAAATAATATCTCAGAAAATACTTTTTATTTCTAAAAATTGAACTAGCCAATAGCTTTCTACATTTTTATTGTTTAAATTTTTTTAACAACATAGTATAGTCTGGAAGAATCATATATTTTTGAAAATATTGTATTAATTTTATCTCTTTCTGAACAATACAAATTTTACAATATTATTTTCTAGTAACAATGTAATACAATAACTAAGGAAGGAACAGAAAATATTACATAATTATGAACAAATATAATAGCCAACTTATTAAAACGATATATTATACATATTTTATAAGATGTTTTCTACCTAAATAAAATAAACTTAATAAACAACAGTCATGATTTATGAATATTTACTAAATGCAATTTAAAAAAAAAACTTCATGTTGGAGTAGTATTAAGAAAATAATACATAATATCATAAACGTTAATAACAATTTACAGAAATATTAATTTTTTATAAATCATTTGTTGAATAGTGAATACTAAAAAATATAAAATAATAATAATTACAAGTATATAGTTAAATACTTATTTATAAATAAAATATTATGACAAAAATAAGTAGGCACATACCACATAATATGTATAAATATAAAACACACATAACATTAAATATCTACACAATTGAACTAAATGATAATTTTAATTTTAATTTTAGCAGTTATATTAATAACATGAAGTGTAATAGACATTTCTCTTTAGAAGTCTAGAATACGTAATCAAATACCTATACAATATATATATATACGCATAATTCATAATAAAGTAGTATTTAACACAATCACTAATTTTGTTATTTTAACGAGGTATAGTAATAATTATAAATTTTTATTTATTTAGTATAGATGAAATGAAGAAAATTGTGCACATAATAATAATATACCTAGTCTGCATACTGGAAACAAATAATAATATAGATAAACAATTCTTATACTGTTTAAAATGTAATGTTTCGGTTTAAGAGTTGAGCCGTCTGCTTTTTTGATTTAACTTAACAAGGTCAACACGTTATCTACTATCGCCTAATACTCTGGATGAACTTGACAGCTATTATCACAATGCATAGTATGCCTTGAGATGTATTATTATTTGTGTGCATTATATTATTGTGCTAATGGTTTATCTAAAATAGACCTGTTTTTAATATTGCCTAAGAAAATTATTTCGATAATTGATCCTATTCCTATATTATTATATTAACTATATAGCGTTATTATTTCAATAAATGGTTTCGTTTGCATCTTACATAAATTTATGTAGAGAATTCGAACTATTAACTTATTTTATATACCTACAAACCTATTAAAAAAATATACAAAAACTATTATTTTCAGATAAACAATACAGGGGTTTATTATAATATTTAAATATTGTATATCTATCTACAATATAATATACTAATTTATGTATATATTTTTAGGAAATAAAAGGTCAAAACAGTTTTGATTAGCTTACTAATCATAGGCGTGTCCACGGGGAGGGGGGCAGCCAGGGTTGCACTCGCACCCCATGCGAAAAAGTTCTAGACACGCCTAAGCTACTAATATTAGGTATAGGTACCTAAGCACTTAAAAAAAAAAGAGTTAAAGACAGGCATTTTCGAGTTTTTTAGTAGTTTTTGTGTTTACATCAAAATAACGACGAAGAAAAATATATTCAAGCGGTACTCATTTTTAACAAAATCTTGAACAATTTTAAGAAATCCTGTTAATATTCGTCATAAGTTGTTTTTTAATATATAATACTATAATAAATAGCATTACTTTTTGGTTGGTGTTAATTTCAAATATTTTAATTAATAAATTGTATAATGTATAATATATAATCAAGGCAATCGAGCTAGGTAAGACCTATCGGCTATCGTACTACTTATACATTTGACGTGTATGTTATAAAATTCCTAATAATTATCCACTATTTTAAAAAAGGTAATTGGTTTGTCTATTTTCATATTGAACATGTTAAAAATATATTTATCGCAATTATTTGGAACCAGAAACACTCTATACTCTATGAATACAAAGAAATAACAAGAATAATTATTATGGTTTGTATAGGTACTCCAAGTAAATGTAAGCTTGTTCCAATGAAATATGCGTAGTGCGATTTGGATCAAAAAAGTTACCACCGCATCGGGTCGACCATTTCACATACAATTCACCTGCACGTCATCTGGCCTACTAGATCTGGCGCGTTGGACGATGGCGTTTGTGTGTGTTATATAAACGGATAGAACAAAATCTCTAGGTGTGACATCAAGGTCAAATGTTGTATTCAACCTATCCAGTCTTCGAGGTGAAAGAATCTTCAAACCTATTTTATTTTCTAAGCAATATATCATATTATTTAATAACTATCTACTTATAACAGTATGTCTATTTACAATATAGCAAATTATTTATTAATTTATATTTTTAAAATTTATTACGATTATAGTTACTATTTAATTTTTAACTGTGGCGCTTTGTTAAGATTTAAAAACTAAAAACAATAACACCAACACGGCACGTTGGTATTTATTATAAAAGGGAAAACAATTACTTTTCCTTTCACTTTTTTAGATTCTGAGCGATATTATGAATGTATTAGTCATACAATAATGTAGTTTTTTTATATTTTCTTTTGGGGCAGTAAAAATTCTCAATCTTAAACTTTTTAGTAGCAGAGCTGAATCTTATATGTATAAGGGGTGTAAATTAGTATTAATATTATAGTAACGTATAAAGTATAATATATTTTAATTTTATTATAAATATAATATAGTACTTACAAAATAGTATTACTCAGTTTTCAGTGTTTCCTAATCTATGGGTCGCAACCCAACATTGGGTCATGAAGTATTTTTGATGAGTCGTATTTGTGGTGTTTTTAAACTAATTAGCATTATAAAATGCCATTGTATGTATAAAATATGATGATATAGGTAGAAGTTATTAAGTTATATTCTCAATAAATAGTTTTTTTTCTATAGCAAAATAATGAATATCGTTATTTAGTGGCGTAAACTGAGTGGTGCAAATGCAGCACTTGTTCCACCACATTTTAGATGTGGTGGTGCAAATGTTTTTGCGCCACCAGAAAATCATTGAAATGTATAATATAATATATAAACAGGTACAAAATTGTAATTTTCGTGCATGTATTAGGCATTATAAATTAAATTATTATTCTATCTTTATTTTAAAAATAGTAAAATCAAAAATATGGCAATGATTCAGTACCTGACAAATTAGAATCAAAAATAGAATACATAAAACAAAATTACATTCAAAAAGGTTTTCCATTAATTACAGAGACATTAAAAATATTCCGAACAATACCTACTATTACAGCACGTTGCTAAAGATCTTTTTCTTGTCTAAAGAGGTTAAAAACTTACCTTAGAACGACTATGGGACAAGATGAAAGGCTTAGTAGTTTAGCTTTTAGCTACTTTGTAGCTCGAAAAAAAAGAATAATATTAATTTGGACCAAGTAATTGATGAATTCGATTCGGGATCTGTGGAAAGACTCAAAGACGACGTTGTCTCAACTTAAAATAAATAAAAAAACATTTTTGACTGTTTTTATTAATATAATAATAATAAAGGTTTTACTGCTAAAATAATTCAAAATGTATTTAATATTTAAAGAAATATATTATGGGGAAAAATATTATGATTTTATTTAGGAAGTTGGATTATTGGTGTGTTGAAATAATTATGAGTTGACAATATGCCACTGCACCACCAGAAATTAGACCCAATTTACGCCACTGTCATTTTTCATAGTTCAAGTACATAATTTCGTCCAAATTTGAACTTTGGAGGTGGTTTTTAATAACGAATTAGATCTAGTTGGTACTTAGAAGAGTTAAAAGACTAAAAGAGTTAAATTTCCAATACTATTCTTAAATTCTTAATAATCGGGAAAAACTAAAAAATATAGAAAAACTGTAATTTTTAAGCAAAACTATTATAACATCTTTATTTAGTTATAATTTAATAACAAATAATCTTAGAAACTCGATATTTTCACTTGGTGTTTATATTATCTTTTTTTATACATGATAGAATTTTCAGAATCTCCATCTGTTTTTGAAGTATTTATTAATTAAAATTTTCAATATTTAATTGTCAATAAAAACTTTTGTTTAGTCAAAAACCTAGACAATTTGATACAAAAATTTCTACCGAAAAATTAAATTAAATTTTTATAAACGTCTGAACAATTTTGTTCTGATGAATTTTACTTCACGCAATGACCTATTAAAGTATATAGATATATATTTTAAGATCTTATCTATTTATATCATAACGTATTCACATTGTTTTATGGTAAGGTGTTATTGGCTTAATAGTTAATAGTCAACTACAACAATATAATCTATTAATCTATATGACTACATAAAGATATATGTACAAATTAAATGTCTGATAAGTAATAAGCCGATAAGCGTATAATTTTAAAACGGATAAACTGATTGGGTTCATTATTTTAAAATGTTCGTAATAGTCCAAAACAGTTTTTACGGAAACAAAAATTGGAAAAGTTAACCTAAAAATGAAAAATTCGGGAAAAGTTGAAAATTTTTTTTTATGGGATTTTTGTAAGTATGATTTTCGTTTGTCGGATCAGCTAGTATGGTATGAAATATGAATAATATTTATTTTATTCTTTTTCTACTATTAAATATTTATAATAAAATAAATGCAATATCTTTGGCAAAAACTAAATTAACCTTCCATCTTCTACTATAGTAATACTAAAATAAAATAAATATCAAGCAATATCAAAAAACATAACACGAAATGTATTCTTAGTGATAAAAGCTGACAGACCGTCTTCGCTCATAATCTTTTTTCGTATACAATATTACAATGATATTGAATTTAAATTTAACACATCTGTTACAGTGACCCACTTGACACCTACTATACAACAGAGTGGTACCCAGTATCCACTAGCCTATATTTTTATTTTTTTAAGTAGATACCTATTTGGATTTTTTACTGTTGCAGACTAAAAGTATATTATACTTTTAGTTTACTACTAGATTCAATTTTGTACCAGAGACTGTCATCACGATTGAAAATTACAATTTTTCTTCTGTATACAATAATTTTTATATAAAAAAAAAATTAAATAGCATATCAACAAAATATATACTTTTCATATACATTTCATATAAAAATCGTTTTGCGATCTAAAAAATCTATTTAAATTTTATAATAAATGTCTATTCAAATGCCAACGACCATACCACGTTGAATACACCAGTTCTCGTCCGATCACTGAAGTTAAGCAACGTCGGGCGTAGTTAGTACTTGGATGGGTGACCGCTTGGGAACACTACGTGCCGTTGGCATTTTTTTATTTATTACAGTTTTAATATATACTTTTTTTTTATTTTTTTTTCCGAAAATATTGAATTTATTACATTATTAATATTTAATTATTATAATAGTCTATAATTATATCATTTATTATTTATATTGACTGTTAGGTACTGACTTACCTTAGATCGGTATGAATATATTCGTTGTATAAATAGGCATTAGCTTAAAATGAATCTACATATTTCTTCAAATAATCAAATTAAATTGTGTATTTACTAATAGAATGTAAGAATCTAGAATATATGTAAAAATGTCAAGTCTCTAGGTACAATATTTTTTAACAACAACAAAATTACTAAAATTGTTTTTTTTTCATTTATAACCATCAAATGTTGTCATTATAATTTGAACTTCAAATTTTTATATAAAAAAATATTGTACATTATTTTTATATTTTTCGTTTTCTTTAAATACTTTTTAAAGGGAATTTTGTATTTAATTATTAAAATTGGAAATCCTATATATTTTTAACTTGAAAATGTTTGTGAGTTTACACATAAATTCAACACATCCCCATTATGTTGACCTACTTAATTACGAGTTATATTCGAGTCGAATGACACCTACTTTAAAGCTAAGCAAGTTACCTTGTTTTTTTTATCTCGTCTGTTTTTAATCATTTTACTCGGAAAATAAAAAACTTATTTTAAGAGCTTATTAATGAGACCATATTATTTTAATTCAACTAATACAATTATTATGAAATAGTGTCTTTTCAAGCAGCCGATGAATAACATTGTCTTAAATTTCTGAAGATTATTTCATTATATATTAATACGATTATTATGGGTCACAAATTCACAACTATAGTATCAACAATGATAATAATAAAGATGATCATATTTCCTGTTCTATATAGATAATTTAAAGAACAACTGTGAAATTTAACGTAATAAAAGTTTTTGTTTTTGGTTTTAAATCAATGTGACTATAATAATAATACCTATTGGCTATTATTACTATGTGACTTTTATAGGGCCAAGCCCGGAAGTTGATAATTAATATATAGGTATAACTCAGTTAAATACAATGATATACATATTGTGACACTTGATTTGAAAATTGGGTCTGGGTGAACAATTCAGTTGAGAGGAGGTAATATATTTTACAGTTATAATAAAAGGAACAACTATGTTATAACAATAAAATGTATAAGATAATAATAATTAATTAATGTGCTTAAAATGTCTGGAGTTTAAATGATTCAATAATTATCGGCACGTTTTGTTTGTACCCACTACCCGCTCTACGCATTTCAAGTTAAATGCGCGCAGCCGATCTTGGAAAAAGATTTAACAAAGTGCAAAAATGATGACGAAACCGTATCGGACTCACGAACACTACGTCTTTTTATTACTGTCGAAAATCCATATCCGTTTCTGACCACAAAATATAAGTTTTTAAAACGGGAGTAATTTTTTCTCTCGAAGACAATCATTTTCATTAGTTTTTCAATGATCCAAACCCTTTCAGCGTTTTTATATAATATTGCGTGTCCGCGGAGAAGGCACAATACAGTACATATTACATATAGTCACGAGTAAATATCTAGCTGTATCATGTATAATATGATATGAGTATCAGAGTGCAGGAGTTCATAAATCATATAGGGGGAACGAAAAAATCAAATCGAATCGGATAATACTACGCTATATATTGGCCACGGCGTCAAGATCGGTGCTCGCGTCCTTTTGCGGGGTGGTGTGCGCACAAAGGTATTAGTGCAGCGTACAAAACATTATCCGTATGTGTATAATATAATTGGTGTCAGTATGAGTGTGTGACACTCTGCCGGCGATGCAGCTGTCGCGGCGGCGGAGGTATTCTCCTTGTGAAATAAAAGCCGCCGCGGTTTTGTTTGTTTCTCTCCCTTGTGCTGTAGAGTGCACGAGTACACCACCGCACCGCCACCGCCGGTAGATAACGTTTGTGTTAACTGAAAACAAAGTACCTACGGCTCGGCCCTGCGATACGAGACGACGGCATTGACGTAAGCAATGTATTATGTATTGCGACAACTGTTGTGTAAAAAGTGCATGCGGTCCAATTGTGTCCATTTTTAAGCAAAACTATTATATTATATATAGACGCGACCGTGGATCTAAACCGTTCTAATTTGTTAGTTTGTTATAATAATAAGAAGGGCGGCGATATCCAATTTAGTGGCGCAACTAGAATTAAGAAAACTAGCAGGCTCTTGTTTTTTATGAATTTATTATAAATAATATACTTTTTATGCAATAGCAAAATATTTATTAAATAAAAAAAATATTAATTATTAATTTTAATTTATAAGTGTCACACCTCGTACATTATAAATTATAATTTATAAGATGTGTCATTAGTAGATAGATTTATTAGTCATTACATAATATATTATATTATGAAACATTTTCCAGCGTTTATTTCCACAAAAATATATCAATCATTTCTTCAAAATTCATATTTTGATAATTTGGTTTTTATTCAACTGAAAGTATAAATAATGACAAGCCGCTAAATATGTCTTTGCACACTGGTTAATATCAAATTTGTATTTATAGGTACATACTACATACTACTATAAAATGACTAGAATAGTGAAAAATCATAACTCAGATTATTATAGATACATTCAAATGAAATTTAGTTGTCATTTTTCAATATAATATAATTAAAAAAATTGTGAAAAATGTTTGAAAAATTTCAAATTTAATATGCCTCCTTGTATATACTAGTGGCCTATGGCCTTTGACCATCTTGCCACCCAGTATTGTTACGCCATTTCGATACCTATAATATACTCGTAGTATGATACATAATAGGTATATTATACTTTTTCGATTTCTCAACACCCTCAATACGATTACACACGCGCACGTATGGTATTGGGTATAGGAATTTAGATTTTTTTTACTTATCGATTTTTGGATGTTTATTATAAAAGCATGTAATAAAGAACACATTTATGGATTTATGATAATATATTATAATAATATAGACAATATTATAGTAGTTTATATATTTTCTCTGCCTTATGACTTATTTATTTATTTATTTGTGTATACATAATATATTATGTATTGTATTTACACTAGATATTAAATGTTAAATTATGTGTTGTACATAATATTAATATAAAGTATTTCTATACAACAAATAGTTTATGATAACTAATTAGAAGCCATACGTTCACATACACTCTATATTACTCATTCGCTTATAATTCGTGATGAATTATTGATGTATAGCAATTTAAACTACCTACAAGAGAGTATAGAGTATGTAGGTATTATACTATATATTGTGTAGTGTCCTTACGATATGGACAATAAACGCGACGAGCACCACGAGGATAACAGGAAAATAAAGAAAATGTATAGAATGTGCTGGTGATATTTTATTCAAAATATGTAGGTACAGTAAAAGTAAATAATTTGAGCAACGTGGACTTTTGTTCTTTTATGTATCGAGGATAAAAAAAAACCGAGTGGAGTGGACCAACTTTCGCGGCGATATGCAGCGCGGAATAACACTGTCAAGAGTACGAATCGCGGCGTTCGGGATTAAAACTTAAGAATGTCTAAAAATCTTAACAATATTTTTAGGAGTGCTCTTATACGACACCCCAACCATAGTAGTGCTACACGCTCGGTCGTCTCATATTCCACACCGCCTATATAACAATATGCTACACATCAGTTAAACGCGCATATTATTATTATTATAATAATACGAGTGGCGGCGGCCGGTCGAGAACGTTTTCGGGCGTGAGGCGCAGGAAGGCGTCCTGGAACTGTTTTTTCGGCAAAGCGGGGACGGTTTCCTCTTGAAATAATAATAGTATGAACGCGTACGATATTGCGGCGGCGGCGGCGGTTCGGCGACATCGCCCCACTATGTCGAGCCTCGCGCGCCTTCGCACGCACAAACACACGCACACGCACGCACACATAATGGAATAATACGCACAGCCACTGCAGCTGGCGTCGTCGGCTCTGTGCATCCGCCGCCCGAGTTTGTTGAACTTCCGCGGGCCCGCGCGACCTCTTGCCGGGCGCACGCACACGCATATTTCTATTTTCTATACACCGTGTACAGCCACTATTATAGATACCTACGTGCGTACGTGTGTGCAATAAAACCATTATAATATTATTATTATCATTCTTGTTGTTGTTGTATACTGCAACATTACAATGTATTATTGTAGACGGCCGGCAATACGGCGTTGCAACACACGATATATACGTACTATGGTCTATGATATTATTGAAATATTTGTACATCATTATAAAATTATACGCAGTAACATATAATATTATACGCACTACTGCTGCGCGGGACGTCCGGTTGTCGCGCGTTATACCTCCCGACTCAGCAGTGAGTTGACGGATTATATGACGACGACGACGACGACGATGGTAATGATATAATAAAGTGTATTATCGACTATTGTATTACGACGTTCGTTATAATATACGACGATACAATATATTGCTATGTAATTATAAATAGCGTCGACGTCGCTCGGTCGACATTCAATAATGATATTGTTGTATTCACGGCCGTGCCGACTGCCGAGAGTGTACGTCGAGGCGCAAACTCGGCATGGGTTTACCTATCCTATCGGTCACCGCGGTCTGTCGTTCGCGCGGTGGGTTTACAAAACCGTCCTTGGGATTGGTGGTAGGCCGCGGCGACGGCGACGACGGTCCGCGCGCTCAGGGTTCGACGAACCTCGAAACTATCGTTCTTCTTGCGTGCACTTCTCTCGCGCGGGCGCGCCTGATACAACAATAATATAATGGTATATATAGGTACGTGTGCTGTGCGCGTATTATATTATATATACACTTTACATTGTGTGTGTGCATATACAGCACACGTATATATGCGCGTATATATACGCCAAAGCGCGGTACACGTGCACCGCACCGCACACGTGTCACGGTTGCCGCCGGCGACGCCACCGCCGTCGCTCACCCTGGCGCTAGGCCGGTGCGAGGGTCAGCAGCCCTTCCCGCGAGCGCACTAAAAGCACCGTGTGCAGGACCCTTCGCGGAGGGCGCGTACACCCACGCATAATATATATACATCTACGCGTGTTTACGTTACCCGGCGGTGCGTGCGTGTGCTGCGCCGCTGCCGCTGCGATTCCGCGATGATCTCGGAGAGCGGCGAGCGAGGGCAGAGCGATGTCAGAACGGTTGTGGGCGGTTGGGCGGGACGGGGCGCGGAGAGTGAAAGAGAGAGGTCACGACCTTCTTGGGGTCGCACTCGGCGCGCATGCGCCGCCCGTAAACAAACAGCGGGGTGGATTTTCGTTTTCACTTTTCACGTCGTCATTGCGCTGCGCCGCGTTATTTTACACGATAATAATACGATTCTTATTAAACGCGCCGCGCACTATGATGTTATTGTATTGTATATGTTAGTAATATTTTAGATATGCAATCAATAATAAGCTGTAAATAATACGTATAAAATCCAAAATACTACTCACTCACTGAGCGCTAATACTTCTAGAAAACGACAAAACGAGTATGAACTTGAATTTTCAACAGTCGTTCTCTAGATGTGCGATATAAAAAGCGTTTTAAATAAATCACATTTCAAAGGTCGGCTAACTCGAGGATTTCGTTTTGGTAAACGGAAATCGAATATTTGTTTTATTGTATATGGGTTATTATTATAATTGAATATAATTCTAGACCTATATTTTAAATTTGGTCAAAAGTATAACCCCAAGTGAATGTGATAAAAATATGCGTAGCTTACATATAACGGAGTTTAAAATAGAGTACATTTACTATATATAAAATTAAAGTCTTTAAACGGACGATCCTTATACAAATCCACAGTTTTCGACTGATTTTCGTCAATAGGAAGATACATAATATCTAGGCTACTTTATTACTTACTTTTTAAGCCATAAAATATAGTGAATATAGTTCATTCACGAAAAACTGTAATTTTTTATTTATATACGTTTTGTTGCCATTGGTTACAGAAAATAAAATAGTTATTATGATTGGATATAATTTTTCTAAATTGTATTTTATGTTTGGTCGAAACATCTCAAATAATTTTACTGTGCGACTGTGCTAGTGTATATTTTATACATTTGACGGAGTTGAAAGGTTAAATACACGGGTTACACTGAAACGTTTTTAGCAACTATAGTATACATATATTAATAAAAGGCAATGTGTATGTGTGTAAGCAATCCCGGATTCGGACTAATGGTTTTTAAATTTGGTGCATTGGTAATCCTATACCCGTATACTGTAACTGTGAACCTAGGAGCCAAATTTTGAATTTTAAAGAGGGGCGCACGCAAGGTTTTATTGGCTTATGAAAAACGAATACCTATCTATTTATTTGTACGAGTTCCTATACTTTCCATTGGTTACAGAAAATGAAACAGTTATTACGATATTGGATGTGATTTTAGACCTGTGTTTTTAAAGTATTTGATCAAAACAGCCCAAATGACTGCGTGTTAAGAATATATCGTGAAGTTTATGTAAGGCGGAGTTTAAGACACAATAAATCCACTGGCATTATTTAAATTGTCACGGGCAACACCGTACGGATTCAACTACCATGTATATACTATATTTGTTGTTGTTATGAATTTATTATTGTGATTCCAATAACCGATGATGAAATCGACGAAAAGATTGCCGTTCTATTGATATACCCATTCTATCTATGTATACGTTTATAGCCTCGCAGGTTTCGTTTTCAAATTTAACAACACTATAATTACGACCATACAACATCAAGATCATATAAGGTCGTTGAATGACCGGATTGTATAGCAGTTGGCGCGGCTGCGTGGTCGGACGACAAGCGGTTTTCTATTTCATCTTATTATCTCCGTACACACTATTATATCATATTATATGCCTATATTTTTGGTATATTATTATGTGCTGCGCCTACGCGCACCACGAAATAGCCGATCCTCACTCGTTATACACGTTACATAGTGTATGGATTAAACGTTTCCATGTATACAATGTGCGTAAATATACGTAATATATATATATATATATTATATATGTGTTATATAAGTCGTACGCTCGCCCGCCGTGTGCTTATATACGCGGTACGATATTATATACGACCGCCGCCGTTAATAGCGCCGAAAGAAAGAAGAGAAAAAACCAGATGTGATGTTTTACATTTTTTTACGCTCCCGAACGAGGTTTTTGACCTCGTCAGAATTATCGCCAAGAAGAGGTTATCTTTAGGTACACACACACACAATATATACATTTCCCCAACATCCCGACGCACCGTTTACGCCGCGGCGTGTTATTTACATAATACTATACATAGGTAATACACATAATACGTACTATATTATATAACAATAATAATAATATAAAGATAGGCATTATAATATTATATTGTTATTTGTTTGTCATTCTCGGCAGTCGTGACGTTTGCGCACACCGTCGTCACAATTCGTTCAAAACGATTTTTAAAATAACCATATGATGAGATGGTTATCCATAAATTGCATTTCCATATTATTTTATAACCTATGACAACGTCGTAGTTTTTGAAACGTTCGGAATTCGCACACAAAACACAATAGAGGTATATATTCTCATTTCTCACCCGTGTAGGCATAATGATATAGGCAATACTATTATATATAATATATTATATGCATTGCACACACTTAGCATTGTATACTCCGACCCCGCCACTCTTCTTTTTGCTCACATAAATATATATATAAAATTATGTATATCGCGGTATACGGTCTACAATTCTACATATTACTATACGTTTGCATTTTATAGCTGAATAGTGATCTATGACTACGTGTATAAAATATAAGCACGCCCACTGATATTCGCCCTCGAACACCGCGCGTGAATATGCTTATACGACAATAATTACATTGTGCTTTTTTAAGCGTAAGTACCTGCAGTGGAATTCTATACACCGGATTATGGCCGGATATCAGACCGCGTTGTTGGCATGCCGATTCCGCAAACACTTGGATGGGGTCCTAAAACATCGAAAAAATCTTTTGTTTTCCTGCAGCTAGGGTGTAGTAAACCCGTGTTCACTAAAATCGTTTACCGACTTTAAGTTACTTTTAAATTATTTTAAGTTAAAAAAAATCCAGTATGTTTGGTGGAAAATTGTAGTACAAGCGGGTAGTAATGTCCGATTTTATATCGAAACAATAATAATATACTATAATATAGTATATTATATAATCGCACGAGCAATAGAGTCTTAATAGCGTATACGAGTATAAGGTGAATAACTGCAGTTCATTTCGATTTCCCTAAGCCCGTGCCCAATAGCGTATAGTCTATTTATAATTCTATAAAACATATTATTGGGGTGGTGGCTCCCTGAAAATGTCGATCCCTCGGACTGAAATGTTTGAAGCCGCCGCCACTGGTCTGGTAAGTACGGTATATTTTTCGGCTTGTTTTTCTCTGGCCGGCAATATAATATAATATACATATATATAACAATAAAATACTCTTCGTTCACTTTCCGTAAAAACAACATTTACACTTCCCTATAGTCGACCGTTGTAGGGTTTTCGACTTATTGGCTCCGGAGTAGATGGGCGATGGCCGTATTGTTATATTATTGTTACACGAGGGTAGTGACCTCACGGGATTACCCTCTAAGCCATCATGTTCCTTGACTCACATCAAATACTCTCCACACTGTTGTTATGTGTGTAATATATGTAATAAGTACCTATTACATAACGACAAACTATATTTTCGCGCTTGAGACAATAATTGCATTACATAATATTATTAATTACTGTACATTATATTTACGAAAGACATCCGAAACGAACACTGTATATATATGTATTTATTTTATTGAACACAATTCGATATTTTCATCGTCTGAAGTTACTGACGCATATATTTCAATTTCAGTCACATATACTACCACGCTAACTGCGCACCAAATTTCAGGACAAAAATATAAAATAAAAATTTCAGGTGGCTGCACATACACGGTGGCCACTATTTGAACATTTTGTTCACTGGAACCATCTGATCATCACATTGACTTTGGTATAAATAAAAGATATATTACATAATAACGAATTCTTGTAAATATATATCAAATTCGATATCAATAAATATAGCTTAAAGAAGGTAATACTATTGTAAACTCTCTATAAAAATATACAATTATTTTTCATCGTTTGTTGCAACATTTTCAAATATTGTCCTAGTTATTCCGTTTTGTTTCATTTTTTTTTTTACGTTGATGACAGTGCCTATAGTGTCCTGCCTATTGTACAACTGACAAGTAGACGAACGCGTACGTGTATGATAATAGCATCTATATATAATACATATAAATTTCGAGACGAAAACACCGATCGCTTTTATGAGTATCGTTTATGTATCACTTCGTCGGCTTCGCTGTTCCCGAGAATAATTTATATTGTATTCGTGTAATAATGTATGCAATAATATGCAGGCTTCCTACATTCTTGACTATCCTATAAATACCAATGCAACGCGTATATAATATAAGGTATATTATATTATATAACTATAGTATTATATAGAAACTATATGCGCTTAGTCGCTTGGATGGTTATTAATTTATTATAGTTATGAATTTAGCCGCTCAAATCGAAAATACTTCTTATTGAATAGGATTTATATAAGGTAAGAATGATTTATCATCAATTGTTTGTATTCAAGAAATAAGACTAGTCTCTATTTTTAAGTATAAATATCAATACATATGAAAATGTTTAATATTATAAATTTATAACAGCTTAACGTGATAATAAAAAACAAGTCGCATTTGTTTTATATAAGCAATTACAATCAGTTAAAAATACTCACCTACAAAGGAATTATTCACGAAAAATAAAATATGTATACTTACATTTTACGATTACGGGTAATACAATTTTCAACGAATGTCTAAATAACTTAAACGAACTAAATATTCATTATATTATGTATAATATCTACACGCGTTATTATTTAAACTTCTTGTACTTGAACGATAATTTATTACAAAATTGAATAATATTTTTACTATTGCATTTGATATATATATATATTTATGCCTTTTATGGGATATATTATTATATGACACTATATTCGTATGATATTGGGTTAATTTTTTTTTATATAACAAAACTATTGAGTCTTAAGTGCTTCATAAGCTTATAAAATATTTACATACATCAGAACCTGCAGCAGTACCACTGTTTATATACGAATTCATGGTTTTATTACACTTTATTATAGTACAATAATACACGTAGAAAAGTCTTACTGTTGAACACGTTTAATGTTTAATGATTTTAAAAGAACTGTCAAACCCACGATATAGAACACATTTGGTAAATGTCATGTTTTTTGTCTTCGAATTTCATACAATTATATTGGAAACTTAATTACCTTCAAATATAAATCGATAAAAATGTTGATAATAATATTTTTATACTATTAGACGTGTTTGTAATATATTAAATGTATCATTATTATGGAGTATGGACAAATATTATTTTATATTATACTTGATAAATTATAAGTCATAAATTCATCATTTTGTACACTGTATATTATTTTACCCATTTATTTTTTTTTACTATAGCGTATAATAATAATTATTTTATAAAAAACTGGAAAATAAAATATGATATAGATTATAGGTATTTCGTATATTATATTTACATTAGTTGTAACAATCGTCAATCAACCCTTTATTAAAAAGTTTTAACCACATATTATGTATCAATGCACTTGCTGCACTTGAACATAAATCTAACCTTAGGTTGATTTTATGTTTGATTTTTTAAATGATAACAAATGTTAAACAATATACTGTTCTATCACTTTTGAAACTCATTAGTCATTAGTCTTTATATATACAATACAATACAATACAGTATAGTTAAAATATATATACCTACTATACACCAATAGGTACTATATTTACTTTTTTTAATTACCTATAACTTACATTAATGACTAACAATTCAAAAGTTATTAAATTCGTATATCAGTATAGGCTTAGTACTCTTATATACTTTTGATATAAATAAGAAAGAAAAAATTTTATACCTACTTAAAATTGGTTTTTTTTATTTTTTAAATTTTAATAAGTATAATTATTAATAATTTGAGAATACCCTTTTACGTGTAAATTGTTGGGTTATAGAGCATATGATTTTTTTAATTTTTATAAATTAAAATGCTAACAAGTAGTTTTTGAGTTATTATATATTTTATAGTTTATGTATTAAGGATAATAGTCTTTATGCTGTTGGAGTACCCTATACTTTATGTGGTTTTAGTATAATAAGTGAAAAGTTGAATAATGTAATTCCCCATGTTCTACTTCTGTTTTGAATGAATTTAATGAATTTAATATCTAATAATATTTAAATTTCTGAAAACCGAAAATATTTTTCAATTTTATTAAGTTGTAAATGTTAAATATTTTTTCTACATAACCTGATAAAAATACATACAATTTTAATTTACTAACCTTCCTCCTCCCACAAGTTTTTTTATTTTTTCGTCATTAATCAATGTGATATTAGTGTAATATTTTATGTGAATATTTTCAGATTTTTTGCGATAATGATTTTAGTGCAAATTAATTTGAAATATTATCCCCGTTTTATTATAAATCTATAATTGATTATCGTTAAAAAAATAGATTTTATTTCACTAAAGAAAAATTCTTAAATACTATAAAAATATAAGTATTTAAAAATATAATTTTTAAGTATACTGAAATATTCCAAAAATTAGAATTTAAACTAATGAATAAAAGTAACTTTGGATTGTGTATACTTGATGAATCATCCAGTTTAATATACTTGATCATACTATAGTGTAATAAGATATTTTATTTATTTGCATTTTGAATAAAAGTTTAATATTCAAGCAAGTTTAAGTAGGTGACTCATTTTTTTAAATTATAACAATTTAAAAACCGTTCATTTATCTTTCTTTTAATTTTTATTATTACAGATGAGTATTACTTTTATAAACCTCAGTGACCACAATAAATATCAGCCACTGAGAAGTTTCTGTTTTGTGGTAAAATATACCTAGAATAAAAATAATAATTATAGTAATATAAACATTTTTATATACGAGTACATGCTTATTATACATTTTTTAATATTAATACTATTTTTTGCTATTTAACAATTTTGTAATTTTTGAAGCGTTGTAAATAATTATTTAAAGTTTATTATTATCTACTCTTTTTAAGTAATTTTTATTATTCTATGATTAATCTAAATAAATGCTATCTGTTGTCAGTAAATATTTTTACTTATAAGATTTCATGTCGTCTATTGGGAATATGTCTATACCTTATTATATCTAACACTTTTTTTTTACCTAGACTTAAAATAGTTAAACAAAATGTGTCATGTTAACATCCATCAATAGATTATTGCTTGTTATAAATAAAAAAATAATACGTTTAATATTGATAACTGCTGTAAATATACAACGAGTACAAGTAGCATAATAATTCGAGCAACAAGGAAGTACCTATACCTATAGTCTACACACGTAACTTACTAATATGTATATTGAATCTCAATAAATTTCAATAATTTAACATCCAATATAAATAACGATGTCAGAATTACGTAATTACTAAACCATTATAATTTTGTTTTGATTATACAGCGTACATTAAATGGTCGAAAGCAAATTATTATGATAATATGTTAACCTAAGAATAATTAAAACTAAAATGATAAGTACATTTTATTAATAATTAATACATCAATATAATATAATATATATTGTATATTGACGATCAAAGTAAATCAATTATTATTGTAATAATATAGTTTATGTTCGTCGTTCGATAATCACGGTTAAAAACTTTAAATAATATCACGTAGGTACAGATACAATTTTCTTACAGAACTGTAATTATAGATATATAATATTAATATTATATTATCTAATATTATTTAAATTAATTCAGTACTATTTGTGGTAAACATAACTACTGACTATCTACTGATCTGTACTAAAGTCTAGGTACACCCGATGAACCATGAACACAACTATTCTAAAGAAGGATTAGTTTGATTCAAATAGTTCTCCCTAATTTAAACCCTTCAACTGACAAATCTTGTGTGTTCTAC
The DNA here is from genome assembly GCF_020882245.1 of Rhopalosiphum padi. Taxonomy (NCBI): domain Eukaryota; kingdom Metazoa; phylum Arthropoda; class Insecta; order Hemiptera; family Aphididae; genus Rhopalosiphum; species Rhopalosiphum padi. The sequence goes on from NC_083599.1 coordinate 39,905,394, forward strand.
TAGAATATTTTTCAAGATGCACGTATCTTGTTTTATAAACTCACTTATATTAGCTCGTATTTTTTTCTTAACATTTTTTTTTTATCCATCCGAACAGCGTTTTATGTGCATCAGGGTTTGAAATGAAAAGATAATACCTAGAAGGAGGCTGAGCAATAAAATCTAAAAAAGAATAGTAGTTTAAGAAAATATATTTAGCTCGTCGATCATCTTCTTAATTTTTTCCGTACTAAATACTCTTAATCTACAATAATAAATAATAATTACCAAACAAACAAACAAAAACTATAAATAAAAAACCTGTGTATTTATGCGTTATATCACTTGGGGTTTGAAAATATTACGTACCTATATAAGGAATCTGCTATATCATTAATATATTAAGCTAACTGGTAATGTAAAATTTAAAGTAATAACTAAGTAAATAATAAAGTATCAAACTTTTTTGTAATACAATACAAATTAAACAATAATAGTAATTAAAGTGATAAAAAAGTTCTGATCATCCCATTTTAGAAAATGCAATTCACATTCACTTATTAATACACATAATGTAGGTACGTAGGTTTGAATAGTTTACTGTTTATAAAATGTATAGTGGAAGTGTATCATTAATATTCATTCTTCATTTAGGTTTTTAAATATTAAATGTATTAAAAAGACAAAGAAAAATTAAACACACCTGGGATTTTTTTATAAATAACTAGTATAAAAAAATCTCAAGGAGATTGATATTAAGTCAACACGAGTGTTTCTTTTCAAATAAATATATTTTATGATGTATAAATTTTTATTTTTTGAAAACTTTCTCAACATGTTATTTTACAACATTATCCTTAAGTTGTAAGTATAATATTATATCTATACCCTATTTATTTGTTAAAATTCTGAATAATTTCAACTTTTGATTTTCGAACATTTACTTACGTTATAATTTAAATTTTTCATTAAATATTAAAATATTTCTTTGAAAATGATGATGCTTATATTATGTTCGTGAAGTTAACTCTCCTCCCCACTTGTCAAAATTACATAAAATTAATTTTAATTCGTAATTAATAAGTAATTTTAAGTTGGTTTTTGGAATCTGCATGTAAGTACGTCGATTTTTTTTAAAGTTAAAATGAATTTGAGTGGACGGCTTTATACATGCTATGCTTATCAAAATTATACTTAAATAATAATAATAATAAGAGGTTAGACTTATAATGTTAGTTATAAAAACGAATATATGAAAACTTGTCAAATTATTTATAAGTCTAAACTTTATTACAAGTACAATACTATAATTTACTGTAGGAGTCCAACATTTTTAATTGTGCGGAGTACGGACCATCGGTTTTGTAAAAAAAACTAAAACCCATTAATTATATATAACAAATACAAACACATAAATAAAAATAGACATCTATATATATATATGTATATTACAAATATATTGTATTACCTATATTTATATATTTATATAATATGTTCATTGCTCATATGTCACTATCTCAGTATAATTAGGAAAACATACTGTTCAAGAAAAATTAAAAATAATTTATATAAAAATGAAATTTAATGTATTCAACTCAAAAACAATTGGTCAAAATGAAAAAAAACTCAATGTGATTATTGACGTTGTTTGTCTCCCACAAGAAAGTTAATATCAGGATTAAAACTGAATAGTTTTAGCCTCAAATTGCTCTTTGCATTCAATTTATTTTTATAACTATTTTTCAAAAAAATTAAAGTTAAAAAGGCTTGTTCATATAGATAAATTGTCGAAAAGTCTATCAAGTGTCTCAATGCAATTTTGAAAATTACTGGATAGTCTTTCGAGCACTTATCCAAAATAGAAATATAGATGGTTATTATATAATATAAAAATCTCGATGTTAATGCCAATCGACATAAATTAAAATTAACGATACTTGGCTTAGACCCTCGACAAGCAACCGTGGCCAATACGTTGGGAACCGCTGATATTAGTTATACTATATTAATTCAATAAAACTTATAAACATGATAATTTATAGTATACGAGTATGTACTACTATAATATAGGTATTATAGATAAATAAATCTACCTTCGAAAAAATGTTAAAAGTATATTTATTATTTTTCTAGTGAATAACATCACATAATATATTTTAAAATTAAAACAAGATATACCAAAATAAGCATAAAATTACTAAAATACTCATTTTAAAAATTACTTATGGCCAATTAATGATACAAAAACCAGGTCGAAATTTGACAAAAACAATATTGATACAATAAATATTATAGTTTTTATACTCATATGTTTACAATTACATAGATTTATATATTAGCTATATATAATGGCTCTCATAAAATCAAATTGTTGCTAATGATAACTAAAATAAAAAGTCAAACATCATTGGCTTATGTAAGTGATTTGAAAAATGTAAGAAGTAATTTTAATTTAAAGTTAAACTTTTCCTTACTTCATTAAACTCGTTATAGTACATTAGTATTTAATAAATTAATTTTATAGACACAGTATCAATATACTAGGTAGGTACTTATATGCCATGTGTATTATTATATTTTATTGAATAGACCAAATAGATACCTACATAGTACATATTATACGTATAGTTGCAGAATACACTTTAGTATGTGTTTACTGTTATGCATAAACTGTTTTTCTTTTTTTTAATTGATAATTAAAAAGTAAACCATATTTATTAAATTAATTATGTATATGTATTATTATAATCATCATGAACTGCAATATAGGAGTGACTGTACAATGTACATAATATGTTGATTTTAAATTTATACAGTATGTTCGATGTTTATTTCATAAATAATAAAGAATTGAATATAGGACGTTAATTCTATTTGACATCACTCAAAAATGAGTGATAAGTTTTTAAGAATATGAAGACCATTATTTTGCGAAAATGTCCATCTCTTTTATCAAAACTCTATTTCTAAGAATACAATTTGTATTTTAATACAATTATTTATTTAACTACTACTGGTAATATACTTTTCTATTAGGGGCCAATAAGTATATCTAATAAGTAATAGGTGTCTTAAAATAATTTTAGACCATTTACATAGCAATAGCCTAACTGTAGCGTGTTTTTTTTTAAATCTAATTTGATTTGTAGTTCATGAATGTTCTCTTTATAACATAGTAAGGAGGTACTGAATAGTAAATAGTTATTATGAATAAAAACAATTTGTATGCCTTTTACCGGAAATGCAATTTTAATTGTTTGTAATGATTAACAATTTCTTGAAATACATCTGCGCTATCTGCAAATAATTTTTCAAATTTTTTGTTTAGACTGTACATGAAATTTAAAATTGTTTTACTAGAATAAATTAATTCTTTTATAGTTTTTAGATTTAATAAAGTTTAACGATATTTCAACATTCGGTAATGAATAGATCCATTTAAAAATAATACATTTATTAATAATTAAATTTCAAGTTATTAGTTTAAAAAAAATGTATTATGATATATTAATGTAACCTTATTCTTTAATACTGATAAGTAAATACCACAAGTAGTTCCTTAACTTTTTTCCTATTAAAATAAACATATAATATCTAATATAAATTAATAGGGTGAGCATCGAGTATCAGACCGTCACAGTGATCAAGCACACGAAGAACAATTTTATGGAATGCTCTGTAACCCATAAAAAAAATTAAGTATCTATTGAAGCCGCTAAAACAAACCTACAATATGTATCATTGATTGTAAATACTAGTGTTAATATGCTATTATAGTATTATTTATTAATGTATAAAATTGTTTGCTATGACCTCTGTAATCGTACAATTTTTGCTCAGTCTATTTTGCTATCAGGTTATTTTTTCTGTGAATTTTTTTTTAAAATTATTATCGAATTCTGCGTTTATTGTTTAGATACACTTAAAGGTCTTTTCAATGCTGTATTTTTATTCGTTTAAGCATACTAGCGCCATCTATTAAATTACTTAAGTGTCAATATTGTTACATTTTGTCACAAGATATAAATTGATTATTATGAATTATGATTCAGAGTCAGAGTATAAATATGAACTAAGCGAATCATATTTTATTTAAACATCTAAGACTAGCATTTAATTGTAGTTGCTTATCTTACTACTAGTTATATTTATATTTATAAATTGCACTAACTATTTACATATCCTCGGTGATTATTTATACGTACCATCTAGATATATAAGTCATAAGTAAATTACATAAACTAATACTTAATGATTAACAGGCCTTTTATAAGTGTTTTATTATTTATTGTTTTCCACTTTTATGCAATCATTTTTATTAACGCATCATTATCAACATTAGGGACGTTGTGATCATAAAACCACTCACACTCACACTACATGTGTATACATGCGCATATCTACTCGCTAACGTATAATAGATAAATAATATTTATGTCACAATGTAGATTAATACCGTGCTCTAATTAATAAAGAATATAATATAACCAATGGCCCATCATTATTATCATATATTATAATTTATAATATAATATGATTATTAATCACTTATAAGTTCATGACTAAAACTAAGCGCATAAATATTAAATAAGTAGGGTACGACATTTTTGCAAACAATTATTTATAAATACATTTGTATCCAAAGGTACTAAATCATCCCATAAAAAAAAAAACAAAAGGTTATAAAATATACTGAAATATATGCCAATATATTATGTAGATTGTAAATAATAGTTATACGAAAGAAAATATCTACCCATTTGATATAAGTATAAAATAAATAGGTATACACGCGCGAGTACTTATTGATTTGCATAGTCGTAATACAAGTTGGTACTAACATGTAAGACAATGTTGAGCCCTTCCAAATAAAATTTTATTTTCAAAACTCAAAATCGATTAAACACGGTTAACTTTTCAAGTAGCATCATCACTACTATGGTAAAAAATGTAATACATTTTCTAGAGGGGGGGGGCTTACACTTGCCTTAGTTAGCTATATCTACTTAGTTTTGTGGTAATTATGATAACTGATGACAATAATTTCTCTTAAGTATTCAAAAATGTGTCTATCGAGTATCACAACGATCGATTATACCACGTACTTACTATAGGAGTAAATTGGTGGGGCTTAGGGGATTTAAGGAGACCTATCTACCCTAAACAGTTTTATAGCCCCCTCCTAAAATATTGAAGTTTATCAAAAAAAATTTAGATTTTTTGTTAGAGAAAATAATACAATTTATTTTGTTATAATTTTTAAGCAAGATAGCCGATTAGTATATATGTATGATATAATACTCTTAAAATAAATATAAACATTAAATCATGTATATTATTTCCTTTATAATTTATAATAAAGGTAATAAAAGAAAAAGATTACAGCTAAATAGTCTATCAAGTTTGCAGGTTTTGAATATCTACAACTATAATTGCTCAATACAAGACCTTTGAGGAATTAGAGTAGTGGTCTTCAACTTTTTTGGACCCACGACCCGTTTTTTTAGGCCTACATTTTTCGCGACGCACGTAAGCTTTGTAGAAAAATCAAATAAAAAGCTAAGATTGCTTATTGCTTTTTAATAATACCATTATAATATTATATTAAAGAATAGATTATATAAACTGTATTTTCAATTATTTCAATTATTTCATCTATTAAATTTAATTATTATTTTAAAAAGAAGACTGATAGCGACTAAAAAATGGGTCGCGACCGACCGATTGAAGACCACTGAATTAGAGAAAAGTAAAAAAGATTAGGTACTTCAGATGTTACGCTTATTTTCCTATATTGGATTGTATAATTCGGAATATTATGAATAAACGGTTCTCGTTTAAAAGTTTAGAAATGGCAACATCTATAGATAACTTTTTGAAACTGAATTTTGAACTGAGTACTTATTTTATTGATCATTATTCATTATAAAGTAAATATAACAATAATATGATTGAACGCTGAAATGATCATCACTAAAAAGTAAAAATCGTATAATCCAAACATATGGTACTTCAAAAGAATTAACAGCTGATAACTTAAATCTTATTTTCCAGGAAAATGTTTACCCAATTTTATTTTATTTGTATAAAGTAGCTTAAACATTACCAATTAGTTCTTCCGCGTGTTAGAGAAGCTTCTCTGCTATGCACCGATTAAAAACATTATTAGTGATTACGAACGTCTATATGTTACAAGATAGATTCAATAAGGTGTCTATCTTGTACATAGAAAAATGCGACACAAAAAATATTAATAAAGAGATCATTCTTAAAAACATTTGCGGATGAACATAAGTATAATGTATATTATGTTAAATTAATTGATATAAAAAAAATGTTATTAATAATTAAATTAATATGTGTATGGTGTTATAAAATAAATAATTTTGAAGTATTTATAGAAAAGTTTTGCAATTTTTGCAAAATTTAGATATTTGTGGTGCCGAGGATCGAAAACCTTTTCCGAGGCTAAGAGGCCTGTTCTATGTTTATAATGTTAGCTCCTTCCCCTCTTCTAACAATCCGAATTTACGCCTATGCACTTATACTACTTATGTAGTTTGATTTGTATAAAAATAATAATCTCATAGTAGTATCTTACTTATTAGTAAGTTATTTCATATTGCTAGTACTTAAAATTATTAACGTAAATAAAATAACAATCCACTATCAACTAACTGTTTTATTGGACTCAAATTAAGTGTATTACCGACTATTGGACGAAATTCAGCTATAAAATAATTTTAAATTTTAAACTGAATTGTACATCGTCCTGCAAAAAATATACTTACGTGTGTCGCAGGTTATTTTGTGCAATAATAATAATTATTCAAGTATTCTAAACACCATTTGTGTAACCTACTCGTCTATCGATCATAATTTATGATTCATAAGTGTTGTATAAACCGGCCGTCGACCGGATTGAACGACAACAAAAAGAAAAAAAACATAAATGGCATATTTTTCCGAAATTGGACTAACAAACGGAAACGTCATATCAGAACGTTTTACAATCTGCAGACGATATCAGTCGGACGATAAGAAATTTGTCTCCGCTCCATAACGACGATGCTAATCGTGTATAATATATTAATATTAGATGCGTGCATAGTCAGCTACCCCTTTAAATGTCGATTGCGCTACACACATTTGGCTGCACGTTATGTTGCCTATACGGCCGGCAGACGCGGCGGTTGTAGACAGTGTCTGCGGCCGACGGCAGTATCAGTCGTTGCCAACATCACATCGTCGGTCACTGACAGATCGGCATCATCATCGTGCCGGCGGAGTAATGAGCTTGATAATAATAATAATAATAATAATAATAATAATACTATATTAGTCTATTGGTGTACAAACCATTTTAACTAATAAACTGTTAACTATTAACTCTGAGGCAATAATAATCGAACACAACGCCATTACTATAACAATCATATTAATAATAACGATCATATTAATATAATAAATAATAATGAATTTATTATCTGTGTCTATAGCAACTACTGCTCGGCTGTTGCTGTTATCACTTATCGTTCGTGCGGACCAATGACTCGACCGTAGCGTGTATGTGTCATACGCTCCTTACATTTGTTATCAATCCGGTCGCCTTGTCGGAACGCCCGCCACACCTCACGTCCAAACATCGGACGAAGATGTTCGATGACTACTGACGACTGTTTTTGAACGAAAAACCTCTTGGCGCCGTATTCGGAACAATTTAATCGCGACGTTCGTGTGAGCGTTAAATCGAATCGCCGCTAGTAGCTGCTGCACTTACGGCCGACTGCCGAGACGATCGGCGTCATCTCCGGACCGGACACGCGCACGCACGCACCGCTGCATTCTAAAGTAGACCGTCTAGAATACGGCCGAGACTTTGATAACCGCTCGAAATGCTGGAATGAAATACCGTCGTTGTTTATTGTAAAATAAACGATTAAGTTTGCGCATTAGACGGAATACATATCATCGTCGGGTTTTCTTCTGTTTTCAAAGGACTATAACGACTCTCTCACTGTCGCAATGGACAGTCGCGGCCGGAAAGTCATCGTCTGCGATAACGGAACTGGGGTGAGTGTTATTATCCCATATCCACGTTGGTTCTTAATCGTCTATTTCCTACTACTTATTTATATGTTACTTTTATTTTGACGTTGATGTTTTGACTGTAGCTATCGACACTATCAGCCATATGCGGTTAGGCCAAGTTAGACCCTATACTTTAATGCAGTCTGGTTGTCCCTTAAACTGCCAGCAACTGTAATCCATATACAGTACAGCTGTTGTAATTAAATTATAACAGTCAGTGGCGGTTATCCTTAAAAATATAGGTGTAACGAAACATAAAAAGTAATATCCCACCCTCAATAATAACCATCCATACCTATAACATATCCCATCTACTGAATAGTTTATTCAACATATTAAAAAAAAATAGTTACTATTATAGCAGTATTATAGTATTAAAATATTCCAAAGTATTATTTTGTTTTATTCGCATACGAAAAATTACATAGACAACCCATCCCACCCACCTCGAATTAAAGGTGTAGAAGATGCTACACCTCTACTATAGGATAGCCGCCACTGAAACAGCCAACTCCATAGGCGCCAAGTACATGGGTGCTCGGGTGCTTGAGCACCCATTGAAAATATTTATAGGTATAGGTAGTGAAAGGGAAAAAGCCCCTCACGACTACTTGACATTGGTATGAGCACCCAATAGATTTTTGAAAACCTGGCGCCTATGACCAACTCTATTGAATATTAAACTAATATTAGTTGGAGTTTACCCATTTGCAGATAGATACAACAATTAGATAAATAGTTAACATTTTTTTTTTTTTATTTATCAAAGTATATTTTATTAAATGTTTATTTATTACAATAGATGTTTCAATTTACTGTTATACTAAAGTATTTCTTTGTTTTAGTTTGTGAAATGCGGCTATGCTGGCACTAATTTCCCTGCTCATATATTTCCATCAATGGTCGGTCGACCGATCATTCGTGCACACAACAAAATTGGTGATATTGAAGTTAAAGTAAGTTAGAAATATTATTGATATTTTTTGATATCTATTTTTGATATTTTTTTGAAGCTTTATTAATTTAAATTTCTAATTGGGTTAATTAATGTTTATTATATCCTTATAAAAGTGTTTATAATCATATTTTAACTCATTCAATTTTATTTTTAAATGTATAAAATATTTTTAACTTTTCTTTTTATATATATTTATCATGATTATTAGAATTTAAAATAATAGTTAGAAAACTATACTTTACAATATTTAAATTTTTCTGCAATATATGAGCATAAATTGCAATATATTATATACTTTCATACAAATAGAAATATTATAAAATACTGAAAAAATTCTTGACTAAGTTTTATAATATTTTTGTTCACTCTAATATTAAAGCTAACAACATAAGATTGGATTTAAACATACTTATTATGTTATGGATGGGTTAGATAAATAACTATAAATAGTGCTCTGACCTTTTTTAAAGTCTTAAGATACATTTTATTGAAAGAATAACATTGTTATTGTTATTAATATAGTTATTATTGGTAGATAATGTAATACATATTGTATTTTAATGTTTAAATCTATCTATTAAAAGTTTGTTTTAATTTTAATTATTTAAGTGTTTTGATTGAAAATGATAAATAATTCAATATTAATTTCTGGTGTTAATGTAATATTTATTTTGTTAAATCATCTTTTATAAATTATAATTTATACCTGATGTTTATAACTGCATATTTAATAAAAAAATTTAAATTCATATAATTTCAGAAACTAGTTTGAAACTTGAATTCATTATTCTAAAATGTTAGGTACTATGTATTCTTTTTTTTTAGAAGCTTTACCACCTAACTGTTAATACAAATGGTTATTTATAGTTTAAATATTGTTTCTGAAATATATTCTATCAATTCTCAAAACAACATAGTATGAAAGATGAGTAATGTTATATATTATTTGGATAAGGTGAACGCTACCCATACTTATTAGATAAAGTAAAAATATTATTTATAAAATGGTTATTTGATAAATTATTAATTTGTATATTATACACAGCTGAGTAGTTAAAGTACATACTTTAAAAGGATGTTACCAGCATGTATTGTCTCCATCTTACAAATGTAAAACATACCAAAAACTATTTTGTGTGAGAAAAAGCCGAGTAGGCATAACAGTCATAACTAAGAAGCAAAATATTCACCACATAAAAAGAACTTTGGCCGTAAAACATTGTTTTCATTTTTTTTTTTTTTTATATCACACATACAAAAAAAGTTCTTTTTGTTTCAAAATCCATTACTTTTGTGTTTTTCAAATTTGATTAACTTTTTATGTTGTTCCGATATCAAAAAAATAAAAACAATAGTTCATAGATAATGTTCTCAACTATATTGCATATTAATTTGGAGTCTTAACTATCACTACAACCTGAGTGGTTCTATTTTGTGTTATATATTTGTAAGGTAGAGACGTGTTGTCTACCAAATGTGGGTAGCGTCCTCTTAAAGTATCTACTTTAACTATTCAGCTGTGGATAATATATAAATTAGTAATTTAAAATTTTTTTGGTGGTCAAGGTTAAAAGATAAAAAGGTCTATATAAAAGTAAATGCTTATCAAATAAATGTAAATGCATGATATGATTTGGTTTTTGCTACTAGAATTATAATTCTACTGAGTATATTCTGTATAATATGGTATAATTTAACAAGTTGAAGTGTTTGGTATATTGATCGTGTTGTATCAGTATTATCAATAGGGTTCGGAATTTTATGCACTAAAATAACAATAAAATGTATGCATACATATTATGCATTAAAAAAAATTTAATTATGCAAACATATTTATGAAATAATTATTTTTATATGAAAGTATATTATATTATATAGAAATTTTAAAAATGCATAATTGCTCAAAAAAAATAAAATATTTTCTAACTATAATTTTTTGTTTGATAAATATTTAAATATTAATATTTAGAATAAAAAAAATAATTATTAAAACTTGAACAAAAACACAGTCATTAAGGTGTATTTTTAACACATGTATTCTCAATACAATATCATTAGCATTAGGATGTTTTATCAAATGAGCAACTTCAATTGTAATTACAAGGTAAAGCTCGGCCAGTTATTACCATAACAATTAAAGTTACAACTAATTCTTACTTTTAAGTAAAAAAAAATGATATGGTAACATGTGACACTAATAGCAGCAATGACAACTCTCAGTAAAAATAAATCATTTATAGTTGATAAAATATGAAATATAACTTGGCCATTCAAAATAAATTTACAGTTAATACTCAGTATAGTATAATTCAAATTTCAAAATATAGGTAAGGCGACAATGTGCTATTGTTTTATAAACATAAATGCATTAATTTGCTTATAATATTTAACTATATAAAATCACATAAATTTAAAAAAATATATGATATACATTTTTGTATTTTAATTGTTTATATTATGAAATGGATTTGTTTCGAATTAGATTTTTAATATGCCGCTTCCTAAAAAATATGTAAAGACGTGAAATGTTCTATGCCCTGATTAACAGTTTATAATTATACATAGTAATAAAATGCTTTATTCACTGCATACTGACTAATGTATATATCATACATTGTTCATTTGGAAAAGTTTATTTTACCTAGACATATTAAACTAGCCAATTTTGAACCTTATTCATATCATGTATAATATATATACATATACAGTAAAATCTAGTTACAACGAACTCCAAGGGACCAAATTTTTTTTTTTTGTTATAACGGAAAATTTGAATAAGCTCTGTATAAGCCCTAATTTTCGGCAGGAGACTTCTATGACTTTTGTTATAACGGGATTTTTTGTTGTAACAGAAATTTACTGTATATCAATAAAAAAATAATTATTTACATAAAATATTTGTACAAACTCATGAATTATTGCTATATTCATTAGTTAAATAACCTTTAGCTTAATTGTTATTATTTTTTTAGGATTTGATGATTGGTGATGAAGCTAGTCAGTTACGATCCATGTTAGATGTCACATATCCAATGGAGAATGGAATTGTGAGGTTCGTATTTTTAAAATGTTATGTTAACTAAAAAGAGTTTAGTAATTTTTTGATTAATACTTAATAAAATTATTTGTAGGAATTGGGATGATATGTGCCATGTATGGGATTATACTTTTGGACCAAAAAAGATGAACATAGATCCAAAAGAATGTAAAATTATGTTAACAGAACCTCCTATGAATCCAATAAAAAATAGAGAAAAAATGATAGAAGTAAGTATAAATAAGCAAATAAATGTATTAAAATATAAATTAAAAATATATTGTGATATCACCAGGTGATGTTCGAAAAGTATGAATTTAATGCTGTTTATGTAGCTGTTCAAGCTATTCTTACATTATATGCTCAAGGTTTGCTTAGTGGAGTGGTTGTTGATTCTGGCGATGGTGTTACTCATATATGCCCCGTGTATGAAGAATATGTTTTACCACATTTAACTCGAAGATTAGATATTGCGGGTCGCGATGTCACCCGTTATTTAATAAAGGTAATTATTTTTAAACGTTCATATTTTATTAAATTAATGCAACTTAATTATTTATTTCAGTTGTTACTATTAAGAGGATACGCTTTCAATCATTCAGCTGATTTTGAAACTGTTAGAATGATGAAAGAAAAATTATGTTATGTTGCATACAACATTGAGACTGAACAAAAATTAGCTTTGGAAACTACTGTTCTTGTGCAATCATACACAGTAAGTTATATTTTTTTAATTATTTAATATAATCTACAGCTCTTAAGTTATTTTTCTCCACACATTTACTAACTATAAACTTTTTATATTAATATCTCTTACATTTTTAGTTACCAGATGGTCGTGTTATCAAAGTTGGTGGTGAAAGATTTGAAGCACCTGAAGTATTATTCCAGCCACATTTAATAAATGTAGAAGGCCAAGGTTCGCATATTAGTTTAATGCTGCTTTATCTATTTGTTCATTGCTATATAACTAAATCTACAATTTAATATTTATTATCTGTACAAATTAAATATTTTTTTCTGTACATGGCACATGATGTTCTTGATTATTTGATTATTTCTATAATATTTAAATACATAAATTATTAAAAAATATAGATCTTTGTGAAAGAATTATTATTTTTGGATAAAGAATATTCAATTTTCTGCAGGTTTGAAATAAGTATCAGTATCTTTTTTTTCATGATTCTCAAACTCGTTTGTTTTTATTAATATAATCATATTATGATAGTGATTTATTTATTATATAAAAATAACAAAAAATATAAATCAACTATTATTTTTCTCTTTATCTTGTAGTTATATTTTCATATTTAATTTTAAATACTTTTTTTTTTTTGTAATTTTCTAATACAAATTACTGTGTAATCCGCCAGGTATTGCAGAACTAGTGTTTAATACAATCCAAACAGCTGACATTGATATGAGAACTGAACTATACAAACATATTGTGCTCTCTGGTGGTTCAACAATGTATCCTGGACTACCGTCAAGACTGGAACGTGAAATTAAACAACTTTATGTGGAACGAGTGTTGAAAAACGATACAACTACCTTATCAGTACTATATTTACAACTATACTTTTGAAGTTAATTTTTTAAAAATGTCTTAATGATTTATTGATTTTTAGAAACTTAAAATCCGTATTGAAGATCCACCACTGCGTAAAGACATGGTATTTATTGGTGGAGCTGTATTAGGTGAAGTAACCAAGGATAGAGAATCATTTTGGTTATCACGTGAAGAGTATCAAGACAGAGGAATATCTATTTTGGATAAGCTTGGGCCAAGAGCTGGATAAACTGTTATCTCAATATAACTGAATATAAAATATAAGCAATACATTTTTTTTAAACAAAGCCCATATTTATTACCTATTAAAACAATAAACAATGCGCTCGTAAAATTGAACATTAACTCAAAATTGATACGCTTTATAAAAATTACAATTACATTGATGATCTAAATCATAGATTTATAGATAAAAACAACAAGCTTAACATCTAATATATAAAATATCTACTTCCAATTTAAAATATGCCTTATGTATTAAGAAAGGTAAAAGTAATATAAGAATCTTAATTCTTTTATTTAGATGAGTTATTTTGTTTTTACGTGGGCGCATTATAATATATTATTGTTATATTGTTTATATTTTTTAATTAATATTATTTTTACATACCAGCAAAGCCAATTTATGTTTAAGTTAAATGTTAACAGGAATAGAATTTCTATTTATACTAATTTATACTATATAATTCAATATAATTGGAACACCAAATACCAATATACATTTTTTTCTACAATACATGTTATTTATTTGCTTTTTTTAAATAACGTATTTTTTATATTTTACCTTTAAATTAATTTATTATGTCAACTTTCATGTGTATTTCATTTTATTATGTAATATCAAAAAACATTTATATTTTTCAATTAGGAAAGTATATAAGTGATATAGTTTGAATCGTTATAGTTAAAAATTACAATAAGATTAATTTAAAAGTAAAAAAATATACAATCAAATGTCTACAAAAGCTGTACAGTAGAAAATTGTCGTAGAAAATAATTTGACAATGTACCAATGTCTTGAATACATTATTCCTAAAATATTGTAATTTCATTTAGTAGGGTTTGTTACATTAGTAATTTCCATAAGAAATATAACAATAAAATAACGTCAACTTAAAACTGGAGCAATTCAATTGAGTTTTAACTGTACTTTTTTAATAATATTTTATTCATATATATTGTTTTAATATATTAACACCAAGCAAATGAAAGATATAAAATACATAAATTATTTTAACTTAGTTTTGATTCTATTCTGATTAAAATTGTATTCATGGTTTATTTTTTCACATAATTTCCATTTAAGTTTGTGTTTAATTTATGTTGGTTTGTAAAAGTTAACTCAATAATTGTTATTTAAAATAATCAGAAAAGCAAATATACATTTGACATTTTAAAACTTTTTTTTTGAAAATTTAAACAAATTATAATTAGATCAAATTTATTTAAATATAATTGTTTATCAAAATAATAATGAAAAAAAAATAAAATATGATTAGAATTTTATATTTAACAATGTCATAAAAATGTAATGTGTTATAGTTAATATCTTTTTATATTTTATTACAATATAACAACAATAAAAAAAGTGTATTAAAGTTAATACTTATTATATTTGTAATATCAATGAGTTTAGTTTTATATTAATTGTAGTTTTTTAGTTTACAATTTTTGTTTTAACTATGTACTTTAAACTTATAAGAAGAAATTTAAATACTTATAAAGTAAGAAATCGTTAAAAGTTTTCCTAGACTTCCTTTCTAAGCAATGTAAAATATGGCATGTTTAAAAAAGAATAATTGTACCAGGGAGCTTTTTTATTTATTATTATACATATATTTCAAAATTTTTAAATGGTTATAAAACAATAAACACAAGTGTTGAATTAAATACTTGCATAATATTTAAAAATTTACAAGATAAATATTTGTGTTGCATACATATCATATTTTCACACTGGATCCGTCCTTGTAGATAACACATTTTAACAATTAGTAAATTAAATAAATATTCTTTATCTGTATCTGAATCTTTAATAAATTAACATTTAAATTTTATAAATATTAGTGATCCATTACTTCATACTTTTAAATGTTTGCTCATCCTTTAGATTAAATAATGCTATTATACATTAATAAATTGTTTTATTTTTCATTGAAAGAATGTGGTGATGACAGAGTAGACTAAGTTAATTTATTAAAAAAAAAAATATATTACCTAGTTACCTACTCTATACTAACATTGAAGAACTTATTATGACGACGTCCAAATATTCAATGTTCAAATACTTTTTTTGATTCTAAAATATGATAAACATTTTTTTATAAAATTTGATCTAAGCTAAATATAGTTTAGATTTTATCTTGGGCAAATAAAAGCATTTTTATAGTATCATTTATTATTATAACTAGAATTATACATTTGTTTTTGTTATTTTTTTCATAACTTATAGTTTTGCTTTTAAACTTATTAATACTCTAAATTTAGAAATTATTTGCATTAAAAAAAATTAATTATTCTATGTATATAATTTAATCAATGTGACTTATTGATATTTATCATGAAGAGAACAATTTTTTTTTTATTATATAATTAGTTATTCTACAAAACTTTAATAAATCATTTACATCTGGACACAAATTAATAATTTAATGATTATTTTTTATTAGAGTACATAGGTATTTATTATATTAATGTCATACAATAATGGATATTATTGTCAAATTGGCAAATAGCTCATGTTAGGAAACACTTATAATAATATTGGTAAAGAAATAACTAGTACAATTATTAATAATAACTCACCCATATTATGAAATATGCTCTCAGAACCTCCACTTACACTGTTACCCTTCTAGTCTGGCAATGTCTCTTACACTAAAATAGTCGTTTATTATGCACGCTTGTCGCATTTATATTATTATTATTCCAAAAATACTGTCTGTTTTCAATCGCTATAAGCAGTAAGTACATATTTTTTGTACATTTTGCTACTACACACTTGCCCATTTTTTTTTTTTTATCATATCTTGACAAACATCTTTTAAGAGTTGTAACTAGTAAACATCAACATTATTTTGTCTAGGTATTTGTCATTTGCTACTGCGCACAAAAATAGGGACTACCTCACTGCCTATAAGTATGTGATCTATATTACATGGATAACAATAATTAACAAAATTTAATAATATCTTATGAAAAACAATTCAACTGGCAATTTGTAAAATCTATACACATTATAAGTATAAGAGGACGCCATACCCTCATGTGTTGTCTCTATCTTACTAATGTACATCATAACAAATTTGCGTTTAGCAGAACACGTTTTGTGATGTTAGCTTTAATATTACAGTAAATTCACCTATTGGTTATTATTAAATTTAAAGGTAAGAATAATACGAATAATATTAACGATTCATAAAAAAAATTTTTAAAAATTAAACAAACGACACAATGAACGTGTTCATTTTTTAAAAGAACGTGAACGCGTTCGTTTGAAAAAAACACGAATGTGAACGTGAACGAATTCATTTTTTAAGTGAACGTTCCGAACACTGATGAATGATGATTATACGTGTATAATATGCGATATGTCTACATGTAATACCAACGTTGTAGCCGCGAATCGAGTTATAATAAATAAAATAGATAAATATTATAATAAATATTTATGTTAAAATTATAGGAAAAATTAAGTGAAAAGGAATTGGATTTATCAATCTTTAAAAAACCTTGTGCCCTTGTTTTGGATAGGTTTGTTGAATTTAAAAAAAAGCGCATTACTTAATAAAGAATTCATATTAAATTGTTTTGCTATATTATTTATATGCAAATTTTATTTTAATAAATTTAAAAGTCAGTAAATAAAATTGTAATTTTTAACATATGTATATGGTGGTGAAAGGGGAAGTTGAATTACCTACTGTCTTAAAAAACACTAGTACCTAATATTTGTTTTTATTTATAATATAAGTTTAATACTATATAAGTTTGTATCACTATAATAATGATACCACTTAAAAAAACATTTAAGTGATAGGAATTTAATTGTACCCATAGTTACTGACCCCGTGCCGGATTATCCACCAATGCAAGCAGTGCATTGTACGGGGGCCCTGGGCCCTGATATTATGTATATTAAAAATCAAAGTAACATAAAATAAAATAGATACTTCGTGAAATTTGTTTTTTTCAAAAGGTGTATTGAATTTTGGTTTGAAACTATTTTTAATTTATTTCTATCGGTGGTTGATTATATGTAAACCTTACTCAAGACGTTTTAATGAAACTTGGTTTAGATATTAAAAAATGTTAAGGCCAGGGATACGACGTAGCTTCTGTGATGAGTGGAACACATTCAGGAGTGCAAACAAGGATTAAATATATTGTTCTATCAGCCAAGTATGTCCATTTATTCATTTTTATCTGTATAGTTTTTACAGGTATTCTGTTAAATAAAGATAATTATTTTATCACAATATAAATATAATAGTTCTTACTTATGGTAACTTACACAAGTATCAGTTAAGAATTTAAGATTATGTTGTATGTCAGATCTCATGTTAGGTATTTACAGCATCAATCAAATATCAAATATCCTATGTTAAATTGTAAGTAGGGCCTATTAAGGGGATCGAAGCAGGTCGAAAAAAACTTGTAATATGTGTTTGGTAAATTTTGATTTAGAAAACATATTTAAACTTCTATTAGTTTTTTTAATTTTGATCAAGGTGATTTTAGATATTTAAAAAAATGATCACGTACTTAAATCTTCATCAACAAAGGAAATTCATGGTGCTTTTTGTTAATTTATTTATTTTAATGATTAATTTGCTCGTGCACCTTAGCTTACTCGAAGCTATATATATATATATATTGTGCTGTAGTTTAGTTTGTTAACAAAAATTAAAAAATTTCAAACACTCAAATCCAAATAAACAACACTGATATATTTCTTTAAAAAAAAGATGGGTCAATTATCGCTCGCATGTTGCTGATATCAAAAAATAAAGAAAAAAAATTGGCTCTTAAAATTTAATAATATTTAAATTTTAAATTTTGCCGATCTAAACATTTCTTTATTATAATTAAAAATAAGATTGAATATCATTTAAAAGTATTCATAGAAGTCATTATAATTCATAATAATTTACTCGATTTTCAAATTTACCAGTATTCTAATCGCAATTATATGTAGTAAATGCCTTTATTTTTTTTCTACCATTCAATTCTTAAAATACTGATTGTATCATTTTAAAAACTTATGATAATAGTTTGTAGTTTACCAATTTTTGGGAATTCTTTTATACGAAAATTCAGACAATTTTATGACTTCAGGAATATACATACCCAAAATAATGAAAGCAATGCAAAACATTTTAATAAGCTACTGATTATTAGAATTTTAATCTAAAATATTTTTTAGCAAATTAATTTAATACACCATCAGCTGATATGTTATTCGAAATACTTCTTACAATATTAATAATTGACAAATCTGAAAATCTATCTTGTTCCATTGAGGTACGCAACCAATTTTTATTTGCTAACCAAAATGCAACGTGTGTTCATGTACTGTTTTCGTTTCGCACGTCGTCGGAATAGTCCTAAGAGCAGCGGACCAAGCACTCGAATGGAATACGACCATGCACTGAACGCAGCTATTTTGTGTACGCAAAGGGCCTATCTATCGGACATTCGGACCTACCTACATAAACAGGTCAATAATCAAGCTTCCATAGAACTGATAACGATAGCCAAGTTAGGTCCCTTCATCGATTCAAAAGGAACCATTTAAGTCAGTGGAAGATTAAAACATACATTGTTTAGTGGAAATGCAAAATATTCAATTATTTTGTCTCAAAAAACACATCTTACTGAGTTAATCATCCAACACTTTCATCATATATTTTAATAGTTTAGAATATTTCTGGTTGAGCAGCGGTCCGTGACTTTACCTACTCTCGTATTCCCTGCACCAAGTTTGGAGTTATGAACTAACGACCGTTTATGGGGGATCTACTAGCTGCTAGAGTTATAGAAAACCAACCATTTTTTGACGTAGGAAATAGGAATGAATTATAGAGGACCTTTCATGGTTCGTAAAAGTTGACGTCGTGGTGCTCTTTAAAATATATTTAGCCTTCTTTGTATGTATGTCGGTGAGGTTAGGAAATCGTGTAAGATCTATCCACAGACGCATTCTTCGCCACATTAGATAGATTTGTTTTGCGCAACGTGGTATTCCCAACACCATGTATAATGTATATACTACATATCACTATAGTACATATTATATTGTAGGTTGATGGTTAGATTGTGGTACAAATTATGTAGGTGCTACACTGCTACCAAACAATTAAAGCGATTAATCGACGAAGACTCCAATTAACAAATCTTTTATGGTCGTTTACCATGCACGTGGTAATTTAATCCATCCGGAGCCCCACATTTTGACGATATATGAGAGACTGCCATCAAAAACACTAAAACCTATCCAAGGAAAGTGATCGGTGCTCAAGTATACATTACCGAGGAATTCACGACATTAATTACACTATCGAGGGCGTGTAACACTCTCGGCTGATGCTACCTCTCTCCATATTGATCATATAATGACTAAGCGTGTGTTACCGCAGATCATTTTCTGATTAGGCGACCTTTACTAGCTCTTCCAGAAAAATATGTAGTGAGCACTCAATCAACCGTTTAAGTCGTCAACAGCTACTCCGTCAAGCTCAACAGTCATTTCGACGACGATAGAGCAATTAGAACAATGGTTGTTTACATTTTACACACCCTACAAAGAAGGCAGAAGTGGTTTAAGCAGACATCAAATTTATCCGTCGTCATCAATACACCGACAAGATCAACCACGGCTTGGCAGATCGGTTAAATAATCGAGATTCGTCCCGGTCTGGATAATATTGTTCGTGTGATGGTTACCGTCAAAACATAAGAATGTATCCTCAAGCGTCTTGTTGCCAAGCTGGTTAAACTGCCAGTTGATCCCAGACCAAAGGGCCCCCATATTACGTTATCCTTAACATTTTTTTTTACCTATTTATGTCTTGTGGCTGGGGTCATTCAATAAATGTATGCAACACGGAGAGCGTTACTCTGACGTCATGAACCACCTGTAGATTTATGACGATGTGTATTATGTACCTATTGTACCTATAGTGTCCTAGTACCTACAACTATAAATTTGTGAGATTTAGATTTACCATGACATCTTGAACCACCTGAATGTTTATAAAATATAAATGTATCACAATATTATTATTATGTTATATGTACCTAGCGTCTATACAACTATAAATTTATCAAATTTAAACAATTTGAACCCATCATGGATCGCGAGAACTCTGCGTTCAAATTATGACACACAGTTAATTCTGGAAGAGTATACTCCTGTACTACAATATGTATTGTCTTGACAGTCGATCGGATGTTGTACCTAGTTCTATTAAAAATGTCTAATAAAATTTTAGCTACTTACTTAAAGGTTTATTTATTTTTAAAATTAGATAGATATATATTAATGTGTATTTTTTTTATAAATAAATTTGTTTTTATTAAATATGCCTATTTCTTATTGTTTCATTTTCAATATGGTGATAAATTAAATTACATGCATTTCTATAAATGCAATCGAAAATATTTTCTTTCCGAAAAACTGCCCGGTAAACATTTACAGTATTTATAATCAATGATTATATCTTAGTCAGTACTCAGTGTATAGTATTAAATATTCAATATAATTAAAATCGATAAAAACAACTACTATGAAATCGTATAAATCAACATTTCTCAAACTCTGGGTAGCAAGTCAATTTGGGTCTTGTAATTTTTTTTTAATTATATAGTATTATATTATATTTTTTAGAACTACTTATTGATACTATATGGGTCGCGATAGATTTTCAGAAAAAATATTAGGTCGTGGTTCTAAAAAGATTAAGAACCACTAGTATAAATTGTTGATTGTTTTAAATCTATGGTGATTAATTCCAGTAAATAATTTATAGTTATTCGTTATATTCTAAATATTCTAAATATAAATATTATGATTTGACTATTCAATTATATTTTTTTGTTAATTTAGTTATATCTGTTACCTAACCAAAAATATGGTACACCGTAATGCAGAAATCGTTGATAAGACTATGCAAAACTTTAAAACGAAAATAGGCAAGGAATACTCAATTAAAGGTAATATAAAATACTATAACCATATTTATTTCACGGTATCTGGTAAATTAGTTATTTTTATATGCACAGATCTACTGAAAGTATGGGATTGCATTTCTAGTTGGATTGAAAACAATATAAGCCAAGACAAAGTAAATTTTTTTATTTTAATATACCTGGGTACTTATATAATATATGCTTGAGTATTTGTTATTTTTACTATAGAATAAAATTTAAAGCTTATAAATACGATTTTGTTTCTATTTTATTCGACGAAGAAACTTTTATAGCCTTACATTATATATCACGTTAACAAATACATTTACAAAAGAAAATTACTTACCCGTATGACCATAGATCTCTTACAATTCTCTCGCGCCATACGCATAATAAAATATTTTGATTAAATTATCTGCATCAAGACATTTATTTTATGTTGTTATTGTTATTACAAATTTAAAATTTGTAAAAATCAAGATTTTACTCTATTGGTGTTTATCTGCATTGTTTTAATATTATTAATAGAATAATTGGTATACCACATAATGACAAACATAGCGTTATATATTTATGTTGATATTTTTTATATGTTTTTATGAAAGCTTTTAATTATAATTACTACAGTTTTAAATTTAAATGGTACATATAATACAATATTTACTTTTTTTGTTGTATCGTCTTATTAAATAGTTTTTAAGTCTTAGAATTAAAACAAAATAATGTTCTTCGAATTATATTCTTACTATAAATTATTAATAGTATATAAAATACACACAATCAATGTGTATTGATTAAAAATGTGCAAATTATAGTTAATTAGTAAAATCAAAAATTAAATTGTAAAATATTTAAATTTTAAATAAAAATAGTACGTTATGTGCATGTACCTCAGGTACATAAATGTAATATCTTTCCAGAAACCTATAGCTTACATAATTAAAAATAACTTTTAACTTTTAAGTACCTATGTGATCTACTCCTAGAAATACAACTAAACCTACAATGTTAATATTTTTAATTTATCTTATTGAACCATTGGCTAAAAAAAAATGTTATTATTTTTTTAAATAGGCAATAATATTAAAAGGAATCGGTTATTTTACTGTGGCTAAATGGGTGATAAATCAAAGCGAAATACATCCATATACAATAAGGAAGCCAGTTTTTGTCATCGATGAAAAGCTAGCGAATGATTTTAATTTAAAAAGAAAAAGAGAATATAATACCGGAATTGTAAGTACATGTATTTATTTAAACCAAATCAAAATACCTAATCTAACCAAATATGAAAAAGAAAAACGTTTACAAAGTATAAAAACAAACTTTTAATAAAATTATTACACCGATAAGAACAAACCTACACAATTTTTTAAAACTATTTTCAACTATTTACAAATACAGATACGAGAACGCTATTTAAATGTTTTATCGGTTGCCCAGAATTGTAATTTAAATGTGGATATGGTGGGTCATTGTTATAACGAAGTCGTTGTAGCCTTTAAGAAGTTACTATACGAAGAAAAAAATTGTGAACTTCCTTTCCCGAAAATTGGTAAATTACAAATAAAAAACAAAATGGTAACAATGAAGTATTATCAAGAGTTTTTAGAACGACAAGATCGGGTTTTTAAAAATAAAATGCTAGAAAATCGAAAAAAAAATAAAGCCATTTACTATCTTCCAGATTGGAATGCTGATCAATTTGAAAAACAAGTAAGTTAATGAATTAACGACTAAATAGAATACTTTTAAATTATATTAAAGTAATGTTTAATTCGTCAACATCTAAAATGCAAATATTATTAAATTCCAAAAATTAAAATTAAAACGTGAAAAATGTCAATTTTATGAATAATTCATGTTTTCTGGTGTTTATAATGTAATAGGTACAATACATTTTATAATTTGTTTAGAAACGACCGTGCTCTGCAATGTCAACTATTTCTCGCCCGGCATCTTCGTTGTCTCAATATAGACCAGGAACTGGTTATGAAGGCGTGTTGCCTAATACCTGTGGCACAACTAGACCCAACTCTAGTATGTCAGTACATCCCGACAACAACGACATTATCTGCAGACCCGACTCAAGACTGTCTGTCCGTTCCTACACTTCACATGAACAGATTATACCAACTAGACCCGATTCTAGATCTTCTCTACAGTCCCATAAACAGCCGATAAGCAGACCCCTGTCCAGGACGTCTGTCCAGTCAGCTGAATCAAACAGACCTATCATCAGTGCTCAGACCATGTCATGTGATAATCAGACAAGACCGATTTCAAGGATGTCAAAACAAATTAGGCCGTCGTCAAGAACATCAGTGCGGTCAGTAAGATCTAACTGCAGCATGCTTTCGCAACACGAGAAAATTTTGCCTTGTGCGTGTCCCGTTAAATCAACTGCAAAATGTAAAGATTATGGACTACCAGAATCGCTACCACACGATTTAATCGATTCGGCTGTACCACTAGATTCTAATTTGTTAACGTCGAAACTTGAAGAAAAAAAGCACTGTGTTGATGGAAAAACCACATTTATGTATGGAATTGATAAAGGTAAGTATAATTTTGTCTTAATAGCGGTAACATACACTATTATTTATTATTAAATATATATATATATTATAATAATATTACAGCTTAATAATACAATTTGTTAATTAAATCAATATATTTTCGTTACAAATGATAAATAATAAGACAAAACATACAAATATTAGCAAAATACAATTATATTTCTCTAATATAAATTACTTTAATAATAATTATATTTCAGATGAAACCCTCTGCCATTCGTGTAATGTTAGAGAATATCGTTTAAGTCAAATAAATAATATATATAAACCTGAATTATCTAGAGATAATTTTATGAATGGAGATAATCCAATTAATGGACTTTTAAACATAGTAAAATAAATAATCTATATTCATCACCAACTTTATGTAATAAATCATGGTGAATAACACAAGTATATTTTCAGGAAACTCAAAATAAACGTAAAAATAGATCAAAGCAAATATCTGAATTTAATTATAATACTGCAAAACAATTAGCAAATGCGATTAAAAATGAAAATAATATAAATCGAAAAGATAAAAATTGTGATAATTATATTTTGAAACAAGTAAAATAATATATTTATGTAGTATTATGAAAAGTACTAATGAAAATATTCAATATAAAATGTGTTGATAATTTATTGATTTAGAGACCAGCAAATATTACTAATATTAAAAAAAAACCACTTTAAGCAATCTTTACTAAATCAAATAAATTATAACAAAATTAAAAAAGAAACAGAGAAGATTCAATCTTTAAAAAATGAAGAACTAATACAAAAAGAATTGTTAAAAAAGTAAAATATATTATTCTGTACCTACCCGAAATACTTTATGAACTTTTTAAATTACATTTAGTCTATGTGATGAGAGAATAAGAAATATAGAAGCAAAAAACAGGTCAAAAAAAAATTATTTAATTATCCTTGATGAACAACTGAAGAATAAAACCAAAATAATAGAACAAGAGAAGGAAAAAGATATAAAATTACCGTTAAATACAACATTTGTTATCGGCTCTGATCAATTTAAATCACAGAAATTAAACAATTGGTAAGTCGATTTATATTAATAATTTATTAATTTATTATAATAACACAAAATTATATAACATTTATATTAGGTTGCATTATAACTATTACATATCTCTAATATTTAATACAAGTGATAGTTTATTCACTAAAAAAATTTTTTTTTTATTAATAATGTACATTATTAATTTTATATTCTGAAGGAACACATTTTGCAGAGTATTTTAGAACAAATAATCAAATTATACTAATAAATAATAGTTAATTAGTTATTATATTATTATCTTATTAAAATATTTAAAATATATAATTTCAAAACATTCATTAATGAATGTGCATAATATAAGTAGTATGTAGTAGCTAGTCTGACTATTAATTATAACAGGTTAAAGTTATTAACATTATATCACTATACTATACAACAAATGTGAATTGTCAATTATAAACAAATTTTATTATATTGTTTTAGTAAACCTTAGAAAATGAATAATAATAATAATAATTTTATTTATTTCCCAACTATAGGGACTAACTATATTTTAACAATTTATAAGAGAAAAAAAATTACATTGTAAAAATTTATAAAATATACATATTATATGAAAAGCATAAACAATATAATAACAATGATACAAGTTAATATATAATAATATTGGTTTGTACATTTTAAAGAATATAAGTAAAATTATAATTGAAAAACAGAGCGTACAAAATAATTTTTGATTTAAAATAATAGAATGACAATACATTTATACATCTAATGTTTAATGTAGTTGGATAAACTTATGCTTAGCTACATAATATTAAAAATAATGGCAATAATAGTTTTTTTTTTAATGGTGACGATTATAAAAGTTATGAGGGTTAATCTTAAATTGAATACAACAATAAATGAATACATAATCTAGTCCAAATTGTGCGAAACATGTTATTAATTAAGAAATAGTTAAATTTGTATTGAACTTAAAACGAGTAGAATAGAAATGATTTGGTAGTAAAATTTTAGGTCTATATTTAAATAATAAGGTACAAAAATACAATAAATGAAGCGAAGTAATATTTAATATTTTTAATTCTCTGTACAGTGAACATATAGCGAATAGCCTTGGTTTATAGTAAAGATATTTAATTAATGAGTTTAATGTGGTCTCCATTTTATTGATGGAGGATTTTATTGATTTTTTTTATTTTATGTTTGATATGCAGAACCCCAAAAGGCAATTCCATATGTAACTATAGATTGTATCAGAGCTTGGTACACCATATTTTTGAGTTTATTATTCAAAATATTTTTAAGCTTTTTAAATACATAAAAAATTTCCTTAAATGAATTGATAAATTATCAATATGTGCATTCTATTTTAGACAATCATCAATATATAGACCTAAATATTTATCTTGTAAATAGATGGGCAAACATTTTCACATTTTTAATTTTTAATTGCAAAAATTTAGATTTATCGTGATTAATTTGTAATGAATTATTATCTAACCAAGTTTTGACTTTATCAAGTCCAGTGTTTACGATGCTTTCAATGTTAATATTTTGATAGTCACTGCTAAATAAAATAGCAGTGTTATCAGATAATCAAAATATTTCCCCACTATTAATATTTTAGTTTAATAATCCGTTTAAGTAAATAATAAAAAGTAAGTTACCTAGGACAGTTCCTTGAAGGACTGAACAATACACCGGTAATTCATTACTAAGTGTATTGTTTACCCTTACTCTTTAATACCTATTTTTGATTTACGATTTAAATAAATTAAATTGTATGCCTCTTATTCCACAATATTCTAATTATAATTATTAATCTCTTTTATGTAATGTATTGACTTTAAAATTTGAATTGATGTTTATCGTTTTTTCTACTTTTTACATTAGAAATAATGGTATAAATTTCAACTTCAATATTTTTTCTAGTGTGAATGTAAATCAAGTTAATCAAAAATAAAAATTTCTTGATCTTTTTTTAGTAATTAGTAAAAACGAGAAAAATATAAATATATCATGAAATATAGGTATTTATAGTAATATATAGCCACATAAGCTGACAGCCCGCTTTCGCTCAGAATCGTTATTCATATGCAATGATTTATCACTAAATTCAATAATTTTGATGCATACATTACAAATAAATTAAATTTAACTTACTCAATTACGAGATACAATACTGTAAAGCCAAGCTCAGATTAAGACCTTGTGGGGTCCAGGGGCTAATACATAGTTCACATAGTTGTAGCCGTAGTTGTGGGCCCTCGTCAATGAAAACTATTCTTTAAAATTATTAAAGTATAAAATAAAACAAATTTTAACTTTTTTTATTTAAGTACGATAACGAGGATAAAAATATTAAAAACATATTATTTTTTTATTTTTATACATATCTACAAATATAAGTATTTTAAGTAAGTCTTTTTTCTTGATTTTTGTGTAGCAAATGCTTAAATATATTTTGTGCACATTAGACTAGCTGTTACGCTTGTTACTTTCAGTTTATTTATGAATGTAAATTGGAATTTTGATTATTATATTAATGATTGTGTGTTCTGGACTTAATTTTTACTTTTATAATAAAAAAATTTAAAGCTAAGGATAAAATATTTAATACATAATTAATGGACTTTGTTTTAGTAAACATCGTCAGATAGCTTATTACCAATTAAAACAGCAAAATGCGAGAAATATTGAACTCGAAGAACAAAAAAAGGAAAACATTGATTTTGAAAGAAAATTATTGAATAAGCTTAAAGAAAAGTATATATAATATCATATGATAATAGTATAAATATCATCTTCTATTAAATTATGCTCTTAACATTTTGTTTTTAAAAGGGACGAAACATTTCAAAAAAATTTGATACAAAAAAAATTAAACCAAAAAAAATTGTTAAAGGAAGATTTAGACAAATTGTTAAACATTTCAGTAACAGAACGTCATAAAAACGAAGTACCTGGTTCATATGTAAGTTTAGTATTACTATAAAAGCATATCACTGACGCAAAGAAGGGGATATTTTACCTAAAATATTGTTCTTCTAAGGTTTTTGAAAATAAACCAGCGAGCAAGTGTATTTTATTGTCATAGACATAAGATTTGGAAAACTAATTTTGAAATAAAAAAACTCTACACGTTTCTAATTTTGACTAAACTATTTTTCGATTTTTTTATGAAAACATAAAAAAAAATTGTTTAAAGTAATAAATATAATAACATTAGTCATTAATAACTATTATATTCTAAGTTTATTCTCAATTTTTTATGCATATTATTAGTGTATAGTAAATACTTAATTATATTATATTTTTTATAATAATTATTACTTATCGATTTGCTGTATGACAATAAACCATACCATACTCGTAGTTATTAAATGTTTAATTACAGTGTTGTACTGTTGTATATATTAAAGTACTATGAATATCTTTAAATTAATAAGGTTCAACATTTTTATTTAATGAAACTTAAATGACTTAAAATAAATGATTACCTATTTAATATATTTTAGATAGATTTAACATTTTATGATATTATATGTCAGTATTACATATTATTATTATTATAACCAAGAAATACATTTAATAATTATGTGTTCCCAGCCTATGAACTTTCCACTGAAAAAAACTGTGAAACGATGCCGAATATGTAAACAAAACGGACTAGGATTTCCAGTAGAAAAAATAACCGATTTCATGTGTTGAACACCGCCATATATATTATTTGCCACCATATAAAATCTACAAGTTGTATTAATAAGTTATAATTAATCATAGTATAATAGGTTTATTTAGATGGATAAAGTTAAAAATCTGCCACTGTCAGCTTATCATGGGTCCATGGGTGAGTATGAGAGTGATACATATGTCGTAGCCACATTGTGAAATTCATCTTTTCATGAAAAGATGACCATTTCATGAAATAGAAACAGATTTTTTACACTTCGTGAAATCGAAAATATTTCACGAAATAGTCATTTTTTCATGAAATGGTCACATGAAAAATGTTTAAAATTTATGATGAAAGTATAGGTACTTAAGACTTATAATTTAACTACACATATCTAGAAACAATTGTAATGATATATACATTATGATATATCATTACTTAGAATTATAATAAAATGTCAATACAGCTGCACAAATAAAATCGGAAAATAAAATATCTTTAGTTATTAAATAATTTTAGATTAAAGAAAATAAATAGAATATTATTTATACAACTGTATAAACATTAAATAAATTACTATTAATTAACTCACTCTTAGATTTTGGACAGTAAATAATCATACAAGGCGGCTATCAACATTTATAAAAGCCCACACGACAATCAACACGGCGCTCAGTCATCCAGTAGCTCATCCTTTGTTATGTTTTTAACAATTTGTAAATTTTATATGTGTTCATTTTTTATAAGCAAAAATAAATTCAATTTACCGTAATTATCTTCACCGATTTATTCATTTACAACATTCCAATATACCTCTCATTATTTTGGTCAGTCGACTTCAACAGTACTTCAAGTCATACAAGAATTTCAAGGAATCTTGCTCGGTTAGTCTCGTGTAAATATCTTCTTGGTTTCTCTTAGCAATTTATCTCAAATAGTTGAGTTTTCTGTGAATCCACCATTAGTTACAAGTGTTTGATGCCAGTCAATTCGCATTTTAATCCAATGTATTTTAGGATTTTTTTCATTATTTTATTTTTGCGTTATTACAATATCTATATTTGATGTGGTATTTTCCAATAATTAGGACATGGTCTACAGATCAAACGATTAAGTACTTATTAGATTAAATTTCACAAGACTTTCGATTACTAGTTGCAATACCTATATATTGTGCCCAAAGGTGTTTTCATAAATGCGGCAAAACGTGTTAACAATTTTCAGGTAAATTATTTATACTGTACCCAAACGGGTCATCCCCGGGGAAATTAGGCGCTTCTTAATCCGTTTATAGGTGTACCACACCGCGAAGTTGAGTTGCATTGGAACGAGTATATTATAGGCTCCTGGTACATTTGTCGAAAAATACTTATTATTTGAAAATCTGTATCTCTGTGACCTCAAGTTCGAGCTTATCTGGTTTTCGATCAAATACTCATCAGTAATAAACCTATCGAGCAAAGTTATTTTAAAAAGAAAAAAGAAAATTTTCAAAATTGTTCATAGGCCCTTGGTACCATAAGTGACCATAATATGACCGAGGTAACCGCTCGGTAATGAATCGATTTGATCAGGTCGGGTAACGTTAGCTTCGGTGAGGTGCCCCGCACGTTTTTGGATGGAAGTGTTAAAGCTTAACTCCCGGTCAGACTGGAGCAGTGGAGCCTGCACTTTGATGCTGTAACGCTCTATGCGCTGTCAACCTGTATATTGTGCTTGTTATCGCAGTATCGCACAGTGTGATATGGTGAACTTTGTGTACATCGCAGATATCGCGGACTGGCGCATGGCACCGAAAATAGAATAGGTGTAGACGTGTAGTGTGCTTACCATGAACGGGCGACCGTATTAAACTTATGGCAGATATCAGCTTCCTACTCTCTGGAGCAGTTTTATACAAACCAACTCTAAATCGACACCGGATTGTTTGCGCACTTTTTAGTGACTGTGTTGAATAGAAAATTCAAAAAACTGTAAGTAGTTGCATAAGTTATTGGCCAAACCATTCTCTGCCGCAAGAGAGCGTCACTCAGATCTGAACCGAGGACAATTTTTATATCAAAGTTAAAAAATTATTATGCATTTAATACACCTCATCTACGGTCTACCAATATAATATCATAAATAAGTATATATTTTTTTAGTACCAACCTATTTTAGATGGCCTAAATTAATTTTAAAATTGTTTTAATATTTTTCTTACGCAATAATTGTAATCTGGGGTGAAACAAGCAAATCTTACTTGTATAAATTAGAAGTCGTAGTTAATACTTTCGTATAATTATAATTAATAAAGATAAAATATTTTATTCTATAACTTTATGAAGATTTTGGAATTTTTTTTTTTTATTGATTTGTGGGGTTTATTTCAAAAATATTTATTCCAAAATGCTAAAAATAGACCCATGAAACTACACTAGTCGACATAATCATTCTACGAGATTTAAAAAATTATACAATTTAAAACTATTTTTGGTCAAAAGTGTAATTTTTGTTAGAACTGTGTTTCTCAGAAAATTTAAAATTAATTTATGTCATCTAAAATACGTAAGTACTTAAAATATAAATGTATTTATAAATATTAATATTATGCACTCTATGAATTTAAAATACCTAAAATCTTGCATTGTAATATTTACTTTTTTAATATTTTTATTTTATTTTATACGGACAATGTCCAATTTACAATATAATATAATAACGATAATAATAATATGATAATTATTGACAATTAATACATTTTTGAATAATTCGATATGTGTAGTACAATTAATACAATAATACAATAATAATAAAAATTAATTATTACAAATATAATATAATGACTTGTAGATCGAAACGTTTGCATATATTTATTAATTTTATTTACACGGATAGTGTTCAATTTACAATATAATATAATATGGATATTAATAATAGTATAATAATATTTGAAAATTAATACATTTGGGAAAAATTCGATATAAGTAGAAAAAATAATACAAGGAATACAATAAAACCTGAATAATGGGAGACAGAGTGAAGTATGAAACAATATAATATTATAGAAAATTAAATAACAATCAGATTACATTACTTAAATAGTGTATTAAAAATTTGATTATTTCCACAAGACATCAAAATATTTAAGGGATCATTTAACATGTAATTCTGAGAGAAATGTGGTTGTTCGAACACCGATCCCCTTGGCGCGTTTCAGCCGGGTCAAAGGCCATCACAACGCAGGTGACAGTCCGGTCATTACACTTGTCTATTTCCCTACCGAGTGGTCAAGCCGTGATCGCCGCGAACTTGTCGCCGCCGTCTCGGTCGACGTGTGAACTCGCGCCATCTTCACACCTTTTTCTGTCTTCCGTCAAACCGGTCGACCTGTGTGTTGCCACGGTAGGCGTTACGCACCGTTCCCGCGTGCCCATGCTCTTATGTCAGGTGACACCTGAAAGTCACGTGTTTTTTTCACACCCGCTAAGTTCGCGTTCGTAGTCATCAATATTAACTTTTATTTATTATTGTTGCGTCTTGTGCGAACCGATATAATCGTGAGTTATTACTTATTTGTCATATTCGGACATTCAACGTGTGATCGCGTTTTTTTATACATTTATCGGCCAAGTACCATCTTCGGTTGTTGCTTTATATATATACGGTAACCGCTGCGACCGTATTTTCTATATATATATTTATTATAATATTATATTATTGCTACGTCGTCAAATTAATCCGAGCATTTCATCATACCAAGGAAGATTGCCAACTCGGACCCGGGAAGTTGGATCGACACCACTACTGCGCAGGATATCAGGTCTATTTTTTTTTATTGTATTATACCCTTTTTGCCTTAATGGTAAATTAATTATTTATGTTATAATTTATATGTTATTATTATTTTGGGGCCCCGTGTTGTTATAATATTATATTTGTAATACTTTTCGACAGTGTCGTATTATTATATATGTTGAGAATTCACCATTGATTTATTGTCATAATAATTTATTATTATATTTTGGTAACCTTATCAAAGTCCACGCGAGTCGCGGCAAACAACTGCCCATACGTCGTAAGATTTGTCGCGGCGACCAAACAGTGATATATAAAATAAATCCTTATTGCGTAATTTATGAATATTCGTTTTAAAATGTATTTGGTTAAGTAGAAATGCATCATCAATTTCGTTGTTTAATAACATAAAAATAAAGTTGCTATAATTATTAATTCTACGTGTTTTTAGTGACTCTAAGTGTAAAATATTCAAAATGTGTTCGTATCCTGAGTGGGGGGTTCTCGGTATATTAGATTTAATGCATATGTACCGAAGGACTTTGTTTTGTACTTTTTCAAGTTGATCGCTATGTCCAATGCTGTTATTTTCCCAAATTATAGGAGCATATTCAAGATTTGAGCGGATAAGTGATGTATATACTATATAGGCATTTGAAAGTGAATGGATCGTTGAATTTTGAGCAATTTCGTTTTATCATACCAAAAACTGATAGGGCTTTATTTTTAATTGTTAATATATGCATGTTGAATAATAATTTTGTATCGAAAGTTATTCCTAAGTCCTTTATCATATGTACACGTTCTAAACTAGTGTCTGAAATGGAATAATTATAGTTGAGTGTAATACGCTTTTATGAATATGTTAAAATTTGACATTTATTAATGTTGAGTGAGCGGCCATCAGAAATGCACCACTCGTTAAATGCTATTAAATCTTTTTGTAGGAGTAAATTATCATCTAGGGATGAAATTGATTTATAAATTTTTGCATCATCAGCGAATAAAAGTATATTTTAATGAGTGATGGAAGATACTACATCATTAATAAACAAGTTAAATATAAGAGGAGAAATATGATCTCCTTGGGGAACTCCGGAAGTTACTTTTATAGGAATTGATTCATAGCTTTTATACTTAATTATTTGTGTTCGTTCGCCTATAAATGAGTCAAACCATGACAGAAGAGGTATAGCGAAACCAGTTTTTTGTAGTTTATGAATTAATAATTTATGGTTAACACTATCAAAGGCTTTTTCAAAGTCAGTGTATA
This sequence comes from Rhopalosiphum padi, assembly GCF_020882245.1. Taxonomy (NCBI): domain Eukaryota; kingdom Metazoa; phylum Arthropoda; class Insecta; order Hemiptera; family Aphididae; genus Rhopalosiphum; species Rhopalosiphum padi. The sequence goes on from NC_083599.1 coordinate 39,939,533, forward strand.
TTACATCTGTTTGTTACCATTCGAGAAAGATTCAAGTATAACATGTTTTATTGTTATTACTTATTAGGTTAGTTACCGATGAATTATTACTACGAAACCCACATTGGTGTGGTACTATAAAGTTTTTGAAAATAGGAGTGAGTTTATTATTAACAATTTTTGAAAATATTTTAGGAAGGATAGATATTATTGAAATAGGGCGATAATTTGAGATTAATGATTTATTTCCTTTTTTATGTATTGGGTTGATGTAGGTGGATTTCCAAATAGATGGAAAACTACCATTTATTATAGAAGTATTAAAAAGATACGTAATAGGTGCGGATAGTATAAATCTACAATTAAATAGAAATAAAGGAGATAAACCGTCAGAACCTATAGAATTTTTGTAATCAAGAATATTTAACTCGTTGAAGACTTCAATGAGCTCAATGTGAAGTTTGTTAATAGAGTCGTTAGATTCTATTATTTTTGTTGTATTCGTGTTAATTTGAATATTTGAATTTTTATATACGGAAGAAAAATAATGACTAAACAAATCAACAATTTCTTGACCATTTTCAGCTGTTACGTGGTTGAGAGACATAGAATTTGGTAAGCCGGGTGATGATTTAAGATTTTTTATGAAAGACCAAAATTTTTTGGGTTGAGATTTCAGAGAATTTTGCGTAGTATATAATAGCGAGAGTAATCTAGTTTACTTAGATTTTGTTATAATATAACCGTTGTTACTGTAGGTAGTATATCATACTATTAATTTTAATTTTTTAATCTCTATTTGAACTTAACACGTTCCTTTTCTGACCAATATAATTTTTTGGTTTAAGATGCATTAAAAATTTAAGGTTTTTGAATGTTTCCCAAAAAATATTAATGATTAATATTTATGGCCTACTCGTACCCCCTTAAAACGGATACATTATAATTTATAAGTATGTGTATTGTGTATGGCGCGCGTATAAATCTGGAATTTATAAATCTGGATCGTATAAACCAGGTCTGTACATATCTGGACAGTACAAACGTGGATTAAACGTTTCTGGACCGTACAAACTTGGACCATAAAATTCTACTTATGTACAACTGAAAATGGCATTTATAGAAATTCAAGAAATAATGTTAATAATCAAGTTCTAAATGTAAACATTTGCATGTTATACGATATAGCATTCCTGGATTTTATATTGATTCCCGCTAAGGACAAAAACCGGGGTAACAAGAAGATTAAGGCAATATACAATTTTCTACAACCAAAGAAAAAATACAATATTCCATGATTTTATGACCGAACAAGTTTTCTTAGAAGGTTCGTGTTCTTATTTGAATAATGAAGACAATGAGGTATTACCAATAATTAATAACCTATTAAAGAGAGATGTGGAAGTTAAATTATCAACAAACAAGAGGAATCCTTCAAATTATTAAATACAATTTCAAACTAATAAATTTGTCATATAATTTATTACAAACGTACCTACAATTTACAAAATATTTGATAATTATAATCGTACGAATGTTATTTTTTCGATTTAACAAAAATTTACCTATACTCGTATGATATAATTTTAGTTTTCATCTCGAAAACTGACCCGTAAGCATCGAAACATCCAATACCCTCACGGCATACCCAGCTCGTTAGCTATGAGTTCTCAAATTAAACCGTTTATTTCAGCCACGCCTTGTATATTAACGCCAATTACTTTTACTATTGTGAAAACCACCGACTCGAATTGACCACTAGGTTTGTGACGTTACGGGCCAATTTACGTGGTAAGGACTAGAATATAAAATATTATACAAAGAAAAAGTGTAGAATCCAGCCCTACACTAAATTACGGCTAAAATTTAAACCGCCATTGAACATTATTTATAAAAAGGTCGCATAAAAAATGTAGTAAATATCTAAGGTCGCTACTACACAAAGGTTAAGGACCGTTGTATTACCCCACCACACATTTAAACTGGGACTCAACAGTAGCCCTTATTTTCCTCTTCATAATTGTGGAGGGGATTATTGCGACTTCCAGCACCTTCTCCTCAATTGTCCTTTTCTCTGTATTCAGAGAACCCACTTAAAGTCCCATTTCTCCACTTATGAAATTAACTTTTCCCTCTTTGAGGCTCTTTCAACAGACAGCATCAATTTAATTAAACTTACACTCACGACTCATATATTTAATGCAGTCAGGCCTTAGAATTTAAAAGAGTGAATTTTATTAGTTTTTATTTTTTACGTTATATATAAGATTTTATGTAAGTATTTTATTTTTAATTGTCGAGATATTATAATATTTTGTTAAAATCTCAATAAAAAAAAAGTGTAAAATAAGAGTTTTGATTTCATTAATTTAAATTTGACTTTAGATGATATTATCATAGTTTATAAAATGGACATTATGCTGCATTATATATATTATATTATATAGCTACCTAGTTAATAGTCACAAAAAATCCGGGAAATGATTAAGGATTTAATTAACTTTTTTTATACTTAGTTTGTAATATATAACTCTAGTGGGTATTGAAAAAGATAAAAATATATATTATTATTAGTAGTATTAGTATTATTTTTATAAAGGAATTATAATATTTGAGTTGATATAATACGAAAATTTATTATACGAACATAATATAATATAAAAAATCGTAGTAACTATTCTAAATTCTAAACATGATCCCCATCATTTTCATCACACATAATTTGGTATATGTTGTACATAACAATATAACATGTTAAATTTCTGTAAAATTGGTGCAAATTATTTATTATTAGTTTGCTAAGTAACATGTATGTTATTTAATTCATAACAATTTCTAAATCCTATTTTTTTTATTATTATTCAGATATTGTGAAATAATTTGAGAAAACTTTATTATTATGGCAGATGAGCAAGTTGAATTAGCGTCAAAAGATGTTTTTGTTTTATTGGGAGTCTCTGTTCCTGAAAATCTAGATGTCGGAACTAAACGGCAAGAACAAGGTGATACAAAGGACATTGAAAATGAATCAGTATTTACACTCGATGAAAGTGACAAAGTGCATTTTATGGTAATGAGTGACATAATTAGTTACAATTATTCATTAAATGATTAAGTGCCTACTCTGCCCTGATTTTGTCATATTTTTGTGATTTCAAGAATGTTGTCGAACCACTCGTGATCGATGTGACACCACGGGAGGATTTGGACAATAGTTCTACTGATAGTTTAACTCAAACTGAAATGGAAGAACAACGGTGGTATAATCCAACATTGAACACTGGACTAGAAAAATCTGATTTTGAAACTTTAAAAAGACTGTTAGCAGAAATTAAGGTGAATACATTTATTTTTAATTAGGGGTAAGTAATCTATATATAGGAATTAGAAATATTAGGTAATGTGATGTGCAAATATATTTTATAACTTTATTACGTAATACCTTATATTAAGATTGTATGATATAATATTGTAAGTTGTAATAGTTATTAACAGGGCTCGAGACTTAAAGCATTTGCTTATTTTTATTGATTGACTTAAAATGTAGCAGAATACCTACTATGGAACTATGGAAGTGTATGTCATGTTAAAACACGTTCAATTATACAATTTGAAAGTGCTTTTTTTGCTTTTTTCAATGATTTTTTTAAAAATATGCTTTTTCCAGTTTTTCTGATTATTTTGTTTTTTTGACCAATTTTTTTACTTTTTATGGTTTTTTAAGTTAAATTTTTCTATAATTTAAAGATTTATTTTTATTTTTTTATTTTTTAGTTATAAACTTTTCCTAATCATTTTGTTTCAATATTTTTTGTAGTCTTTAATTATATTATTTTTAGCACAGTTACAAATTATGTCTTGTACTTTATCATGTAAAATGAAAGTTTTTTTTTTTTTTTTGATTAAATATTTTTACTCAAATTTAAGTTTTTTAAATGCTTATTTGAGTGCTTATATTGATGTTTTTAAGCGCTTATTTTAAAGATTTTAAGTGCTATACGTCCCGATGCCTGGTTATTAATTAATATTCTTAAGATAACAATATTATACACAATTTTTTTATATACCTATAACATCAGCCATGTTCAAAAACGAGTAGGTAATAATTATTTAATGTTATTTTCTTGATTCCATAGACACGTACTGCATATAGTAAAGATTTGTATAATAAACTAATACAACATTATGTACCTATATACAATATATTTAGGTACATGTGTTCTATTACCTAGTTTACAATATAAGATATAAAAATCAGTTATTACCTTTTATTGTATATTATTTTTATTTTTTACTTTTTACATTTTTGTTTTAAGGTTTAATTTTGTAAATATTCCATTTATGAATTTATCATAAATTATATAACTATCATTATTTATAAACATTGTTTATACATTCGACTGTGATTTTCATAATCATGTATTATTATTATTATTATTATTTATTATCATATACAGCCAACTAATAAATTTAATAAATTATTACTAACCAGTAACCAATACAATATAGTATTTAATATTTATTTATTTTAGTGTATTTAATATATTTTAAGTTTCACTAATATTGTATGCGCTGTATGCATTAACATTCATAATATTTTTAAACCTCGATCTCCTTCAAATAGAAATCGTGTCCTTTTTTTGCAACGCAGTTATATTATCATTGTCTTTTTTTCCACTGATTCTTTAATATTCTTAAAAAAAATATTTTTCTTGAAAATCAATTACACTCATAATTTATATCAAATAATGACTGAGAAACTTTCCGACCATAAATAATGTGAAAATTACACTTATATAATAATGAATATTATTGCACTCACGAACTAAGAAATAGGCACTCTAAAGCTATACGAATGATTATATAAATTACATGATATTCACAGTTGTTATATGAATATTATGTTATTATTATTATTATTATGTATATACAATATTGGAATTAACTAAATTATGTTAATAGCCGACCAGTTGAAATTATCTTAATTAATTTCAAAGACGGCCTATGGAAATATTTCTTATGATGGTAGTGCATGTTCTAAGTTTTATTTTCAGCTATACCTACTTCAATTAAACTAACTTTTTCATTTAGACATTTAATTTGAAATTAAAACTTGTTTTGACAGATTCCCAGTTCTAACTGTAATATCATAGTATTACTTGTCTTATATATTTAAATTTACTTTGAAACTTTAGAATACTGACCCGACAAAAACTCTGGCTGCGTTGATCAAACTCAAAATGGAAAAAATATTAGAGGGACCATATCAAAACATGTTTGTTGCTTTAAACGGCTTCAAAGTGTTAGTTAATTTACTGGAATGTAACAATGAAGATTGTATGGTATATAGAAAACAATCTCATTATTATAGATTCGCTACTTATTCTTTTGATCACAAATGTAACAATGATAATTTAGGAAAACGCCTTGATCATTATACACGAAATGTCCCAACATTACGGAATCCAATGTTCGTTGTGTAAATTGGACGCAGTGAAACCATTGATGAATATTATGTTATTAAAAAACAACTACAACGTCAAATACTTAGCTTCAGAAACGATATATAACATTTCCAAACTGAGAAGAGGCAGAAAGCTTATTCGTCTTAGTGGCGGTATTAAGATCATGGTACACACGTAAAGTATTTTCGACGCTCATTGATCGCATATTAAATTAAACAAATTCAACTGCTGGTTGTTGGTCAAATATTTTAATAAAATTAACGATCCAAATTTAAGGTAGCAATGATAAACATATCGAAACACATATTACCCATGTACTTAAATAGTATGGACGAGACAAATCGGACCACAGTGAGATTGATGAACTGCTGTTCCGGTACCCTAAGACAACTGTGTCGGTCTTTAAAAAGCCAAAAACAGTTGTGGTAAAACGAATGAACAATTAATTGCTATGATGGTGCGTCAAGCATCAAATTAAATATATGTTTTTATAGGGAAACTGGATTCGTGCAACTGCTTTCTGAACTGTTGAACTCTGTACATGGCGAAACTCAAATTTCTATAATGAGTTTAGTTGCAGAATGTTGCCGTACGCGGCCAGAAGTTATTAGACAAAATAAAAGCATTAGAGTAGCACTGAAAGAGCTAAACATTTTGCAGCAAGTCATACAGTTTTTAGTCAGTGATACTACCCCGCTTGCGGAAAAAGCGGCTGAAACGTTACTGTGCATGTTCGATGGCAGTCCTGATATATACGACATACTGCTGAAATACAAGGGGATGGAAGCCATATTTAAAGCTTTATTAAAATTCCAGTAAAAACAAACCTATATATTAAAAATATAATAGTAAAAGTATATGCATAACACTAACCGGAAATCACTTAATAGAATAGGTACTTAAAATTGGTCGTTCTGTAAAATTTTTGTTATAATAAAGATTCTTGAAATAAATCCTTAATAATTAAACATTTTAAATATAAATGTAAATATTTTTAAAATTTGGTTTGAGAGTCAGTTCTTCTTACTATAATTATGTCCATAGTGATAACTGATAAGTATATAAGTTAATATGTTAATATGTGTGACATCTGTGGTCCGTAAAATTGTTACTCGCTAATTAAAAATAATTGTTATTTATTTTGTATGTTTCTTGGGCCTTGGAAAATGTAGACTATTTTTTTTTTTTGCAAAACCAAACCGTCTTGTTTTACCAAATATACACAAACAAACAAATAATCGTTTTTCGTGACCTAACAAATCCCTGTACAAATTTATCTACAAAATTAGAATTTGTAAAATCGTTTCTTAGTGCGCCTATAGTAGTAATAAATATATTGCCTCGAAATTTCAAATGAGTCGGTCGGTAGTAAGTTTTGGTTGTACGTTGATCAGTCAGTCTGTCAATTGCAAATATATACATAAAATATAAGTGATCTATAACTCACAAGGAAGATAAAATAAATAATTATTATTTATTTCTAAAAATATGTGCCATATTATATTCATACATAATACATATTATAACACCTATTAGCGCCTATATAACAATCAATTATAATATGGACTATTAATAATATACTTAATAATAAAGAGTACAACTAAATCAATATCAGTAAGTACTTATAACTTTCATAAAATAACAATTAATGCATATCATGTGATTTCAATATTATTAACCTTATCACCGACAACCCCAACTTATTGGCACCCCTTTTTAATCTCCAAAACATATTGTTTTATTAATTATGCTGTCGCAGGTATCCATTACCTAGTGCTAGTATATAACTGTTATAACTAGTATAAAAACTATATTAATTATTTAAAATTTTGTGTTCTATAGGAATGACGACCACGTTATGGTGTTAGTTATCACCCTGCTGTGGAAGACATCGTTGCACACGAAATGCAGACAAGTTATCGAGAAAGACCTCGTTGTAGATTCCCTATTGGAACTGTTAGCATACAAATATGACGATCGGGTGATCGGCTACGCAGTTGCTACGTTGTCTGAACTGTGGACATCGGAATCTTTGCGAAACAAACTTAGACAATTAGCCGTGCCCAAGTATCTGGACCTACTCAATATTAGTCTGCACAGCTTAGTGTTGGCACACGTATGCACCGCTCTGGGTCGGGCATCCAGTGACCCACAGACTATGGAAATGATCGATGAAGCCAAAGGGTTTCGGTTGATTTTCGTGCTGTTGCCGTCCCTTGACGTGGACGAGTTTGACAAGTACGAGGACTTCTATGAGCCACAAACGATTATTGCCGTTGCTGAATGTCTGGCCATGATAGTTGAAAACACAAAAGTAAATATACCTATTATAAATTATAATATTTAGGTATTATTAACAATATTGTATATGTTTAGTGGGTTATATCATAGAAATACTAGTTTTATCATTATTTTTTTGCGTTGTATACGCTTGTTTAGTTCAGTCTGAATCCTCTCAAGGGAATGTACGAGGCGGTCTGTGATCTAGTAGATTTATTGACGCACAAGAATTTGGATTTTTTAGCGGCAGTTTGTCATCTGATTGACGTGATTGCTACATTCGAAGAGAATTTAAAAATAATGCTTGATGCAGGAATCGTTGAAAATTTGTCAAATCTCGTATTTACGGCAAGTTTAAATCTTCATGTACACTTTACTTGAATGATTAATTATAATATACCTCTCTACAACCTATACGATACATAATAATACGATTTATTAAAAAATTAACTAATAAATAACTTTCTGAAAAATCTATAGATATTGGTAATATAAATATATAATTATCTGTTACAGGAGCATACAAACTTGAGAGCTAATCTTTGCAAAGCTTTGGGTAAATGTTGCACCATTGGTTTGACGGCGCGTAGATTCAGTAGCCAAAACGTTATTGATCAATTACTTAAGTACACGCAGTCAGAACACTCAGTCGTCAGAGACAACGTTCCTCTTGCGCTTAGTGGACTATCAGAAGACCCATTAAGTTGTGTAAGAATTGAAGCTTTAGGATTTCTTCCGGTATATTAATATTTTTTTTTGAAAAATGTGGTACTTATATATTTAAAAATATTTATGAAACTGTTTAGTTTTTGAAAAAATGTATACATTCGGATAAACCTAAAACGGCCATGGCTGCTGTTAACTGTTTAAGTAACGTAAGGAAAGCAAGCGCAGCTATAGGCCAGCTTCAAGAATGTACAACGAAACATTGAAAATTATGTAATTATAATTTCTTTATTATACGTAAAAATATATATGCAGTATACAATTTATTATCATACTATCAGTAATAATATATATAAAATAAAAGATGGGCAAGTGGAAATCGCTTTGTTGTATAGTAGAAATTGAGAGTAGATCACTATAATGGATGTGTTAAATTTGAATGCAATGACATATAATATCATTGTATACGAAAAACAATTCTGAACGGAGATGATTTGTCAGTCTAGGATAATTGTAGGATATATTATATGATATATTTCGTAAACATTTGAACTTTAAATGCTTATAAACAAAAATTATGACTAACGATTTTTGATTTTTTTTTTTTACTACAATAAGTACAACTTATAATAAACCTTGTATTAAATTTTAAAAAATTTTTGGACAGCCAATTTTTTTAATAGTCATTTTAAAAAAATAACTTAGAAAAATCGAAAATTTCAATTATTTATAAGTAGCTTAAAAAAAGTCAAGATATTTTGAAAATTTAATCGTAATTAGATAACGCTAATATAAACATTTGTTGAAAATGTCAAGTATTTACAATGATTCGTTTTTGAGTTACAGCAAATTAAAAAAATCGATTTTATCGAAAAACTGATAATGTGTAAAAATTTCCGTTTTTCCGTCACTTTTTTTATCGTTTTTCCCAAGCTTTTAAAAACTACTGGAAATTTTTTACTTTTGAAAGTACCAACTCGATTCAATTTCCTTTTCAAAGAGGAACTGAAGTCAAAAATCAAAGCACTATTACTACTTTAAATCATAATGACAGACATAAAAAAAATAAAAACATTGTAAAATCAATATGTTACTGTGAATGTCCGCAATTGGTGAGTGCTGACAACCACCGGCTAATGTCGTCATACATCAAAGTCATTGGTGAATGTTGGCATATTGATTAAATTTGTACTATTTGTAAACATTTACTAGGGAATGTCGACTTTGACGATATTGGTGAATGTTGGTAATGCCGATATTATTTAATCTGATCTTATCTAAAATTCTAGTACCTACCTATACAAGATGTAATTGCAAATTAAAGTGCACCAAAAAAAGTGTGGTTGTAGAAATGTTGGCATTTTATGCAGTTCAAAATGTCATGACAGTTTGTCATGTTGTAATAAGCAGAACAATTTTCGCCTTTTTTTTTAAAATAATAATTTTTGTATGGCAAATTGGCAAAATAATCAAAATATTCGACATACACATACTAAATTGGTGAATGTTGAAAAATTAAAATAATATAGACATGTACTAGTGGATGTTGACATTTACATTAGGAATTTGGTCAATGTTGACATAGACAACACGGTTTTGGTTTATTGACATAGGTTACGTATTCGCACATAATATTATAGTATAGTACTATAGAGAATAGACAATAATATAAAATAGAAATGATACGTTTAGTTATAAATATTAACAATTACTTTTATTAATTATAAACTCTAATTGAAGATTTTAATAATAATTGCAGATGCAGCATACAAAATTAAGCAGCCCATTTTTTTTAACAATTCGCCAAATAAATGTTGAACAGTAAAAATTTATTAAATTTTGATTGTATTATACAGAGGCCGTGTTATTGTTACTATACAGTGGCTATAATAATATAATTATTTATTTTTTAACAATTGATAAATGTAAACACACACCCTTACATTCACTAATTTTGAAAGCACCAGGTCATTGTTACTATCAGACTTTATTAACTGTATAGCATTAAATAATTAATAAATCGTAGAATAGTTAATCGATTTAGTGTTCTTAAAAAAATACATTGTACTGAATTAATGATAATGATAATGCTAATAATATCATAATTTATAATATAATAGTAATAATTAAATCAGAATATCCAATTGTAATTACTTATTATAAAATAAGTGATATTTCTATCATTTGGTACAATTAATTTAAACTGGTCAATTACTTCATCAATATTAACATAAGCATTTAGCAGTTATTTTTTATTCAACAAGAATAACGTACCTACCTAGGATTTTCCAGCTATATTTAAAGCATATTTGCCTCACGCTGCCCCCCCCCTGGGAAAAAAAAATTCTAGTGCCATGCTTGATGATAATATTTACTATTTAGATATTAATGATATTATACAATAACAAATAATATATTATAACAAATTAATAACTATAAACAGTATAAACATATTCACAATCACAATTATAAATCACAATCACAATACTGAATATTGATTCAGTACCTAATAATTATTTTGTATAAAGATTAAAGATTATTTGGGCCATAAACGTATATATGTAATCACAATTTGAGTAAACATATGTTTTTTTTGGGGGGGGGTAGACGTTTAGTAATTAGGCAGATAATGAATTTCGAATAGTGGGCTGGACCTTCCCCAGTCCACCTCTGGTTAAAACTTAAAAGAACGATCTAAAAATGAAAACATCTCTTTGAAACTTATGTATGATGATAAAGCAAAAAGGTAATGTATATGGTACCTACACTGGTAAATTATGTATTGAATACCTACCTACTATTATTGAAAAATACTGTTATTTTATCAATAATTATTAAGGTTCAAATATTTGTAGGTATTTTAGTATTTATATACATTTTGAAGTGAAACTTCTTTACGGTTCTATTTTTATAAAGTATCTTACATGATTAATTCTTGTGTCACATACTAAACATTTTTTAATATCCTACTTAATTCTGCTAATAACTATTAATGTATTCTAGACACAGAGTTGCTGCTTGTCTTATGCTGGTCAACTGCAGAAAGTATAATGCGCTCTGTTAGGAGATCCTCCCTACCTGCTTTGCCATAAATATTGGTTCTAGCCTTCTAGCCTCTAGGTCACTTTATACAGTCGATCATTAAAAATGCGAACGCGGATACTTTGTACTACCTATTATATACAATTTTATTAAGAATGTTTAAATTTTATTTGGTATATATAAGTATCTATCTTATACATTCTCCGAGTTTTTAGACAATTTTGCGGGCGAATAGATACAATTGAACGAATATGGCAATAGGTTACATAAGAAGCAAATATCTAATTCTAGTGAAAATAATAAGCTATTAATTTTATGTAACCAGTACCAAAACATAAATAATTTTGATAATACAAAGTGTCCGCGTTCTGCAATCTAAAATTTTACCTGACCATACAAAATGTCCGCGTTATACAATTTAAACAATGGACCATTGGACGGTACAAAGTGACCGCTTACCCAAACATTACATGAGTTGGCTATTAAATTTGATAAAGGGGATTTTGTAGATATACGTGTTGCAACAATTACATATTTAGTAGATTCATTAGAGATTTTGATGGTATTATTTATATTTAATTTGAATTGCTTATAAATAAAATTTTTTTTTAATTGTACCCTGCAGAATTTAAAAAAATTATTAGAATTATCAAAACTTTATACCTACTTCTTAACCTTTTTATTTAAAAATCTGTAGTATCTGGATTTATAGGTAATTTTAGTTTTAACTTTTATAATTACTATTAGTGTCTTTTCTTAAAATGTACACGAATTTTTATGATAATACCTATTACCTATATTATACTTTAAATTTGATAAGAATAATCATTAAAAATTAAGCACCCACAATTTGTACGAGTATTACATCTTTATTATGTTTAAATAATAGTTATTAGTTACGATTAATTTATTAAAATAAAATTATGAAATAAAATAGTTTATTAAACAATAAATTCTTAGTAAGATCACAATACCTATATAAACAGTAGCCCCATAATATGTTTCTTTATAATAATTTGTTTACCTATTTTAGAATATTAATATTTATTCATGCGATTAATTAAAAATGTGTGATAACATGTTTTAGGTAAATACAGCGTTATATTAGCATGTACACATTTAATAAATATAGTAGGTACTGTCACATGGCATAAACAAAGTCCACGCAGATGCCACTTTTAAAGTTGTTCCATCTATTTTGGGCATTGGGCAATCAACTTCTGAGTATTCATTTTATGATTGATAATTATGTAAGTTATATTTAATTTGATGTATAGTTACGTATTGATAACTATTATTTTTATTGATATAATATCAACCCAACAGAAAATGTTAATTAGTTGTAGTTAAAACTTGATATTTTCTTTTGCAGTCCATACCAATAGCATATGTGTTAATGGAAACTAAATCTAGAAATTCATTTCGATGTGTAATGAATTATATGAAAAATAATTTACTTCCTAACTTATCGCTATCATTGATTATAACTGATTTTGAACTGGCTCTTAGAGATGCATTATCTTCTAGTTTAGGTGTTGAAGGCACACGTATCTTAGGATGTCAGTTTCATGTCATATTCAGGTCAGTTTATCTACTGTTGATTAGTACTTTAAGTTTGTTACATAAACCAATTTAAATTATTTTTCTAAAAATATTAATGTAGGTATACCTGTATTGAATACTAATACATCATTCAAGTATAGATTGTAGTTTTTTATTTATAAACATTTTAAATTATTAATTATTAAATATTATGGTACATTGAACATTTTTCAATGCAATAAGCATAATTTTATATTTGACTGATACCTACTTGGCTGCTTATGCTATCTAGTCTATATTGATTTGACAGGAAAAATAGAAAAATTAAAATACATAAAATCAAAGTAATACTCTGGGTTGAAATTTGAGTTTATACATCTATTAAATACCAAACTTGAATATGAGACTATATAAATATTATTCAAACAATATATCCTTTTTGATAAAATATTTATAAAATTATCCAGTTTTGGATTATTATCACTAATTTCTACATTAATACAATAATATTTTACAAATACCTATATTTTTTTTTGAAAATGGTATATTTTTAAACGAGTACGTTAGATAGATGGAGATAGCAAATTAGAATATCACTGCATCTTAAAGTTTTATAATTATAAAAAAATGAAAAAAAAAAATGTAGAAGTTTACTGTATAAATAGTACTAATTAAGATATTTATCACTTATTATTTTCTTATTAATATAAATTTAATTTACAGGCTGTATTGAAAAAAATGAAATCACTAAATTGTTTACAAACTATTAATTCAAATCTGTATGCGTTGAAAATGTTGTACATTTTAATGTGTTAACCATTATTGCCCAGTGCAGAAATTGAATAAGGTTTTTTTTTCATTAAGGCATATGCTATCCACTACAACATTCTATTACCTAATTTGTTTCAATATTACTAAAAGTAGATAGTAAATCATAATAATTGTATGTACTACAGATATGTTTCACTTATTAAAATTCACATTTTCTATTATTGTTAAACTTAAGTTACTGGATAAGACGTGTCGGAGTTAATTTATTATCTGTGAATGGTGTCTCAAGAAGGACAAACAATAACTTAGAAAGTTTTTATAACTTTTTGAGACAGAAGTTTCTATCGCACATCCAAATTTAAGGGTCTTTCTTGTTAAGTGTTAAATTAATTTCCATTTTTTATCTGTGTAAAAACTGACAACAACACATTTTGAATAATATAATACATTTTATTTTATTTTTACTTTTGACAATAAAGTAAAACTTTTTAATTTCTTTTAATGGTCTAAATTAAAGCATTGTTAACTATGGCCATTAGCAGTAAAAAATTTTATTATAAATATAAAATGAAATCCACTCCAAGGATATCTTGGGTACTCCTTAGGTATGAGGTATCTAAATAAAATTAACCAAGACCTGGCATAGGTTTTAACTTTCAAATTAGCATCTAAAATTAGAATTCACTTTTGAGTGTTTAAGTGGGGGTTTTATGTAATACCCTAAATTCATGAATGCATTTTTACCTATCATAGAAACTAATATTACCGATATTGGTATATAATTCTAGTTATAGGTAATATTATAATATCTTAATATCGAATAAACACTGTACTGTACAATGTAGTATATATTGTAGTGTATATTATAATTTACAAAGGTATTACTGTAACAAATATTTAATTTACTATTTAGTTGCACCCTATACTTTTGTGAGCCATTTCCGAGATGGTCTACTTTCCATTTTCATAGCTGGATTTAAAAATATTATGTCATTTTCAAAAATTCACATTAAATAAATTTCAGCTTTTAGCTAACTATATTACATTTGTCATTAGATGTAATAAATGGTATAAAATAAATATATATTATTGCCACATTATAAATTATGTAATTTAGGTATTTAACTATACAAATGTACTAAAAAATGGTCCTAAGCGTTTTACTAATAGTTCATAAAAGTAGATCATAAAATAATGTTTATTAGTTGTAAAATAAATACTTAATTAATAAATTGTAATAAATATAATTCAAGTAAATAAAATCATAGGACTCAAATAAAACAACAATTGTATTAATTTTTATTTGTATTAAGAATTTCAATAAACGTAAGGCTCATACGCACAGTTATTATTTTTACAATCCTCTAGTTCATCATACAGTTTACCTAGTTCATTAAAACAATGTAATTCACATCTAGAAAACAAATAATTATAAAAATTATAAATGCCTAAAATGTTAAATTTTTCATATTTCAGTTTTATAATTTCTTCTAAGTTTATTTCAGGTTCTTTAAATAGTTTCCTAATTTTTCGGTTTATAATTCTGATATTGATTTTTTTTTGATTTTCATCATTCATCAGGCTTTCGTTCTGTCGTTGCATTAGAATCAATAGATCTTCGATCTTGGATTTAATGTATAATATTTCGGGCGATTCCATTTTTTGATTCTGTAAATTAAAGGTAAATATTTATTTTTTTGGTTATATATAAATTAGGATTATCATCAGTAATAAAAAACGGTTATGAAAATTTGAACATAAATAATTATTGTCTATGAATAATTAATAAAAAATTATAAATATAATTAATTATATTTTATTAATTTTTAATTTTTTTTTTTAAATAAACTTTAAGTCTGTATAAATACTATTATTATACAAAATACAATATATCACTGGGTTTTCTCAAAACCATTATTTAAAAAACATTTAATTTATATTCATTAATAAAATAGAAAATATTTAATTAAAATATACTCATAAAAAAAAATTAATTAATAAAAATACTAACTATAACTTTTTTCAGATAATTTTAATATTTTTCTTATTAATTAAGGCATTTATTTATATGCAATAAAAATCTATAAAATATGCAGATTCATTTCATAAATATACAAAATGATTTTTCACAATTAATAAACTATATGGAAAAAGTAATAATAAACAGACTCCGCATCAGATACACTAGACTTACACATATCATACGTCAGGGGGGGGACCCAGGGAAGTGTTTGGGAGGTCGATCCACAGTTTTTTTCTCAGTCAAATGTGCCCCTTCAAAATTACAAACTACATAAATATGTACAATACTACAATAACCAAAAATAAAATAATATTAAATAATAATAATTTCTAAAGTGTACACAGAGTCAAGAAAAATATAATTATAAATGTTAAAATATATTATGAAGTATAGAAAGATGTGAAGACTGGGTATTGAAGTATAAATATTGTGTATGAAATTGTGCAGTAGGCGCATATCAACAAATAATATACCTAAAAAACATTTGTACCGTACGCGCGGCTTCCTTAGTCTATCCAAAACATACACACGCTGTTGTTTATATAAATATACAAGTAGCATTATGCACGGTGAAAATAATTTAGGAAATATTATTGAGTGCTGATTAAAATTTTTGATGTAATACATACTTTGTTATTTTGGATTCTTTTACAATTACGCTGAAATATCGTTTTGAAGATTTCAATAACACTGTTAAAAAATTTAAAGTACTAAATACAAATAAAACTTAAATGAAAATCTTATTTTTATTAAAAATTTACTAAGATACATCAAATCATCAAAATATTAGATAGATAAATCCTTATTCCTACAATGTAAAAATTATGAAGCCGACAAAATGGCCGAAATTCTCTTATCTAAGAAGTTGTGGCGACACCGATTGTCACCACTTTACTGGTCGACCCGTCCGACCGACGTTACCACTTGTGATACGTGAATTATACCTTTTTTCTATTTTATATTCGTTCACAATTATTTTGAATTATATTCGTTTTTATACTTTTACATGTATTCGACCATTGTGAATTTTATTTATGTTTTTATCTACGCGACGCAGCGATCGCGCCCCTACTCCGCGCCGTACGCGCCAAACCGTCCCGCGAAGGCTACGACGCCGATCGCGACGTAAAGCTCGATCTTTGCTCACGACGTTAAGCTCGATCTCTTTGCTCACGACGTTCGACCGAGCCACATCCGCGATAGTCCGACCGAACTTTTAACCGCCAACCCGAACCCGACGTTCCGCGCCATTTTACACGTGGGTATGGACCACGACCTCGCGCATCGACGATCGCACTTTTGAGATGTAATGACCACCGACACGACATGTCCGGTACGCGCTACGACGCGCACGGTCCCGTTACATCTCGCGATTCCACGACGAACGAGCACTCTCAAGCCGAATCTGGTTTCGACCCGCTCTCGTCCCGTCGACCAACACGTTCCCGGTCTCGCGACTCGAACTCGACGGCTTTCGCGCCCACGCGCAACCGCTCACGATTCCTCTTACGAACTCGCGTGCGCCCCGACGCTATTACCGCACGCCCGAGCATCGAGCACCTGACGAAACGGCAAGTATTGTAAGCCTAGTCACTCACACGTGTACTTCTATCAACGACATAATTTCGTCAATAATAAACGACTTTCGACGCAAACGCGTCCGACTATAATTACGTGTACAATTATTTACCTCCATGCCTGTCTAGCCTCCATAACCTTCTACTCACGAAGTCAGATCGACAACGGATATTAGGCGGCAAGTGTATCGGTCCGGTGGTAAAACTTACACCGCGACCACGGTAACCCATACACTTGTGCACCAAAAAGTGAATGTTTACAAAATATATACATACCTATTATGTTAAAATGATAAACCATAATAATGTTATGGCGGGAAACAAAACTATTAAAGATGTATTATAATAATAAATCATAAACATTTAGATTAAAATTAAAAGTATAATTATAATCATAAATTATATTATTATTTTAGTTAATTTAATTATAATAATATAATTTATTACAACAGACGAGAAATACAATGTAGATAAGTTTCAAGCTTATCCAATAAACAAATGCTTAAATTCAGTTGATCTGAGTACATATTCAAAATGAACTAAATAAAAAATAAACATTTATGTAACACTATAGTACAACATAATAAAGTAAAACAAAAAAGTAGGAAAAATAATTATATTAAATATAAGAGAAAATATTATTAATGTATTTTTTATACTTGGTGAAATAATCAAAATTGGTTAATGTTGGATTAATTAAAGACACCTCTAATTATTGGATTTTGAGTTCAAAAATAACTAGAAAGTGTGTAAAATGGTGCAATTAAATTACAAAAATTGATTTAAAAATAATAAGCCTTTGTAATAATAAATTTGCACTTGATAATACTATTTTTAATACTCTTCAATGCGATAATGTTCCTTTGCTAGATAGACCATATAAAATGGTATTAATTTAATTATTAGCTAAAAAATACCTAAGTATTCGACTCCATTCTTTTGGAAAAATGTCTTCAATAGAAATTTAAAAGCCTGTCAGTAAAAGACAACAATTAACAAAACAAATAATTTTTATGAATCAATAGTTGATACATATTTAGTACTAACTATTAATTTTATGTTGTGTACCAGTTTTATTTTAAATATTTTATATTATTATTACTAAATCTGGCAGTACCTGTACTAGTTTTGTTTTAAATATTTTTATGATAATTAAATTACCAGTTATTTGTTTTTTTATTTTATCATCATTTTTATACTATATAGTTATGATTATTAATCTTGTTTTAATTGTTCTAAATTATTTTGTATTGTACATATATATATATATATATATATATATATATGTATTACCTACAAATATTAATAAATATATTATATTTGATTGATTGTTTGAATATTTGTATTTTTTTTATCTATACTTAAATATTAATTAACATACCTGTTGAATTGGTCGAAATTTAATAATATAAATTGCAGACTTAGTAAGTTATAAAAATCATAAACTCTTAAATAAGTCAGATCACTCGGAACTAATAATAATTCATAATATAATAAATTAATAACAATTAACAATGATACCCGTATCAGTATTCAGTGTTATGAAAATGTAGACATTCAGCTTGTGGTGACTTCTTAGATCATAAACTATGGATAAAGCGATGGAGCAACAGCGTATTATATTCATACAAAAAAATGTTGTCAATATTAACGACAAGTCTCCGAATTAGGTGTTAAGAGGAGCGTAGTATTTGTCATCTCTCTCTAACCCACGCGCAACATAGTAAATATTACGTTCACAAAAATGACAATAACCATATTAATTTCTCAAATTAGAGTGAAATGACTTATTATAGAATTTAAAGTTAAGAACATTATCTAGGGCATCTCATAAGAGTTTTATTATATTTTAATTTTAAAGCGAAATATGAGTATTTAAAAATTATAAATTGTTTATACATCTTAAAAAACTCATAACTCGCTTTAAAATAAAAATATAATAAAACGCCTATGAGATTCCCTAAATAATGTTATTTACTTTAAATTTTATAATAAGTCATTTCACTCTAATTTGAGAAATTGATATGGTTATAAGTTATAAGTTATAATCATTTTTGTGAACGTAAAATTTGCTATGTTGCGCGTGGGTTAGAGAAAGATAACAAATACTACACTGGCATCCTCTTAAATATGCGCATGTGCAACGTAACTTCTTGCATATTTATCCACCTAACCTATGGATAATTATGCGAGGAGTTG
Organism: Rhopalosiphum padi; assembly: GCF_020882245.1. Lineage (NCBI taxonomy): Eukaryota > Metazoa > Arthropoda > Insecta > Hemiptera > Aphididae > Rhopalosiphum > Rhopalosiphum padi. The sequence goes on from NC_083599.1 coordinate 39,959,077, forward strand.
CATCACGCATGTGCATATCGAACATCTAATTCGAGACTCGTCGCTAATACCTATCCGCAACAAAATATTACGCTGTCGCTGTCCCACACTATCTCATGAATTATTTATCATTGTAAATTATTGTAATTCTTATCATGCATTGTGTGTTATATTTTCTGGTTACCGCAATCTAGTTCTTAACCATATTTTGTACTCATCGTAATTATCGTACCAATACGTTTATGTTCTATATTGTCGAGTCATTATCAACCGTCTTTCGTGCGTATTTTTGAATTGTACTTCCCTATCCCTACTAGTGTCCTTCTTAAATGTATATAATATTAATAACTCGCCTTTATCGGCCTACGCCACCGTGTACCCACTCGAGTCGTCGCCAACTTTGAGTCTTTCTCTTTTGCGTCACCCGTCGTATCGTGTTCGAATTTGATCCGAATTGCAATAAAGCGCATTTAATATTACACCAAAAACGGTTTACTTATTTATTTCAAACCTTCTGATGACGATAGTGGAACTAGTGTCGTCGCCTGCCGGCACTAACTAATTAGCCGCGACCACCAAAACGTCTAAAATCTCTTCGATAAGACAATTTCGGCTTCAAAATCATTTCAAAGTCGACTATCTAGTATTTTTATATATTAGCTGTTGTCCGGTCACTAGTGGGCGTGACTGACGGCCAGTTGATTTTTCTTTGTGCCGTTGCCCGTTGTTTGCATTCCATTTTGTGCAACACTGTACGCTGCGCCGCCGTCACCGTAACTCGACATCAACAGGTAACTGACTTGTATCGCTGTCCGCTACGGCCACACCGATATCACAAGGTAATAACTAATAAGTAAATAGTGTTTTGTAGATTTGTTTCGTCGACTCGAAAATTGTGAAAAGCACGTCCTTGTATCTGCATCTTGCAATAATAATAATCAGACGATTTGTGTTCGAATCATCCACAGAAACGTGATTTGAAGTTAATCGATCGAACATTGCAATATCATATCGGTCTAGACATTTTATAAGCATTCCATTACTGCCACCACAATGAGCGTAGACGCCGAAGCTATTTTTTACATCACCAAGGGCATTATGACACTAGAAGAATCCAGGTGAGTTCGATTTACTCGTGTACCCTTTTGTAAACTTTAATAATCGAGTTTTGATACAATAAAGGAAATTAAATGACAACCGTGAAAACTTGGACCTTTCATTGTTGATTGGCGTAGCGACCGATGATCAGCTATATGACCAAATCAAAGTTGAAATTGATATATTTCATAAGTGCAATAAAATAATTGAGGTAAGGACAGCTGTTGTTATATTTCCTTATGAGGTGTTTAATTTATTTTATTAAAAATTAAAGAAAGAGGAAAAACACAATAAACATGCCACATTTTTACTCTTGGTGCTGTTCGATCGCATAAACAATATGTTTGCGTATATGTTTATCCTGTTCCCCATCAAGGATGAACGTGTCCATAAGTACATACAATTTTGCTTAAATCATGTAAGTATAAATTAACTATGCATTAACCAATACAAATATTAATTAACTTTTTTTTTTTTAATTAAGCTTTCACTCGTATTCACTCTAACATCTAAAAATAATCAAAAATCAGAATAAACCACTTTGTTACCATCTAATACACTGGTTAATTAAGCATTATAATATTTAATAATTATTTAAGATGATTTTTTTTAAATTTGTATTATTGTATTAATTTTTTTTTTTAAATTAGAATAAAATCAAATATAATTATTATTCTACAAATTATTGTTAAAGCATTATGTGAATTGTATGTAACAAAAAGACTTATTAACGTTTATAATATTTATACTAAGGTAAGTACCTATTTATTTTCTACTACAGTTAAGTTACAATAACATAAACCTCAATTATTTGAATTTTATTCTCACCTCTTGAAGTGTTCATAGATTATATCTCAAAATTAACAAAAAACACAGAAGTCAAATTATTTTTTATTCCCTTATGAGATTTTAGTTATTGAAAGTTGACTGTACATACACTAATTTTTTTTATTAAACTTTAATAATGTTATATTTTAATAATTACTCAGCTTATATAATTCACATATTTTAAATGTTCATTTTTTATTCAAGTTGACAACTATTCTTAACTCATGTAATGATTAATATTAAGTTATATGAATTAATTAAAAATGTTTGTGAAACAGAACACTGTTGATTGAATTCTGACTTAAATGTAGTAAAGGTAAAGTCTGTTCATTAATGATAAATGACGATTAATGGTTTCATCGTAGAATTAATTTGTATTTACTTAAAATATTTATTGATGAATATATTTAATACAATTCTTGTCTATAAACATAAAAATCTTGTAACTTACTGTAATAGTTGATATACTAAATTCCTATGTTAAAAATACTAATCAATAAACATTGCAACGAGTAATTATTATAGGTAATCTATATTATTACTCTACAGCATACAAAAGTATAATAAGTTATTATATTTATAAGATTCGCACACAAGCAGTTTATTTAGGATTATAACTAACCTGTGATGGTACACTTACAATAGTAACTAAATACAATCGCTTAATTTTTTTTTCTATAAGTCAGTTTGATAAGTTTTAATAAATACAAAATTAATTATGATAAAATGTATTTGTTATATAATAGTTGTAAATAACTATTCACTTCTGCCAGTGGAAATTCTATAGCAAACTCAATAAGTTTGAACTTAAAAACATAAATACACTTTAAATTGTTAAAAGCATATATTTTTTCATACATATTTTTTGAACATTAAATCACACATATTCTGTTCCAAGAAGAAAGTTCAATAAAAAATTATAATTTTTGTATTGCAATGATAAGATAAACTGAAAGGAAAAAATCAAAAAATTTATATCAATACAAAAACAAATATTTTTTGACATTTTGTGAAAATACAAATATTTAATTTTTTTATTAGCTTAAATTAACAGTCTAAAAAGTTAGAGGCCACCAAAAGTTGTAGAGAATCAACCTTGTTTACATGAAACCTTGGCACTTTTTTTGAAGGAAAGTTAATATAATGAGCTTTAAACATGAAATACTTGCATACTGTTTCCAATATGTTTCCACTGCAATATTATAAGAAAGAAACAATATTAAAATCAAATCTATACGATTAATTGTTTAATATACAAATATATACATAATTATCTACAAATTATTACATCTTGCTTCTATATTAGTTTATGTACATATTACTATAATTTTATAGATTAATATTGATATTAAATATTATATATATATTGATATATATTATATTATATATTGACTATAACTTTTTCCTAATTAATCTTTGAAAAAACAATAAAATATTTTTTACTGATTGAATAATATTTATCATAATCAAATAATTATATTGACTTGAGATATAGTAATACTATTTTATTTAGTAAAATTAAAATAGCTGTAATAATATGTAAATAATGATAATTAATATTTGTGATTGGGATATATTTTTTTACCAAGGAAATATTTGCTGGTCACAATAGTTCATTCAATATTTTTTATAAATAAAATACATAACAATGATACACGCATGTCAAATATGCATACATTATAAATGAAAATCCTATTAACAACCAATGTACATTAACACTTACGGTATAACTTTAAAATGTATTTTATTTGTCTGGTTTTCGATGAAGTGTTCAGTGTTCGTAACCATTTATCAGACCTTGGATTGTATTGGACATGAGAGCATACTCTCTTTTCACAATGAACTCTCGATTGTCGCTCGACACTAACTTGATGAACACCGAGTCTGGTCCGTCCAGAGCCCATCCATGTTTCTTCTAAATAGTTGTCAGCCATTAAATATATTATTAACAACACTCAAAACACGACGTTTATTATCAATCGTTGTTATTATTATGAATTAATTACCGATCGGTCGCCGTCCGATGATCTGTACGTCCCGTCCATCGAATACCAGCGATTTGTGCGGCAGGAAAAGACTTACAAACCCGAAGGGACGTGCACGAAAGTTTGTGGGATATTCCTAATATATTATAGTAAAATCGTCTTCGGCCTTCGCGTATCGTGTGAATAGTATATGCGCCGTCAACGCTTACGGTCTTCGAATTCGCGGGGCAATAATGATAAGCAACGTTTATCGGTGCGCCTACGCAAAGTTTTTGATAAAATCGATGAGACAGTGTTATGAACTATATCATATGTATACTGTATAGGTAGATAATAATATATATTATTTTAGTTCGTGGACACGGAACGCAGTGCGCTATTACAGATTACGCCGTTTGCTGTTTGTTGACAGCCAAAATATTGATCGCGTGAACCACCGCCCTGTCCTGCTGCAGTAGTAGGTAGCTGTAGACAGTAGAGTGACAACGCACTAGCACATATGCCTACACAGTTCCAGCATTAGGTACTTGATCGTATTATTATTATTATTGTTTTCTCTTTTAAAAGTTACAGCCCCCTTCGCTTAAACCCCATCTTATCTGTTTATTCATGGCGCATAAATAGCACGTCGGAGAGCGGACTCCTGATCTAAGAACTCGGGATAATCTATAACAGCGATCACGCTTTTACTTTGTCATTAGTCCACTAAACCGCAAGCTTGCCGACGTATCCCACCACATAATATCATATCAGTCGTGTCTAGTAATCCATTATAAAACAATGACCGAAAACGCCACAGAATATGTGTCGTACGAAGCGTGACTATATTAAAACCTACCTAACGAGACATTCTCTCTAAAAATTTTTTAATAATTTAACATTTTTTTTTCATTCTACCTATATTATACTCTACTCCGAGTTTGGCACATCGCTTCGTTCGTATGTTCCATTTGTTGAAACAATGTTCTAAATCATTTTCTTGTAATGCCTTTAATACCTTCATCGATTTTGTTTTTTAGCTTTAACACACTTTTAAGTAAGAGCCATAAGTCGTATGGAACGAAATATGTCGAATATGGAATGTGGGTTTTGTAACACTTGGGTGACAGTCGACAGATACTACGGATTAATCGAATAAATAAATATACTTATTATATGACATAGTAGCTAATTTGGTAGCTACTCGTATAATAATATGTATACAACAATATTAGTTAATCCGAGATATCTTCCAATTATTATTAATGATAAGACTCTATTCATAAAAGCTATTGGCCAACGACCGAACGGTAAACTATTGAACATCTTGAATAATTTTAATTAGTATTTAGTTGTAAATTATTAAAAACGGCATGATTGATCTACTTAATTAATGTCTTAAAACATCTTAACAAATTGCAAATGAGAAATAAAAAATAAGTCATTTATAAATTGTATTACTATGGCATTTTAGCTTAAAAAAACGTGATTTAAAACATTAAAAGTGTAACAATTAATAACGAGTGTTGACCAGTTGCTCTCAACGACTGTTTTTGGTATTTTTTAAATGTACCAGTTGGCAGTTATCCTCACATATTATTAATTTATTATATGCACGGTTTTAATACTAATCTGTAAAATAGAGGAGGTAAATATATAAATAATAATAATTATTGTATAAACAAATAATAAAAATTGTATTAATAATAATAGCTTGGTACAAAGAAAGTAATTTATCAGAGTGTAATTTTAGACGCGTTTAAGTATATTTATTCTTTTATTGTATCTACCCAGGGCCCCCAAATACAATCTCGAGCCCCTGTACTAAATGTTTGTACGGGCCCTTTATAAAACTTCCGAAAATACAATTTACCATCTATACATATAACAATTTTTGGAATAATATTTGTTTTTTAATTATACCGATTCAAATTCAATATACTTAATATAAGTACATTGTTAAGACAGGACAACATCTGCCGGGTTAGTTAGTAAATTAGAAAAAAAATCAAGATTTATAAGCATTTCAACATTAATAATGTCTTTTTAATTTTTTTATTACAATATTATCTAAATTAAAAAAGAAAAAAAAGTTGGCAAGTGGGTATCGCTCTGCTGTATAGTAGAGATGGAGAGTAGGTCATTGGTCACTATAATGGATGTGTTAAATTTGAATGCAATGACGGGTATCATTGTATACGAAAAACGATTCTGAACGGAGATGATTTGACAGTCAATGATAATTAGTTGGATATATTATATTATTACCTATATTTAAATTGTAATATATCGTTATTTTACGCGATTTCGTAAAAAATTAAATTTCATACGCTCATAAAATGTTTTTTCTATATTGACGCTGGAATTTTTTTTTACAGTTACTTGTAGGAAAACTTATGGATAACCTTGTATTGGATTTTTGAACCTTAAGTATAAATCACAAAAATTTTATGAATTTTCAACTTCAAAATTCCTTGCAAATTTTCGCGATTTTGATATATTTCGTAAACATTTGAACTTTAAATGCTGATAAACAAAAATTGTGACTAACGATTTTTTATTATTTTTTTTTACTACGATAGGTACAACTTATAATAAACTTTGTATTAAATTTTAAAGATTTTTTGGATAGCAAAATTTTTTTTATCGGCATTTTAAGAAAAAAAACTTAGAAAAGTCGAAAATTTCAATTGTCTATAAGTAGCTTAAAAAAGTTCAAAATATTTTGAAAATTTAATCGTAAATAGATAACCATAATATAAACATTTGGTAAAAATTTCAAGTATTTACAATGATTCGTTTTTGAGTTCAGCAAAATCAAAAAACCGATTTTGTTGAAAAGTGGTTATGCATAAAAATTCCCGTTTTTCCGTTATTTTTTCAGGGTTTTTCCCGACGCTTGAAAACTACTGGAAATTTTTTTGACCCACCCCTCCCCCCTCTCCTCAATACCAAATTTTCAAAAAGGGGCTGAAGTCAAAAATCAAAGCATTATTTCTACTCCAAAACGTGATAGACACAAAAAAAAACACCCACATCATTGTAAAATCAATACATTAATCACTCCATTCAGAATCTAAAATAAGTATATTTTGATATATATTTAATAAATTTTATTTATTTTGATTCAAAAATAGTTTTAAAGACATTAACTAAACCGTTATTGTTAGTTTATAAAATATCTAGTTACTAGTTAGTACCTATCTATGTAGAATAACTAGTTGAAGTATGTATATTGTATAATTTATTTTATAACATCAATTTTTTTGGTCATTTTATACTATTTTATCTTTTTGACAAATTACATTGTATATTTGTATAGGTAATATGCCGCTGATAATTATTGTATTTATCCTTTTATTTTAAATATTATTATTGTTTACGTATTTACCTCCCCTATTTTATGGATTGGTATTATAATCGTGTATAGACAGTGACGTACGCAGGGGTAGGGACTAGGGTTTTAGGGTATTATCCCTCCCCGAAATTTTTTCCTCCTCCCAAATTTTTTTTTATGTTAAATAATATGTCTATTGTCTATGGTCTTTAGAATAAAAAACTAGCTGAACTATGGACTTGTTAAGATAATGAGCATTACTGAACTAATGGTAGTCTATGCCTACGACCCGCGGAGTTTACACCACAGACAATATAGAACTATTGGCTATTAAGTATTAACAATTTTTTTTTAGACTACTATAGTGCTATCACAGTAACACCACGCCATATTCATATCATAAGAGAAATCATTATTCAAATATTTGATTAGATATTACATTTTTATTGATAATAAATTATAGTAACTTTGAATGAACTTAACTTTTATCAAGGCACTTGAATGTTGACTTAACACTATTACAAATTACAACTTATGACTATACAGTTTAAATTATCAAGTTATAGCTATTGTTTGGTATTCAGCTACCATTTACAAATAACATGAATGTTAAAAGAAAATTTGTCTCGCTATTAAGTTTTTTTTTCAAAAAAAATGAATGTTGTTTAGTTATTTTATTATTTTGTTTATAGTATACATATATTATATAATATGTTATTATAAAATTATATTTTATATTTTAAGTGACTAAGAGAAAACAATTAATACAAAAATAGGAAACTGAAAGAAAATATTTTGTTATAAAATATTTATATTTACTAGTTTATCTATAAAGTGGTAGGGTAGTGTTGATGGAGCCTCCCACAGATATCTAATCAATCCATAGTGAAAATCCTAACTGAACTAAAATCCTGCGTACGCTACTGTGTATATAATATGTGAGAGTAATTGGTGGATTTTATTCTCGGTAGTTTGGGGGGAATTAATACAAAAAAAGGATGCTTTTGAGGGCAACTGGTATATGTCCTTAATATCGAATTACCATTAGGACTATTAGATAGGCATTAAATTACTATTTTATATGACTACGTGGTGTGTACATTGTATTATATTATCCTACTTTTTTATTAAATTGTCACAAAAGCATATTTGAACAGTTTCAATGATAACTTTTTTAATTATATTATATATATTTCATCGATTTGAGTTCTTCCACTGTTCTATCATATTATTAGTCTAGTAAACGTTCTGTATACTATTTTTAATTTCATAATTGAATTGCTCAAATTACAGCGTATATACACAACGAACATGACCATTTTGTAATAGATTGATAATAAACAATGGTATTTCCCCTACGTTAAAAACTATCAAATGTCAATATTACTTATTCTACTAACTATCAATTATTTAGTAAACGAAATAATACCGTGTTGTTAATATTTATATGTTGTATAACAGTAATGACTAATGACTATTGAGTAATGCTCAATCCACGACTAGAAAAAAGTAATTTGCGGCCAATTTTTAAGCTGAAAAAAAATATATAAAATAATACAATGGCTTCCAAGATATTTAAATTCCACCATATTTTGATATTATAATTTTTATTTTTTTACCTACCATCAACGTAATATATATTTTTGTAATTTTACAATTTAGTTAATTTTAATAAATAAATCAGTTTTCCAATGCATAACATACGCATTTTATAATTTATATAATACTGTATAATTTATACACATGTATAAGTAAATTAATAAACAATAAATAATTACTTAAAGTATAGGTTTAATAAACAAAATACACATAACTTTTTAATTACCTTGCTTATTATATAAATTTATAAATAACTTTAATTAATATTTTTAAAGTTTAAGCGTTTACGAGATAAACAAAGATATACATTTTTATATTTATAATATAGGTATGTATTTTGATGTTTAATATAGCTATAAGAATAATGCTTAAATTTAAGTATGATAATCTTTCAATTTTAATTTAAAACTTAATTATTTAAACTCGTATATTCACTAGGTATTCCATATTCAAATAATTTTTTGATGATCTTCCCAGTTGACCCACGTGTTGTTGTACAAAGCAGGATTTGCATCTTTGGTACCTCTCACGTTCATGGGCTTGGACGCAGATTCTCTGAATTTTTTTAAAGAAGTCTCGAAATAGTCAATTTTTGCCTGTACAAATTTTCTCATTTTACTGTTAGGTTTATAATTCAAATTGACCTGTTCACATGGGTCTTTAACAATGTGAAATAAACATGGTTTGCTAAACGGCTTGCAAGGTCTCATGTCTTTCTCGAAATCACACCGTACTGTCGAACTGTTGCGGAGAGACGCAATCAGCGACAACGTTAAGCGATCCCCGTTAATGTCTGACAGTATGCTGGCTGTAGTGCTGTTTAATACAGCATCGACATTATAATGGTGCGCACTTGGAGACAACGATCCAGACCAATAATCAAGATAACCCAAAAATGTACTTCCTATAATAATAAATAATATTTATACACTACATAAATTATAAATATAGTATGATAATGTAAACGATTCGAGTTTAAGAATAATATACGTGAAGAATATATTGTAATTTTTTACTTAGGTAAAGCATATTATTGTAAATCTCAAAATAAAACTTTTAATAAGTGTATTTAGATAGTTAGATATTACTTATTGAATAGCCAATATAGATATATAAATATATAATATAAAAACAAAACTAAAACTAAAACGATGAAAAACCTACTATCTCTTTTATATGTGTCTGTGGTGTTTTCAATTTAGTCAAAAATATAATTTTAGATAATTATGTTTTCATAGTAGATGTCTATTTCCGGTGCATATTAAATGAGTCTAACACCTGAACGAGGACGAAAATAAAATACTAATTTAAGTCCCGGTGTAAAAGAGTGGATTTTTGTATTTTGTTTACTGAGAATTTTTGTAGTTCTGGTTGAAACAGAAATACCAACACTGTTAAACACCGATTATAAGTAGGTACAACGAAGAACAGGAAAAAAATAAAAAAAATTAGAAAGTATGCAAAGCTAATTACAAACAAAACAATTACCAAAATTTGAATTTACAAAAATTATGTCATGTTAATTTTTATCGATACATAAGAGTATAATAAGACATTTAATTAATTAATTAATGTTAATAACTTAATAATACTAATAAGTAATAATAGTAATTACATAATATTATTAAGATATATATTATACAAGGTCTTAACTAAAAATTCGGGGTTCCAACATTTTTTTGAACATATATACTGATAATTTATATAGTCAATGAACTATATTCACCACTAAAATGTTTATAGTTTTAAAAATTATAGAGACTAGACCTAGACCCCCCCACAGTTACGGCCTTGTACATATACATTTTATTATATAGATAATAGATATGTAATATTAAGTAGATGGGTTATATATTTTTTATTGCGTTTTTTACTTAGTGAGTATACATTTTTTTTAAAGAATACCTAAAAGCTAAATGATTGAAATGTTCCCACATTGCGTATAACATGAATATAAAAATATGCACAAGCGGATGAAATTAAAAAGTGTAATCATGCAAGGTTATTATAAACTTTTTTATTTTATATATTTTAAAAATGTATAATTAGGTATACGTATTTCGTAGATAATTTTAAACTTACCTTTTATGTATTTAAAGTTAGCATCTCTAATTGCTGCGTAACCAGTTATGTCGTCAATGTTATGTAATACTTGTTTTCTAGGAGATTTTTTATTATTTATAAATGATTCCCACATACTAATACCATCAATAGTTCCAAGATCTTTAGTATTTCCACCTGAAAATATTTACAACTTTATTTAACACTATAAGCTATTATATATATAATATATATATATATCTGTATACTACTATACTAATACTATTTATTTATATAACAGGATAAAAGGGCGGCAGAATTTAAATTGATTGTATTTTTTCATTAGCTATAGGTATCTGTTGATTTATTTAATATTGTGCATTTTAATGGCTTAATACGTAAACGAATTGCGTCATACTATATTGGTTAGGTATTAAAATCTTTTTTAGGCTAATTTCTGGGTATCTGTTTACCTACGCCGATACCGTTGAGTTGATTCCCGGGTCAGAGGTATATACGAATTTATTCCCTGGTCATTATAATTTTTTTTCAATATTTAGTCAAATATTCAGCCTATTAGCGTAATTCAAGAGACACCACGAGGAGCTTGGCTACCAAGTTTTTCAAAAATGTAGTTTTAAAATTTTAGTTTTTTCATATTTTGAAAATTATTCAATTTTTATTTATTAAATATATATTGTATTATATTATAATAAATTATTTATTAAAAAAAATTTAGCGGTTAGGTGAAAAAATATTAGAAGCAAAATACCATTGTGTGTTGTGTGTGGCGGTCGAACTCTTTACGGTCGTGAAGTCTATTGGCAAGGCCGTCCTTAGGATTTGCGAGGCCCAGGGCGAAAATACTTGTACATATTATAGGTATTATAGATAGATTATAATATGTTTTTCTGTATTAACATCGTCACTATGGCTCAATTGGAGATTAACATTTATTCTACTTTTAATTTGACCACTATCGACTATAGTATCATTACTATAATTTCAAAAATTTGAATAAAGAGTTTTTTTGACGTTTATTTTGATGTTCAATACTTCAATAGCAATCTTAACTCTTAAATTTTCGTTTTTCACCACCACTTTTAAATTTTCGATATTTATCACGTAAACGACCACTCATTTTAATATTATTGTACTAGAATATTAGATACAACCGATGTCAACAGCAAACGCACACACGAAAAAGTAAAAACTACTACTAATAGAATCAATTTACCTACTATTTATTCAATACATATTATTTATTATTATCAATATTTTCCCGATGCCCGACGGTGTCAACCGACGGCGACGTTTTAAATCTATTATTATCTATTACTATAATAACTAGGGCTCAGATTTTAAAGCATAATAAATAACAAAAAAAGCACAAAATTGTTTTAAAAAAGCAAAAATAAAGCATATTATAAATATAATATAAATTAACATGAATAATTAGTAATAATTTATAAAACTGAATAAAAAAAAATTTTAAAATTAATTTAAATTAAAATAAGAATTTACTGCCACGTATTTACTATATTCAATAGTCGATAAGCTATCGACCTTTTAACTATCTGCAGATCGATAATCTATACGTTTAAGGTCATTTCACACTAATGGTACGATCACGGTCATTATTGCGGGTTTTCACATTTCTTATTAAGTAAATAAACATTTTTTTTTATTTTTATAGCATAATAGACATATAAAAATTCCACAGTTAGAATAACTGAAAAAGGCACAAAAATAATTACCAAAAAAAAAGCTAAAAAAGCCAAAATAAATTCGTTTATTTGGAATCAGATTGACGTGAAACGAATTTATGTATAATAATTAGATTTCTATCTTAAATATATAAAAAGAAGCATTTCCTTTAAAATCCGAGCCCTACTAATAACTAATAAGTAATAACAATTCCACGAAAAAGACGGTCCGTAGCTGCTGCCTGTTACCTGCATCACCAACTACCAAGGCTGATGTGTTGCGATTACGAAAATATTGTACTATGGATATTCCAATATTAGTACGTGGAACCAACTTCGTTATTATTTATACATTTATGCATATTTACTAATTAGGTATATAAAACATACAATTTAAATACTACGAAAAAAAACGCGAGGCCCAGGGCCTGGGCCCTGCTAGCCCCCCCTAAGGACGGCCCTGTCTATTGGTATACAATATCAACTCGTACATACCACTTAATGACCCGGGAATAAAATCGTACATAATGTAGGTCAAGGGATTCAACTACTTACTGCGCTTTTTTAAGGGTTTTCCGTCATGTATTTATAAATGCATCTGGGCTCTAATACAATTTAACCAGTGGTGTACTAACAGGAGAAGATCCCCCTCAAAAAAATGCAGTTTAAGTACGCCATTGAATGTAACTATAAATACGTACAAATACTTAATACACACTATTCACTAATTGTTATTTATACTAACTATAAAAATTAAATAACAAAAAATATAATTGGAAATATATTATCATTTACCTGCTGCCTCGTATAATGTTGGTAACCAATCAGAAATATGCATTAGTTGATTTGGAAGTGTTTTCCTTTTAGTTAACAATTTACTCCATACGAATGCTGCAGTTCGAATACCACCTTCCCAGGGTGTAGCTTTTTCCTTTTACAAAAATGAATCATAGTTATTGATAAGCATCAAGTTAACTAATTATTTAATTTAATATTCCCAGACTCAATAATATTGAAAATTATTAATTATAAATTATAATTTATAAAATATATTCATAGGACTAAAGTAATACACAATACTATGTTTATAGTATATCATAATTGATAATGTAAATATAAAGTTTTATCGTATTGTAGGTATCATTATAAAATCTTACTCCTTTCAACGGCCAATTGGAACCATGATTTCTGTGAATACCATTAGTTGGAGCACCGTTGTCCGAAACAAATACGAATATTGTATTATCGAGCATGTTGTTTTTATATAATGCGTTAAAAACTTCAGCTACTGAATCATCAAGATTTGTTATCATTCCTAGAACACATACCGTAGTTATAATAAGGCATCAAATATGATCATATAAAAAGGGAAATTGGTTACTTTGAACGGTCTATTTAACAGTGGTCTTCAACCGGTGGGTCACGACCCATTTTTGAGTAGCTATATAAGTCTTCTTTTTAAAATAATAATTAAGTTTAATAGATTAAATAAATGTCATATAAATGAAAATACAGTTTATATGATCTATTCTATAATATAATATTATAATAGTATTACTAAAAAGCATTAAGCAATTTTAGCTTTTTATTTGGTTTTTCTGCAAAGCTTACACGTGTCCTGAAAAATGTAGTCCTAAAAAAGTGGGTCGCGGGTCCAAAAAGGTTGAAGATCACTAGTCTATTGTTTAAACTGCTGACTAATGGTCACCAGCATTGGATTTTTGTACTTTATAAAATCTATTGCCACGTTCGTCCATATTTATTGACTGCAAAACTATCCAAAAATTCGGATTACTTGTTCTTACTAATTTATTGACCGAATTATTCCACCCTAAAGCTATACTGAGGTTATTTGTTCGACAAGATTTAGACATTGTTTGATATCTTAGTATCTTACATTCCAAACAGAAGGAGGGTATCTTGTGTTGTTGATATTACCACTAATATAAGTTCTGTCAATGTATTGAATAAGAGGTAGTAACTCTTTTGAGATAATGTTGTATAGGTGACAAAGGACTCCATTAAAAACTCTATTTATTACATTTATCACGCTTAACTCAAAATGTATAATGATTCTCTCAGGAGAAGTTGCGTTTCAAACATATGCTTTAACGAGTTGTTTATATTTCATGTATACAGTGGCGTATCTAGAAAAATATGTACTTAATAATACAGTGTCCGCGCGCGTTTTACTATTTAAATTTTTACCTGGTTGTAAAATGTGACTAACAGCCTATAAAATGCAATAAAGTAAATTATACAAAATAACTATAAATACAATTCTCAGATAGTCTACAAAGAAAAAAAATAGATATTTATGTAAGTAGATGGTACGTGCCCGCTAGATTAACTATTAACCTAACATAACCCGTGACGGACCGGGATATTATGGCACCCCTGGCAAATTTTTATTGTTTTACACAATTTATTATTATATAATTATATATTTCTTACTTACCCATACAAAAATTCCTTGTGTGTATATTATACAGTATACACGATTTATTAACTCTATAATTGTAATAGTACCCACATGGTTTTATATTTAAATCTATTTAATATACTCATATTCATAATACGTATAATACTTATAAATAATAAGTAATAATAATAACAATGTGTGTAATATATATTTTATAAATATTTAATTTTAACATACCAGCATATTTACGGCGGTTCTTATCTTTGATTGATTGAAACTTATTTATATCTTCTTGAGGTGCTTGTAATGGATTTTCATAAGTACCTGCGTGAGGAGCTAAATGGGCGAGGTACAAAAACAAGGGCACAGAATTATTATGATTCGATATAATATCAGTGGCTTCCTTGGTGAATAAATGTGTCGAATATTTCCCAACACTTGACCAATCTGGATTTAAATTACGCCTCATATCAAACCCTTCAAAAGAAGCAAACTATAATACAACAAATAATAAACAAAGATAAAAAAACTCGAGTTTAATGCTGACAAAAATCATAATCAATAGCATAAGACCCGTTGCGAAGAATTTTCTCATTTTCTATAAATATAATTTCTTATTACACACACATATATATATATATATATATATATATATGTAGAATAAATACTTAATGTAGTATAGTAAATTTATAGTATAATGTCCAAGGTGAATTGATAGTGTCAGTAGTTCATTGTGATATTTAATAAGAATTTTCCCGGTCAAACTGATATCACTGATATCAGTCGCAATTTTGTATTTACAGATCCACGAACTACAAAGACCCGATGTCTTAAAAATTGTTAGTTTTTTTAGTTAACCTTTTATAAAATATTTAACAAGTGTATTTATAATGCGTTCAAATACTTCAAAAAAGCGTCTCACATAAATCACTAGTAATTTTTATGGAGTTAACACTACTGTTAATGATAATAATAATAAAAAGGTTTCACGATAAACAGCATCTAGTGGTATTAACCAAAATCAAGAAGTACGTATTTTTTATTAATTGGTTAAAATAATTTACTACTACCTCTACAGTATAATTATTAGTTATTATTCATTTAACGGTATTTTTAAATGATAAGTTGATATGCATTTGCTATTAAATCAGTGACAATTCAAAATTTAAGAGAAAAAAACCTCTATTTTATTTATGAATTGTTTTTAGTCATACTGCATACGTATTATTGCATATTTATATTTAGTAACTATATTCAGCTTACTATCTAGCTAAATCTGAAACAAAATTTTCATTACATTTCTATTTTCAAAAATAATAGCTATTAGCTTATTAGTTTACTTTCTTGGCTTTCCAATGCGTGTCACCTAATATCTAAGCTTTTTAAAATGTTATTGATCCTTGAAATATTGATGTTGGCTTGTTTATAAATGCTAATGGTACTTTGACTGATCACTGATGAGTAAAAGTACCTAGTAACTTATAAAATTCCAATCTATGGAACTGGACCCATAAAAAATTCTTAGCTAAGGCCCTGATCATGTTATATTGAAATAATGTAATAGCCACTAGGTATATTAAAGATGTTATTATGTCATATTATGCATCCTAATATAAATTTCATAAAATTAGTATAAAAATTATATAAATTTAATTAAAGGTAACACTAACGATAATCATCATTTAGCTTACATAGGCAATTTATAAGCAGCTTCTCTAATAATAATATGAAAGATATTGATAAATTTAATGTACAGATCATATTATTTTTATAACATATTTTAACAAAATAAAATGCATATTTGATGATTAAAAATAAATCTTAATCCTAGTTAATATAGTATAATATACTATGTAATATGCTGTGTGCCGTGAGCACTATTGAAGTGTGCCGAGAAAAATCTATTAATAGTTATATAAGTATGTATTTATTTGTATATATTGGTATATATAATATATATAAAATATATTTCACATATTATATGGATTGGAGTGTCGCGAAAATTGTGTAGGAGATGAAGTGTGCCGCATGGTTAAAAAGATTGAAAACTTATAATATGTATAATTTAAGTATTAATACTAAATAGATATATTATTATATTAAAAACAAATATAACGGTCTTAAAAACTAGTTAGGTACCTACTTTTCTTATGTAACCTTTAAAGTGAAAAACTTGTTTATTATATTTAAAATTAAAAATAAATAATAAAAGGAATTATTTTAGGTGTTATTTTAATATAATAATTCAATTGGAAAATAACGCTAACAAAAATTATTCACTTAGTATAAGTATTTAATTTAGCAACAGATTTTCTTAAAATGTATAGGCTTTATATTTTTCCAATATATATATTATACTTTATGTAACATCATTAAATAAATATGTTTGTAAATTATACTTCAATGAAAAACATTAAAAATAATATTTAATATGATATGATATAGATTTTAGTTTTACTTACAGTTGCTTGGACCATATGTGTATAATAATCTTGATATCCATTCCAGAAACCATAAAAACTTTTGAAACCCCGATATGTAGGTGTGTAAGCTTTCTTGAAATAACCCAAATGCCATTTACCTACGGCATGAGATGTATAACCTAATTTATTTAAACGTTCAGGCAGTAATATCTCATTCAATGGTAATCCCCAAGGTTCAGGTTCTAATATCACATTATGTTGAGTCCCTGAAAAATAGAAAATTTACAAAAATATTTAATAAATATTAATCAGTATTTATAGTAAATTAGAACTTATTAGTTCAATGTTATCAAAATATACTCAAAAGGGTAAATACGGAGATTTGTAGAGAAGGAGGTTATCTATTTACCTGCGTAAACATTTTATATTAACGACTTGGTTAATTCGTATATTTAAAATATGACGTATCTGTAACGTATAATAAAGTTATTTTTATAAGTCTATAGATTTTAAAGCTTTGCATATTATAAACTATCATTACCTATATTCTATAGTTTTTAAAAACAATTTATACCAATCCTGATTATTGTTTCAAAAATTGTGCATTTTTGATTATTATTTTAAAAAATTCCTACAATTGACTATGATTTAAATAAAATTGTATTTGAGTAAAAATTATATTACTTTGTTATAATTATATGAAGTACATTTGGCGCAAATGGGCTGTCGGAAAAAAAAAAACCTTTTTTATTTTGGCGCAAATGGTCGATGCCTTAGAGAATACTGATCATGTGCGTTAATTAGGTAATTAAATATAGTTACAGGCCACAAGATATCTATTTGAAGTACGTAAATAATTTTATTAGGTAATATTTTTTAATAATATTGTTAGGTAATTATAACATAAAATAATATTGTACCAACAATTTAAAGTTTAAACAGATCAAACTTTAAAATCCATTCATTCTTTATATTAAGGGTAATTATTTTATAATTTGTGCTAGTGCTATTACCAATAAGTAGAGTAAGGACTTTAGTCACTCAAAAATCATTTATTATTGAAGTAAGCATTTAAACATAATATACACGTAAACAGCAACAAATTAAAAATATGTAGTTAAATATGTACTAAAAAAAAACTACAGCTAAATATATTTATTGGATCATCGTTCACTGTACTATCCGTAGTCAAAAATGTAATACAATTCGATAAATATTCATTAAATGCACTTAAAAAATCAGAATATGTATATAAATTCAAATATATAACCTTCATACCCCGAAATATGGAAAAATGCATTATTTTGCGTATCTGATCTTAAAGATATAAAGTATACATATCGCGTATTTTGTACTTACTAAACAACTGATAAAATCAACTTGCATGAAAGTCCTTGTTTTTGTAATATACTAATAGGCAATACAAGGTTAAGGTACCTACATCAAATTAAATTAAGATAATTAAAGTCCATAAATACAGTGTAACAAAAAACCTGACAAATGAAATACATTTTTTTCCAATCAATATTTTTCAATTTTTTTCATATATATATATATTTGCAGACGCTTGTGCTACAAATACAATACATTAAATTTTCATTTTTTATTAAATAGTTTTTAAATTGATATTCTTAGCTCATTACCTTATATTATATCATGTTATTAGTTTGTTAAATTAAAATATTGTTCATAATTTACTTTTGTATTTCATTAATTCCTAATCCATTCAAAACTCAAGAAGATCATTTCAAATAACAAGTTTCGTAAGAACTAAGGTAATACATATATCTATATTCAAAATATAGATTACACATAGTCCTATATACACATTTTTTACATAAAAGGAAAAGTTCTTACTTAAACCCCGAATTAAGATTAAATATTAATAAATATATATATAAGGTAATTAGCTAAGAATATCAATTTAAACACTATATATATTAATTTATATACTAATATTAAATTAGAACCTATTATATCTTATTTTTAACTCATTACATTATTAATATTTTTTTTTAGTATAAATTCACTAGAAACGTAGCAACTTTTTTAAGATATTATTTTTGATAATTTTCCGACATGAGTTAATCTTAAATTATTTATTACCTATACCTACCTAACGTTTTCATAGTTTTTTCTTACGTTTAACTTGTATTAATTTTTCATTTTTATTTGTCGTGTTTTCCTGTTAAAATCCTGTAGATATACACCAAAAAATATCCCATCACATGTAGTAATTTATTGTTTATATATAATAGTGTAAATATAATATATTTAGTACTATATAGATATATAAAATATATATTATGCATAAATATTAGCTTAGTAGATATAACAAATATCTGTAATGTCAGTTTCGCTAATCAATAAAAAAAAAAGATGATCCTGATTAGCTAAACGTATATATTGAAGTACCTATTCATTACAATATACTACATAGTAAATTATAAAAAAACCAGAAACAAATAGCCTAGCTTTTTGTACGTATCCTAATTAGAATTCAACAATTTTGCTTGTATTTGTATACCTAATGTTAGTGACTACAAAATGTGACTCATATTCAAATATTATACAAACAGACAGTATCTATTTATCTATCTTATTAGTAATTATTATGATTCAGGGTTTATGACAGCAGTCTGCGTGTATTCAGTAAATATATTAGGTAATATTTAATTGTTTGATAAATTACAAAAATAATGATTAATTATGTAAAAATATAATTATAAGATAATCAGTCATATTTTCTTAAATAATGACACTGGACGTTGTTAGTCACTATAGACCATATCAACCTTGACTAAACTGTAAGTATACCTAACTAATTTGATGAGCTTGAGAATAATAATGATCAAAATTTACATTTTTAAAACGATTCTTATCGGGTCTCTACAGTCCACAATGACATTATTATTATTATAAGATTTTATTATTTTATTTTTCATTATATTATATTATTTATTATAATATTATAGTTATGAAAGTAAGTGTACAATGACTTTCGTTATTTTGTTTTTAAATATATAGCAGTTGGAATAATATATAATCTAATGTATCTACATTTTAAGTCTAAAAAAAATGTGGAAATAACCAAGAAAATCAACTTATTTAAAATAATTATATTATTTTGTTATTATTTCCATTATATATTAAAATTATATGTGATTCCTAAAAATTATCAAGTTTAAAATATAAAAACCAACATACCTATACATATAAAAGTGTAATATCTTATTCAGTTATAACAGAAAAAAAAAATATATAAATATGTAAAATAAATACAGTGAAATCCCGTTACAACGAACTCCAGGGGACCGAATTTTTTTTCGTTATAACGGAAATTTCGTTGTAACGAAAATTCGAATAAGCTCTTTATAAGCCCTGCTTCTCGGCAGGGGACTTCTATGACTTTCGTTATAACGGGATTTTTCGTTATATTGGTATTTGTTGTAATGGGAATTTACTGTATTAATTTTTTTATATTAAATAATTAATACTCTTTTATCCGTTTTATTTAGCTCGATCGATCGACTAAAAATTTAACACTATTGACAGCTGTTTACTTTTAAAATTTCATTGTATTTTTTCTTGTCAATATTATTACTCGTTTTATACAAAATAGCTTTTAATTTTGCCAGTATTTATTTTGTCTAATTAAAAACCTACGAATCTTAATGGGTAAGGATGAGCATTAATCACCGATAAATATATTTTAATTCAACTATAGATATTTCTGCAGCTTTATCAAGCTTACAAAAACTATTTCCCCCAATATTATAACTTCAAAATAATTATATTCTACCACTGGCTTTTAAAGTTTCTATGCGACGATGTTAATACACACCCGATAAAAATTCGTTAAACAGTTTCCATGGTTACTAAAGCTGATATTGATTTATAGCTTACGGGAGCCAGTCAATTTCTACTTCCAACTGAGTAAAACACTTTATTTCGCACTTGTTACACATCATATTATCATCATAACTTTAAAATTGTTATGAGTTAGTAATTTTTAGATTAATTAAAACAATAAAATCTAATTAAGAATTATTATTTATTTTTGATTGACTCAAGAGTCTATAATATGATTAATATGTAACATACCAATTATAGTAGTACCTATACTTTATGTTTACTGTTTACTTACCTACGTACCATATAGAACGGTGTAGGTACATACTACATAGTATCTAAATTTGTTGATAATTTTATCGTATACAAGAAATATAGTATTTAACCCATACAAAGTTGTGAAAAATCTCTATGTGAATAATATTTTTTTAATTACTATACAAAATAAGGTTATTATTTTTCATTTTAATATTCAATTTCGTCAGAATGTTCACTTACAATATGCATAAAAAATAATATCTGTTTTTAGTTTTAATGTATTTCTTTGATTGGATTTGGAACCTTTAATAAATTCAATATTGTTTGTTTGTCTGCGATTACTAGGCTACGTTAAACTACACTATCGACAGAGTAAACTTGGGTATCTATATAAAAATAAGATAAACATAGGCGCAAATTGAAGAAATAGAATTACTCAATTGCTATAGCCTCCTCAAAAACTAGTGATTTAACTACATAATACATTGAACATCCAGTATACTCGTAGAGCTGAGCTACAGCTCTACCCCAAACTTCAAACACTATTTGTGCCTATATTCATCTTATATTGATACATAATATTGTTGATTACGATGACTTTTCGTCAGTTGCCAAAAGCTGCCGAGTAGGAGCTATATAAACAAATTATCTATTTGTTTTTGTACGTTAGTTTTAATTTTTAAGCGAGTTATAAACATATTTAAATTATAATATTATTTAAAAATTGAAAAATTGTAAAATATATGACCAGTGACCATGTATAACACACATATGCTATAGGTACCTACGCAGTACGCGTTTTTGAAACTGGGACAACACATGTGAAACTGACTTATTTTTAAAATCTTAACAGTTCATTTAATACTACAAAATGAACAAACAGTTTTATAATGTATATAACTTGTATGTATATAATATGTATTATTGGTGTATAGGTATAATTTCTATATGCAAATCTTTTAGAGTATACCTACCGCTAAGAAAAATCGTATTCATATACAAACATAACTCACAAGTGATGACACACTAATAAAACACATCATAACCATTCTCAAACTAATACATTAATGTATTAATGTACCTTAGTATATATAGATTCTACGCTCTGCTCAAAAACTGAAGTACCTAAATAGTAAAATTATTAGTTATTTGTTTTTACGTTTATTTTTTATACGGTTTAATGTTTATAATAGTGGTCATGATCCAGGATCTTCAAAAACCGTAGTTTTTGACGTAAGTGAGTAAAAAGTTAAACCTTTTTAGTATTGAATTCGAATTCAGACATAATTGTTAATCAATCACAAAAGTTTAATATTATCTACTCGTTCTCAAAACCCCGATTAATACTTGTATAAAAACATAAAATCGATGTATTTCCGTATGTACCCGTGAACTTAGTACCTATATTTAATAAAAATGAAATAAAAATATTTTAATAAAATATATTAATTTAAATTTTTATAAATTTACTAATAATAGTAATACTTTATTAGTTTTTGCAACTTACTAACTTTAGCCATTACTTATTACTTAATTAGTTATCAGTGTTATTAATAAATAACTGAATACTATTTTAATAAGTATCTATAAGTTTATACAAATATATAATTATAATATATTTAAAGTTTTAATGGTTTTATAAGGATATAAAATAGGATATATAGTGACACGATGTGAATATAATCTTAAATTATAAATAATAAAAAAAAATAGACAATATATTATATTTCATATTTATAAACTGCATCAAATTATTGTTTTATTATTGTTATATATTGTTATATCATGTCTGCAAATGTATTAAAATATATTTGTACACCTAATAACTTAGGTACACTATATCACTGACTAATACCTATATAGTCATTATACCCATATACTATATCAACATTCAACAGTGTCACAATAATTATAATATGTTATGTACCTACGATATAGTAGAAGTCTTGTAATAATCATTTAAGATATAATAATAATAATAATAATAGGAATAATAATAAATAAACAAACCAGTATGAATAGGATATTTTCCGGTCAGTAATGCTGACCGGGACGGTGTACACAAAGATTCGCTGTAATGATTGTTTAATATTATTCCATCATATGCCAATGCATCGATGTTGGGAGTGTTTATTTGGTTTGATCCATGAAAGCTGACATCATTCCAACCCTGTGTGTAAACAATTTTTTAGTTTAGCATAAATAAATATACATATAGGTAATAGTAGCCAATAGTTCCGATTGTAAAACTAAATACTATCAATTGTAGCTTTTTTGTACCTATGTAAATTCCCCCATTACAATTTTTTTTAATTGTAAAAACATTTAAATTCTACAGATACCTATTACATTTTTACCTGTAAAACTTAAACTTACCATTATTTATTTTATTTTTTATTTTAATTTTAAGTTAAAATAAAATTCGATTAAATGACACGATATTATTTTCCTTCTCAATTAAAGGTAAAAAATAATTTTACTTCACATAGGTACAATGTCTTATAGACTTTTATCATTAAAATATTTGATTATTGTTTATCATTGTGTAGATAGTAATAAATTTGAAAATTTGACGTTCTGTGTTGATAATTTTATAGGTAAAACGTAACGCTTTATTTTCTCAATAATTAAATTTAAACGCTGTTGACAAAATTTAGTTTTTATTGTATTTAAATATTTGTATATACTTATATAATTGTCCTTTAGAATTACAGTCGACTCTCAATAATTAGAAGTCGGCAGGACTTTTAAAAAATTTGTAATTACCGAGAGTTCGAATTGCTGAGTAGTTCGAAATATCAAAAGAGTAAAAAAATAATTCGAATTACTGAGACTTAAGAAAAAAAAATTATATCTGCAAAGCCATATCTAATCATTATTATGTACTGATTAATTTTCCATGTCTTTATTGTGACTCAACGAATTGACAGTGATCACTGATCAGTTCTCTAATTAGTAGGATGTTGCTTAAAATATTATTAAAATTATTAAGTTTTTTCAAATCTATTTATTATTTAATTGAGTCTTTTCGTGCCAAATTTTATAATTGATTTACTTTAGTAAGCACATCCAAATATTGCATTATTATTTATTTTTTTTTTTACTAAAAATGTATTCATTAGGTACGTAGACGGATTTTTATATATGAATGAATTCTGCCAATAATAATGATAGTAAATTAATTAGAATTCAACAAAAAACTAATATGCAATTTATAAATAAAAAAATAGAATTATTTAACGACAACAAAATTGATAGATATAAAGGGTATATTATTATTTATTATACAGTTATTAAAAACATTAAAAATGCAAAAATAAAAATAAAAATATGTGTAATGCTTTATGACAAATAATGATAACAATTTTATCATAAATAAATAAGTATCTAATATCTCTATACTTATATACGTTTATATATAATATTAAGAATAATTTGGTTTAAATTAAAATAATTACTTATAATACCGGGTATTACCTATTGTTTATTATATTTTTTTCTCGCCGGGTTGTACCGAGCTTTTTACGATTAAAACTTTAGTCTGATCAAGCTGAAAAGACTACTAGAACACTAAAATACCTATAATATATATATATATATATATATATATATGTGTGTGTGTATTGTGTATATAACTGCGCTTTTTTTTTTATAAAAACACTTACTAAGTCATCGGCCAACACGAAAACAATATGAGGAGGATTTAGCTTCGTGGCAAACACTTTGGCATAGGTCACCACACTAATTAACACAATCACGCAACTCGCGAAACGGAACATGATTTATATAAAATATGAGATGTTTTAATTTCTTGATACGCATATAAAAAAAAGTAACAAAACAATTAACCGTTATATAAATTTAAATGTTTGATTCAAACGAAATGATTTTAAGATAGAAATAAGTATAGCGCACTCTCGATAAATCATACTAGTGTTTTATATACGTGTGATCAAAAACCAAACGAACAAGCGAAGGTATAGGTGGTAACTAATATAAAAATAATATGGCCTAACACCTCGTCACTGTGTGCATAATATAAACTACTGTTTAAGATTTACAATACTGCGATGAAGAAATAGTAAAAATATGACAATGAAAGAATACGTTAACACTGGACTATGAACGTCTTATAGGTATCTATTACAAAATAATATCTTCAAGAATAATATCCGTATTACCTTCATGATTATAGTCTGGCATTTATCTTCAAGGTCGAAAACTCGTTTGCCGCCTGACAATTCTGGTTTATAGAATTTATTATACCTATACAGAGTCATTTGTTTAAATTAGGTAGTATACTATACTGCATACTACAACTGTATAACACTCATTTATTCACGTCGACGTCATACTCCTTAGGCGCTTGTCATTAAAATAATTAAAAATAATAATCAAACGAATCTATGATCGAAACCTTAATAATATATATTTTAACATGCATTCGTACAATTGTACTGATATTATAATTTATTATCTATTTATATAAAATGTGTTCTACAAGTTCAGTCTTTTTATACATAAACATATTATATTATTTGTCCGTGTGTTAGACGCAATACTATTTTGCACAACGACGCAAAGAAGTCAACAATCGTCAATCATAATAATAAAAATAAATCTAAACCGGTTCAAGCAACACGGATTAATTAATTATTTGAAACACGCATTTTTTATCCGCGATTATTATATTATTATAACGGCTCTTCGGAATATCTAAAATAACAAAACTGGAGTTTTGTTAAAAATACCTACTTAATATGACAAATGATAATAAAAACGATTACGACTAAACTCAATAGTATTAATACTCGTTTAGGCTCGAGACTCTCATCATCATTTAAATATATAATATACCATAATATAGTAACATTTATGTAGGTTGTAGTGGTATTACATTAACATATAAATCCGAAATGTATGCTGCATGAAATATGTGACATAAAGTGAACATGAACAATTTGATCTAGGTCACTTTATACGGTCGAGCATTAAAAGTGCAAAACGCGGGCACTTAGTACTATTATATAATACATAAAGTATGTATAAAATATAAACAAGTTGTTAGAGCATCTGTTCGAAACGAAACTCTTATTAAGAATTCATAAAGACAAAAATGCAATGCTGGTGACAATAATAAACTATTCAATTTGTGTAACTAGCATCAAAAATAGAAAATAACAAATATCGAATTTCGAATTTTTAAATTCCTTAATTATGTATATTGGCTATATTATATATTATAACATGTAGTTTTTAACGATTTTTTCAATATGATTAATTTTTTATATTTGTATTGTATACATTTTTTATTTTATTTTTAACATGACTTTTGATAATATAGTAGTAAAAAAATTAAAAAAACTGATTATCTTGACTTGTTAATATACTAAACTTTTTAATGTTTGTATAATATTGATACATTTTAATAATTTACATTATATTTACTTATTACTCAGGTATATAATTTATGTTTACAATATATACTTTTTGTATTTATTAGTACAAAGTGTCCGCATTCTGAAATGAACAATTTTACCAATTACAATTTTTTAACAATTTTACACTTTTACAATTTTTGACCGTACAAAGTATCCTTTTCCGGACAATTTGCATTAAGAGGTCATCGTACTCATATTATGTGTTGTGTTACGAATTTTTGTCAGTATCTATAATATGTACCTAATCATAATGTCATATTTTCACGCTCAACAGTTCGAATTTTGTGTTGTTAGTTTAAATATTAAAGTTTAAACTTATTATCAAATTTAAAGGTAAGAATATTATTTGTGTTTATTTGTTGGTATTTTATTACGTTAATTTTATTTTTACACAATCATGAGTGATGTAAAATATCAATTTTAATAATGATTATAAATGTATAACTTAAAAAAATAATAATATTGTATAAAACTAACGACGAACACAGACAATATTCTTACTTTAAAGTTTGATTAACGATAATTGTCAATTCGCTCCAATATTATAACTAACAATTCAAAATTGAAACTACTGAACACAAATTTTATAACACATACGTCTTCTTAAAATATAACATCCAATATTGGTTATTGATCAATTATGTGGTGTGGGTACATCGTATAAGATATTATACTAATCATAGTAATAATGATAATTATACTATTTTAAACTATATAGTATATACATATTATTATTATACATTTATAGGTATATATAAATAATTCAAAACATATCAATGTATTATGAAATGTACTTAATCATTTACTAATAATTACAAACCGTCTACCATCAGAATCATTTTTCGTGAATGCAAATTTAATACATCCATTACAGACTACACTACTACCTATTATTATAGTAGTATATTATAGTGACCCATTCGACAGTTGACACCTAATGTACAGCAAAAACGCAGAGTAGATCTATTTTCCCAAATTTTATGATATATAACTTTTTACAAAAACATTAAACAGTTCAACAATTTTTCAACATAATCGTATTATTCTAACAACTTAAAAAAAAATCGTGGAAGTCACTTGCTGTATAGTAGGTTTTGAATGTATTTCGTCATTGCGAAGTTAAAATAATGTATTATATTGTGTTAAATTTGTATTCATTGATAAATCATTATACCTAAACAAAAAACAATTTTAAGTGGTGACGTTCATCAGCCTATATTTCTAATAATATAAAATTATAAATATTTATATTGCTATTAGTAATATACTTTAAACTAATTTTTGCCTCATATAATTATAATAATATTGGCTATAATGACATACAGTATGGAACTATGGAATAGTAAGTATATAGGTTCGTGTTATAAATAAATAATAAATACACAAGTGTCATAAATCATAATTATATGAAAATTAATCTAAATAATATTTTGAAAACTTCATTATGTTTAATAAATAGTAATTAAAATACGTAATTGCGAATAGTCGATCCTATCGAAATACGAATACTAAAGAATGTTAATAATTGTACAATAAGCATACACAATATTACATATTATAAATAATACATTTTGAATAATTTAAATTTCAAGAAGCATAACTTGAATTGGAGCAGTTGAGTTAAAAAAAAAAAAATAAAAAATAAATAAATAAACTAGATATAATACGTAGATAAATATTTTAGTTAACCTATAATACCTAATCTGTACTTTTACAATCCAATTTTTATTATTATCTATTTATTTATTTATTTACAATAATTAATTTAATAAACAAATTTTAATAATTATTTTAATGTACAAAATGTAATCAACAAATCTCTATCCAAGTTGTTTATTTGTGTTACCGTATAATTTGTTATATGCTCTAAAATAGTAAAATCCTGTTAATTTTCTCGTTTAATTATTATTATTTGTTTGGAAATATTGGAAAATAGTAAATAAATTATAAAAACTCTAACTGGCAGAACTTTTAAAGTTTTATAAATTAATGATGTTGTTTCTTGTATTTATTTTTACATAAACATAACATATTCTAACAGCTAGATTCTGTTGTACTATTTAAGGTCTTACCTATTTAATTTTCTGCAAACCCTCCCCATACTATATTAAGCCATACTACATGATAAATTTATACAAAGCATCAAATAAGTACTTATATTATTAATAAGAATAAATGTGAACATAAAAAAGCAATACAATTGGATTTTATGTTTAAAATTAATACGTATAATATTTAGGTTAAAATAGCTTTTGTTGTATATGTATCGTTTTCTAACAATCTAACGTGAATCGAGAAAAAAATACAAATGTCGTCACTCGTCATCAAACGTATAACTATTAATCCACCTACATTTAGGTTACATAAACAATAAATGTATGAGATAAATCAAATTGGTCCCAATACACTGTCCTGTAGTGACTACATGGCTGCATCCGAGTTCCGTCCCGAGAACCTTTTTTTATACCAATTCCGTCCCGGTTAAAAAAAAAAGAAGAATTAAAATATAATATGTATAGTATTGTTGTTATAAAATATTTACAAAAAACATAGGTATTCATAATATTAGTACATCTTCATAATTTAATTATAATTAATCATAATAATATAAATAATAAAAATCAATAAATATTAAATAGTTAGTTGGTCAAACAGGCATATTGTAATATAAAAATAAATATACTATTTATAAATAGTCAAAAATAAAAATATAATACATTTTAAAAAATTTTAAATTGGATTGAATTTAAAGGATATTTCTTTTACAAATTCCAATCGTGATATTTGACCTGAACTATATTTATACATTTTTTCTTTAATAAAATCTTCTTTAGCTAATATAGGGTTCCTTCGTTTTATAGTACTTCTTAATTTGATGTATAGGAATCTTGTTGAATATATTTTAAAGCTTCTATAAATTGATAAATATTTGGGTGGGCATGATAAAACATTCCATTGAATTTAGAATGAAATGATTCACAGTTATTTGTGGTACGGAAAGTACTATGCGAAAATTCAGCCCATATACGAGGTGGAATATAATTATCGACCAAGTAATCTAGAAATAAGTCTATTTTTCTATCAACTGGTTTGATTCCCATCATTTCAGACGCAAAAAAATCACCTACTTCATCTGGTGTTAAAAATGGCAATCCAAATATATATTTTAAAAATCTACCAATCTCAGAATTTTTATTCCTATAAAAAGTGGACAATTTTAGATCTTGAATTTTACGCCACCATGATTGACCTAAGTGAAATCGACATCCTCTTAAGTCTATTTCTAGCCAAACTGCATATACGGCATTATGTATAGCCTTTTCAAAATCTGCATAAATAGTTTTTGGTGTAAATTTTAACTGGAGATTATCACATTCTGTTCTTAAAAATTTAAAAGCATGTTTATACGTATTTTTAGTTTTGTCTGGCAGTAAAAAAAATACTAATGGAATATAATTATTTGAATCTTTTAATCCATGAATAGTAAAAAATTGTGTGAATTGTTTTGGGCAACATTTAAAGGTTCCATCAACATAAATAGTACTAATTTTACTTAAATAAGATAAGTTTATATTGTAAGTAAACATAATAATATGTGTAACTGGATCATTTATAATTAAAAAATTTTAGTCATTATTTGTATATATCGTCGTTTTTTTCAATAATTCATGAATGTCTTCAATGGATTTGGGTAACATTGATAATATGGAAGACCTCGCACGGTGGATATTTTTTCTAATTAAGTCTATATCATTAGAGGTAATTGTATTAATATCATGATTAGAAAGTTCTTTATGAATAATAAGTTTCGCTGGTTTTTCACAAATATCATCAACAGCTTTTCTTTTTAATTTATTATTAAGCTTTTGACGATTTAAATTAGTTTTTTCAGTTCTATCATGGCTGTGATTTAAATTTTCGAAGACAATTTCTTTATTTTTTCCTAATGTAAAAAATTATTTTAAGTACCTATATGCCTTATTATAAAAACTTAATTATTATTAATTTAGTTATCTTACAAATTTTTATATATGCATTACATTGTTTTTGAATACACTTCCAGCGTTCAATATTATTATTCAATTCTTTATGAAAACAAAATTTAAATTCATTTTTAATAATTAACATTTTACCTTTTTCACTGTACATAGTATCCATATTTAATAGGTATATTAAATGACACGTAAACGCACAAATAACGACTGAAAAGTTTATTTAGTTTCGTTAACTAAAATCTTATTACATATTATCTTTATTTCTACGTGATATGATATTGTTAAATTCAATTATTTAGTGCGATAACTGAAAATAATATTATCTTTATTTCTATATAATAGGATATTGTTAAATTCGATTATTTAGTGCAATAACTGAAATAAATATCATCTTTATTTCTAAAAGACTTGATACAGGCACAATTAATATATTATCCATTAAGAAAAACCTGGGACGGAATTAGTATGTTCATTAAAAAAAGCTGGGACTGAACTAGTATACTTTAATTTCAATTTTTATATATGGGACGGAACTCGGATGCAGCCGACTACATGGGCCTACTAACCATGGACCGCGGGTTGCCGACCCCTGCTGTAGTCCAACGTAAGTCAAAACCAATTTTCTTTTCGGTACTCAAAACACAATTTATTGAAACAATTTGTATCATATCGATTAGATAGCTAGAAAACTAACTGAGATATACTCTGTTTATTCCAAAGTCTAGTAAAATATTAATTTTTGTTTGTGGTCTAAGGTCTAAGTATATAAACATTGCTATAACTTTTTCGCTGTTATCTAATTGCTCATATGTGTATAAATTTAGGTTCTGAAAAAAGAGCATTTGTATTAATACCTTTAATCGATCAAAAACCTAATTAATATTATTAATTTTTTTAAGTACGTTATAAATCTAGGTTTAAATATCTTAAACAAGATTTTAGAAAAATGACGTAGCATATACCTAATTGTAGCAATTATATAAATTTATATAATTATTCGACTATAGCTATTTTAAATTTATTTGTGTAAAACATAGGTTTGAATATAAATTAAAAATAAACATTAAACAAGTTCTACAAAATAATTTTCAATTTTTTAAAAATTTGAATTTTATTTAATTAAAGCAATGTGTTGATTAAACCTTAAAATGTTTGGTATATTTAATACTTTATTTTTTTCAACAGTTATTTCTGTTTACCTAGGTATTCAAAATTATAAGAATATTATTTATTATAGTTACATTATAATCTAGGTCTTATAATACATTTTTTAAACTTCTCTTCTCTCTTTTTTTGGAGATCAACAAACTGCCAAACTAGTCATTTTTATTATTAGGCTTAGGCCCTAGTGGTCTAGCACTATTATTTACATTTTTTGCTCTAATTATAAATAATTTATTACATTTTAAGTTAATTTAGGGTTCACAAAAGTTTTAGAAAATGTATGTTTATAAAAATTAATCTTAACTGATCCATTATATTAGTTAAAAACGTGTACTCTTTAGTCTTTTGTGTGTCCTTATAGAATTTAAACATTAATCTGAATAATCAGTATACAGGCGCTAACGAAACGTGTTTAGGTGTCATGCGAAACGTGCCCGCTAGTCGCTAATTGGTTTAGTTTCCTAAAGGGATTTGATCATTTGAAATTTACTATAAAACCTTTATTAGGTATTTTCTAATATTTAACTAAAAATGTGTTTTGGACGAATGAATACTGTAGCGTGGATAACAGAAGTATTAATATTTACTATCAAATATTTTCAGTAAATAGAAACAAACTTTATTTGTGTTTAAGCGTTTTGATTTTTCCGATAACACAATTCGTTATTTTTTCAAGCATAGGTAATGTTTGAGCCCATAAGGCATTTAATATAATATAAAATACGTAATAATATAATATATATATACTTTAATAACGTATAATGGAATAGCTGGTCACACTCACACGCACACATCATTTGTTTATTATTTTATTTATGTTTAATTATTATTGTCGTGTGAGTTATATAACATATAATATTATGCAAGGACGCCTTATCGTCCGTCGTCGGCCGGCTGGAACGCGAATATTTAGCACGGCCGCCGTAATTCAATCAGTCTCAATAAGATATCGTACTGTACGTCGTGGAAGCACAGGCGTGCGTCAAATTGGTTTTCCTTCAAAATTCGCACTTTTTATATTATTAGTTATTATATCGTCACCACCAGTGTTATTGGATTTTTTAAATAATTATTAATTATGTACGATTGTATTTTTCAATACAAACAATTTCCCAAATTTCCAAAGATACAACATTGTAACAAAATAATATCAATTATTGAACTTAATCTACGGTAGATATAACTTACTCTTTCAGACATAGTCAAAATGTAATACAGTCCAATAACATCAGTGGAAGCATGCCCCGGTGGCTTAGTCCAACCCCTTATCATTAATGTATAAATAATCGGACTTCGGAGTAGGCAATTAACATTTCGTAAGGTACCCTTATGCCACTGTGGCCTTGGAACATAATACTATTAGGCCTACCGCACACTAGAAAAGCAAAACTGCTTAAAGCAGACTAAAACAACTTTATCATGACTAATGAAAAATAGAACAAGTGTAATGTAATAGGAACGCGCATACACAATAATCATAGTCAAAAAAAAACATTTTTGCCTTTAGTCATTTATAGTCATGTTTTAACAAGATAGAACATGCGCTATTTTGGCTAGTCAAAACAAAAAGTTTTGTGTGTTTATCGATTATTATTTTAGTGAATACTAGGTATTCAAATTAATTTCAACTAATTCTAACCATATTTTAAAACACTCGTATATATAGTGTATAATGTATATTTGTAATAAAGTAAAAAATATATTATATAAATCTTATTTTATTTTAAATTTAAGACACCTGAAAAGCTACAATATGACAGCTGAACCGTTTGATCTGGAAACATTAATAACACTAGTCCAACAAAGATCATCCATTTATAACTATAGAGATAAAGAACATAGCAATAGAGATATTCAGGACAAATTATGGAAAGAAATATCTAGTTTATTAAAACTAATTTTCTTCTTCAGAAAGTTCAAGCTCATATCAATAATACAAGTTAAGTTACTTTTAAAAATAAAATCTATAACCACGTAAATACTTAACGTATTAAACTACATATAACCTAGCAGCTGTATACATTTTTTTTAATGACTCATAAAATTAAGTATTTAATTAAGTACGTGATTAAAAAAACTAATGTTATTATAAAAAGTTATATTGTATCACTTTTACAATAAAAATGTCATCAAAATCAATTTAAAAATTATTGTATTTCTTTATTTCCTACATACATATATTAAAATAAGAAATCATTATGCACAGAACACTTGAAAAAGAATTTTGGTTATATAAGTAAGTTTTAGGTATATTATATTACTATACCTACTATATTATATTTGATAAATACGTATTTCAAATACATAAATGCAAATGAAAAGCGGCTATTAGTTATATACTTATATTCAATCTAATATAGGTATTATTTTATAATTAATTTAACTTTATTTAATTCAATTTTACTTACCATAGAGTGACTAATAATTTTTCATCTGGTTTAATACTCATTCTGAAGTTGGTATCAGGTTTTTGAATTTCTTCTGTTATTATTTTCAAAATATAATCAAAGGTTTCAGAACTTACACGCGTAAAATTTTTAAATTTAAGCTCGTCATTACGAAGTTCACGTAAAAAACATTGAATTAAGTTACTTGTTGTACGTTTTTCATTTAAAGGATGAATCCACATTCTTTTTGGTTTTTCATGACGTTCAGTTTCCAACAACAAAGACCATAAAATTGGGACGACAACGCCCTCTTCGTCGGAAGACATGTTGGTGACTAAATATGATTTCACTTTTTTGCTTTTTTGGTGTGCTATATATGCTGTTTTATTACGACTAAGTCAACTTGGAGCAAAATTACACAAACTGCTTTAAGCAGTTTTGCTTTTCTAGTGTGCGGTAGGCCTTACACGTCTGGAAATCATACATCATCATTTTGCAAGCCACAGATGTATTATTAGTTATTACCACTGTATTGCTAAATCTTGGTATCTTATTCTATGATAATAAACGAAGTTCATAGCCTCATAGGACTTGGTATTTTAATGGGAATTATAAATTTTACTAGGGAACCTTACAGCCGCTCTGTGCTATTATCTTTTATTAACTAAAAATATTTATACATCGGTAGGAACTAAACAAATACCTATTAAATTTATTTTTATATAATATAAGATGGGTATATTATGTTTATGATATGCGTTGTTAATAATTGATAACACTGGAATTCTCACAAATTCGATCGGAAAACGAGTGTTGACATTTAAGCATGCGCGTTGGACAGTGAACACATTGTTGGCGATCGATAATGCGCGAGCACTGGTGGGTTGGTCGTCCCGGATTTACTCCGCATTCCTATCTGTAGTCTGTACTGCCACCGCCTGTTAACCACTGAACACAGCTCGCACTATCGCAGTAGCATAAGTCATGTTTACTTGCTATGTGCGTTTGGTTTGATATCATGGCATAGTCCGTCCTTTATCTATAAGTGTTCGAACTCTGATCATCCGCCGAAAAAGGAACGTACTCCAAACTTCGTGATACAGATTACGAATAACATAGATAATCACATCTGGTATAATCTTATACATAAATACGCAGCGCATTGTTCTCATAATATGATTGTAAATTGTAATATTTTATTGGTATTTGTGTTTTAGATAAAACGAGTTCATATTGAATTATCAGGTACTGCCATAGCAACAATTGTGAACCAACTCCAAAATGACGGACATAATGAATTCCCAATTCTACACGACCACAATTAAGAAGGCTACAGCTGTCAGTTTCAGTGAATCGGGTACGTCAGTTTGTTCTGAATCTTATTTAGTAATGGGCACTGCCAATTATATCTATTGTCAAATGTAAATCAATAATCCCTGTGAACAATCGAATAATAATTTTATAGACTGAATACTAAAATCTATGAAATAATTATTCGATAGTTTTCATTTGAATAAAGAACTAGATACTATTAAACGTTTAATCAGTTGTTACAACAATGATTTACACCTACAATTCATTGTGTTTGCCGTTTCTATCACACTTACTTTACATTTTGTTTAAAACATTATCAAATATATCACAAACGAGAACTTTAACCCTTAGTTGGTATGTAAGAGTCACAGATATGTATTATAATGTTATCTATTGTAGAATTTTTGTTTTCAATTGCAATGATTTTAAGTCAAAAAATAAAATTGTGAAAATTTCAAGTACTTAAATAAAACACTCACACAACATCCCGCTATTATGCGCATTATATTCTTATTAATAAAAACGAAATTAACTTTATTTTTGTTTTTGAGTATACTGTAGGTAGGTATTGGTTTTATTTATAAAAAAAAATATTTATATTGGTATATATTTAATTATTTTTTGTATTGTATTAAATTAGAAAAAAGGGGGCAAGTGGATATCGCTCTGCGGGAAATGGGACTTTTCGGCGCTGCCGTTTCGACGCTGCCGTATCGGCGATAGATATTTAGATATTTTCGACGCTGCCGTTTCGGCGATAATGACAAAATACATGTTATAATGAAAATAAAGTATAAGAATAAAAAAATAAAAAAATGCACTATAAAATTGCATTTAAATTATATTTATTATAATAACTAAAAAATTGGAAAAAAATTTTTATATTTTATATTTTATTTTTATAGTATTGTTACTTTTGTATTTATTAGTTGTTTAGTTCTGGACGTACTAATTGGCTACTATTACTACTAGCTATGATAAAATTGTTATCGAAGATAACTTGTACATAAGTATGTATGTATGTATGTATGGTGTAATAATAATATAAATAATAATAAAGGATAGTAAATAGGTATATAACGGCAATAATTTACTACTTCCACTACTTCCAAGCAAAAAGGCTAGTGTTTATGAAAAATTATTAAATATGTTAAAAACGCTTGAACCAGATTTAAATCCAGACTCAATTTCTTGTGATTTCGAACTTGCTGCTTTTACAGCTATAAAAGATGCATTCCCAAATGTACAAATATTTGGATGTTATTTTCACTTATGTCAAAACTTTCGATCTAATAAATTAGGTGAGCTACATTTAATATCTCGTTATAAAAATGAACCAGAATTTTGCATACACGTAAAAAGTATTATCGCATTAGCTTTCGTTCCTATATCAGATCTTGATGATGCGCTTTTTTTTTACAAATGTATATAGTTTTTTAATCTATATTATTTTATATCTAAATAACTGACTATAAGTTATATGTGTATTATTTTATACTAAAATCCCAATTCTAATTATTACTATATACTATTATTATACTATTTTTATAGTCATGAATGTCGTTGAACTTGAATTTTATAAAGTTAGTACTTAATAAAAGTACTTTCGCCGATACGGCAGCGCCGAAAAGTCCTAGACCCCACTCTGCGGTATAGTAGAGATGGAGAGTAGGTCACTGACCACCATAATGGATGTGTTAAATTTGAATGCAATGACGGGTATCATTGTATACGAAAAACAATTCTGAACGGAGTTGATTTGTCAGTCATGATAATTATAGATGGATATATTATATTATTACCTATATTTAAATTGTAATATATCGTTATTTTACGCGATTTCGTAAAAAATTAAATTTCATACACTCATAAAATGTTTTGTATATTGATGCTTGAATTTTTTTTTACAGTTACTTATAGGAAAACTTATGGATAACCTTTATTGGATTTTTGAACCTTAAGTATAAATCATATCAATTTTATGAATTTTCAACTTCAAAATTCCTTGCAAATTTTCGCGATTTTGATATATTTCGTAAATATTTGAACTTTAAATGCTTATAAATAAAAATTGTGACTAACGATTTTTGATTTTATTTTACTACGATAAGTTAAACTTATAATAAACCTTGTATTAAATTTTAAAGATTTTTTGGATAGCCAAATTTTTTTTATCGGCATTTTAAGAAAAAAAACTTAAAAAAGTCAAAAATTTCAATTGTCTATAAGTAGCCTAAAAATTTTTTAAATATTTGAAAATTTAATCGTAAATAGATAACCATAATATAAACATTTGGTGAAAATTTCAAGTATTTACAATGATTCGTTTTTTAGTTACAGCAAAATCAAAAAATCAATTTTGTCAAAAAGTGGTTATGCGTAAAAATTCCCGTTTTTTCCGTTATTTTTTCAGGTTTCCCCGACGCTTTTGAAAACTACTGGAAATTTTTACTTTTGACCCCACAAAGTACCAATTAGATGAATTTTCCTATTCAAAGAGGGGCTGAAGTCAAAAATCGAAGCATTATTACTACTCCAAAACGTGATGACAGACACAAAAATAAAAAAAAAAATAAAAAAAAACACACATCATTGTAATATCAATACATTCATCACTCCGTTCAGAATCTAAAATAAATAAGATAATTTATTTTAAATGTGGTCCTAATCCAATTTCAAATCACTATACACATATTTAAAATTTGAGAAAAATATAAAGCAACTAGTGAAAAAATGGTTAAAATATGTAAAATGTAATGACAATCACTACCTATTAATGGAAAGAATATAATAGAAAATATAAACATATACTTCACAAAATAAGTGTTTTTAGTTATTTAAGGAGTGTTTAATAGTTAGCGTTCTGTTTTTTATATAACATAATTAAACCTATCTATAAAAAATAGAATTTAAAACATTTATTCAATTATAAAATAAATATGAAACCATTAATGTTAATATTATATGACTAAATATACGTTATAGTTTTCAGTTCCTTAATATTTTGATATTTTTGTTTCTTTTAAATATATAAGAATAAATTGTATATATATTTTTATTTAATAAGCACATTTTATTTATATATTTAGGATTTTTCATCTCACCAACACAACTCAATCTAATTGTTGCAAAATATAATTGTTTAGAAATATACTTAATTAATGAACATGGTCTTTTATTACTATCAGAAACGGAATTATATGGACAAATTGAAATAATGAAAGTTTTTAGACCTAAAGTATGATGATTAATTAATTAAAAATAAATTACTTTATTAAAATTAATATGATTATTATAATTATTTTATTTTCAGAACCAGTTTACAGATCTTGTATTTGTAGTAACTGCTCAATATAATGCAATGATTTTGGAATTTATTCAGACATCTGATAAAATTGAAATAATAACAAAAGGTCATTGTAATGTATTTGATAATTTTGAGATTTCAACAGGTTTTATGGCCATAGTTGATCCTGATGCCACAATAGTCATGCTAAAATTATTTGAAAGAATGTTTAAAATCATACCATTAGACTATAATGAGGATGAACTTAAACTTAAAGTATATTCTTATATGTAAGTAATGTGCATGCATATACCATTAAATTAATTATTTTATTAATAATGTTTATCTA
The DNA here is from genome assembly GCF_020882245.1 of Rhopalosiphum padi. Classification (NCBI taxonomy): domain Eukaryota; kingdom Metazoa; phylum Arthropoda; class Insecta; order Hemiptera; family Aphididae; genus Rhopalosiphum; species Rhopalosiphum padi. Next base: position 39,998,519 of record NC_083599.1, read on the forward strand.
CTTGATTAAAAATTACTCATATTAGATCAGGCACATATACAAAAAAAAATTCGGGGATTGGGTTAAAATATAGCAATACAAATTGTGCCGCAACATAATAAAACAATTTTTTCTTCGTTATTTGAAATTATTTCGCGGGGGCCCCCTCCCTGTAAACGTGCCTGTATTAGATATATAGTCTATTATTATAGGGGTAAATATAAACAGATTAGATAGTCCCTAATAAGGTAATGAAATGGTAATTGAAAATTTCCATCATCTTCCAATAGATGTAATCAGGGCTTGGAACCTTTATGATTTTTTCAGTTTCGGTTTCGGTTCTAATTTGGTTTTTTAAAAAAAAAAATAAGAAAGAATAGTAATTGTGGTTCCGGTTCTTTACCAGTAAATGCCGATATTTACTATTTAGTTATATTTTTTTTTAAAAAGAAAAAAATTGTTTGTTAACATCTTACATCATATTATCTAATATAATACATACATATTATCTAAAATTATAGCTTTCTAAATGGGTTAGTTGTATGTTAACTATTTTGTTTTAAAAACGTCAAAACAAATATAAAAATATAAGGTTTGTTGAATCGTGTTTTAAGAAGTTAAATAATAAATAATGAAAAAAACGTTATTTAATCCGCACTTTATTATTCGATATCTTACAATAAGAATAATTAAACATAAAGATAACATAGGACATCATACCCGCACGTAATGTCTCCGTTTTACGAACGTAAAACATAGCAAATTTGAGTTCGGTGGAATTATTTTTATGTTGTTAGCTATTATTATTATATTATGCTATTAGTCAATTTACCTATTATAACTTTAAGAAATAATCATAACGACAGGTTTTACAAACCGATACCGAGGCGCTAAATAACAATAATTATTACTTATACTAATACCGGTATTTGTAATGAGTGTTTGTCAATGAAAACGACAGCCGTGTAAAATTATAGTAAGCCAAACAATAATTATAGTATTATGTAAACTTTTCTCAAAATCTACAACACATAATTTTGGATTGAATTTAATTGATAATTTTGATTCACAAATATCAATTAAATCTTTTAGAGCTCTTTCATAGGCAACAGATTCTTTACTTGGTAAAAGAAAAAAAAACTAATGGCATATAATGTTCATTATTTACTGTATGAATCGTAAATAGTTGGTAAAAATATTTAGGGCAGTAAGAAAAGGTCCCATCCATAAATATTTTTTCTTGACAACAGATGAACTTTAAGTTAGTTACCGTTGAAAACGCTGTTATATTATTTTCAAAATCATTTATTAATAATAGTTTTTCATTTCTATTTGCAACACACATTATTAATTCCCGAGTTTCTCGCAAATTCTTTGATAATTTTGGTGTAGATTTTCGTCTTGCTTCTATATAAATTTTGTCGTATATTTTATATGTCTACAGTTTTGAGATCATTTGTTGATTTTTGAGTAAATATTTGCTTGCTAATTAATTTTAATGGCTTTTCTATTAAATCATCCATACCTTTTCTTTTAACTTGATTTGATATAATTTGTCGTTGAACGTTTTTAGGAGGAAGATGATTGTATTCAGTTTCTTCTTTTAATATTGTAGTTTCAACCTCGTCGACATACAATTTAGCGTTACAAGTTTTTTCTGTACACAGCTACTTACGTTCATTTTTAGTAAGATCTTTACATGAAAATTTATAACTTTTATAAAGAATTAATTCTTTCCCATGTTCACTCAAAATTACTTTCATTATAATATTATACGGAATTGCTATTGCTATAGACTATTTCACGTCAATGAATTTATATGAACAACGACACGATACTGATAATTTGGAAAACAGTAAAATAATTTGTTAATTTCATATATTATTATTATATTATCTAATTTTTATTGGCCGATATTCCGATTTGACCAGTTAATTTATCGCATGTTGATAGATAACGTATATGCACAAATGCGCGTCCACGGTTTAAAACGTCGCGATTTTAAATCGTCCGTGTGTACCTATTAAAAATGTAGACGAGCGCGTTCGAATCGCCTAGTGGCTAGTGTGTAATAGGATTATTTTTTAACTTCAGTATCGCCGGCGCAATTAATATATAATCATTTTTGGACCTCAATATCGACCGGCGCAGTTGATGTATAAACTTTTTAAACCCCATAATTTTTTTCTTCCTTACCTATGATTTCTGGCGCAATTGACATATGTCCTTTTTAATTTCGGTTCCAAGCCTTGGGTGTAATATCATGGAGTTCATGAGAAATATTGATCTGATAAAGGGAGAAATATGACTCAGATGTTTTATATCAAGGCTTATTTGTTAGTTATTTTAAAACCAATGCTATATATTAACAGTGAAATACGCTTGAAATTAAGCTTATTGGTGTTTATGATATATATTAAGTCCTATATTACAATTTTAGAACAGAAGACACAAATGTTCAAGATATTGGTTTTATACATGGTTTTACTAATCCTACTTTTATTGCTATTCACGAGAATACCATGGGTCGATTTATTAAAATAAAAGAATATATTTCTTTTGATACGATGAAACATGTAAAGGTAATTATTTTTTTTAATTTTCTTCTAAGTTTTTATTAAAGTTCAATTGTATATATTCTCTAGGGTTTAAAGGCTTTTAAATTAACTGATAAAGAATCTTCAATGGTCATTCCTGTTCCTGCACCTCTAAATGGTGCTATTATTGTTGGTGGAAGTTCAATTATATATATTGATAGCTCTGATGATATTACTCTTCTTCCCTTAAACCAGGTAAATTATTCCAAACTAAAAATAATATATTATATACATTTACATATTTTTTAAATGTGATATATTTTCAGAAAATTGATATTGTATGTTATACTAGAGTTGATTTGGAAGGAACTAGATATTTACTTGGAGACCAATCGGGATGTTTGCTTATGCTATTTTTAAAGTGTGAAAAAACATCAATCGGAAAACTTAAAGTTTCAGATTTAAATATACGTAGTTTTGGTTGGTTAAAAATTATATTAATATTATGGAATAACAATATAACAAATGTATTTTCAGGAGAAATTAGTATACCTACATCACTTACATATTTGGATAACAAAGTAGTTTTTGTTGCATCTAAATATGGTGACTCTCAACTCATTAAATTGCATTATGAATTGAATAAAACTGGTTCGCATATAACAGTATTAGATCGATTTCTTAATTTAGGACCAATTGTTGACATGTGCTTAGTTGATACTAACCAACGTGGTTATGATCAAATTGTTACTTGTTCAGGTATGTTTAGTACTGTTTATTTCAAAAGAATGATATACAAGTAATTTTTTTTATTTTATATTATTAATTTAAAGGGGCATATAAAGATGGATCACTTAGAATTATAGACAATGGAGTAGAGATTCAACAGAGAGCCGAAATTGATTTGCTTGGAATTAAAGGAATTTGGACTTTAAGTTTTAATACTAAAAGTGATTTAGACGATACATTAGTATTATCTTTTGTTTGGCATAGTAAAGTTTTAGACTGTAAAAATGAAGAGTTTGAAGAAATATGTATTGAAGGTTTTGAAACTGAGTTACAAACATTTTACTGTGGTAAAACATTAAATAATAAGATGGTTCAAATAACATCTGCTAGTGTTCGATTAATTTGTATGGAGTCAAAAAAATTAATAAGTGAATGGAAAATCCCAGATTTCAAAAATATTAATGCTGTATCATGTAATGGCCAACAAGCGATTTGTGCTTCAGGAAAGGATCTATATTACGTATATATTGGATCACGAAACGTCTCTCAAAATAAGTATAAAATATTTATAAAGATATTTAATAATTTGTATAAATTTTCTCTTGTAACATGTTAATAGGCATATTACATTAAAACAAGAAGTATCCTGTCTCGATATTTGTTTATTTAAAAACAAGTTTGAAAAAAATATCACTTTGCTTGCTATTGGCTTCTGGAGAGATGTATCAATAAAAATATTTAAACTTCCAGATTTTATAGAACTTGTTAATGAACTTTTATTTGAAGGTAAGCAATAAATAACAATCGTTAATATACATGAAGATTAATTTGCATTAAATTAGTAAAAACTATATACAATGTTTTTTATTTAAATGAGTGATAACTATATTAAAATAAAAATGTGTTAGCTTATAAAAACCTATAAAGTAAAACTATATACAGAATGACAGTTTACTAAAGGGTGGTCCTTATTTATAGAGGTAAGAAAAAAATATTTATTATTTAGGAACCCCCCACTTTTTCATTAGCATAAGAAAATAATTTTAGTCTTGACTACTCACTCCCTTCCCGTGCCCCCGGAGGGTTGGAAAATAGCCAACAAGGATAGTTTTGTTATTTTTTCGATCTAACTAAATAAATATGATACTTAGCGAAAAAATGTATAGAACTTAAATTGTAGAACGTAGAAATTTCAATAAAAAATGTAAGTATATTATTTATTGTAAGTCTATTATTTTCAATGATAAGTAATAAAGAACAACATTTTTAATTTTTTTGACCAAATTGATAATTTTTAGTTATTCAAATATATTTGTTGGACAAATAGAGTTATAAAAAAATGTTTGAATAAAAATTATATAAAACTATATTTCCTAACAAAATGTTTATATGTAAAATGTTCATTGCCCATTGGATCCTTCATATCATTGTTGGAATCAGATTTATTAAATATTATAAATATTATGATAAAAAAATAGTAATTTGCCGTATTAGTATAAATGTACTTAAGATTATTTGATCTTGGGGTTCTCCTAGAATCACTATACGTATTGTACATATATACCAATAGGGCTTTTCCCTTAATAGTTTCATCAAACTATTATCTTTCATGTCTCTTACCACTTGATCTAACGCCAGGTTAAATAATACTGGGGACAGTGTGTCTCCTTGTCTTAAATCTGTTTTAACTTCAAAGCCTTTGGACATTACATTCATACAACAGATTTGACACATCGTATTTTCATCTTTTTTTGTATTTTTCTTATTAATTATACCAGTTTTAAGGGGATTTAAAAATTCTTAAATATCGTCCAAAGTTATTCCCTGTTTATACTTACCAAATGTTTCCTTGAAATCCATAAATAACATGTATGGGTTTTTATCGATCTCGTAGAATTTTTCCATTATTTAGCGTAGTACTTTATCACTTGTCGATTTACTTTTCGTGAATCCGCGTTGGTAGTAACCAATTACATTTATTACAGTATATATTTCAAGTTTATGTAGGATGGTAGTAGTGAGTATTTTGTAAATAGAGTCAAGTTGGCTGATTCATTTATAATTTTCTGCTCTTGATTCGTCACCTTTTTTGAAGATTGGAGATATGATGACCATTTCCCAATTATTCTCGATCTGATCACTTATCTACACTTCTGCAATGAGGCACTTCATCTTTTTTAAGATTTTTTCCTCTCCTAACTTTAAAAGTTCTGAGTTAATATTATCCTCACCAGGAATTTTATTATTTTTTAATGCAATTATGATTTACTCAATTTCTTCTAACTTTGTTTCTTTAACTTCGGGTTCAACAGTATCTCTTCTTATTTCTTCGTTAGGTAAGTAGTGATTGTTTTAATAAAATCTGTGTTATTTAGTAGTTTTTTAAAATAGTTCTTGAAGTTATTGACTGTCTTTCTGGGTCAGATAACAAATTGTTTTAGTCATCTTATATTATTGAAGACTGTGCTTTGAAGCCATCTTTAATTGAATTACATTTTTCGAAGAACAATCTTGAGTTCTTCTTATTTATCTCCATTGCTTTAATACTTTTCTTTTCAGAGACATTTTTGATGTCTGATTATTTTGTTAGTTATTGCTGTTGTTTAAGTGTAATCATCTATATTGACTTGTGTCGGATTTTGTATCATAATATGTCTCTGTTTGTCAACTATACCCTAACATTGTTTATTAAACCATGGGTTTTTTGTTTATTTTTACAATTCTCAAGTTTTCTACTGCTTTTGTCACCGACTTCTTTATTTTTGTCCACATACTTATATTCTCACCATCGTTTTGACACCTGTTTATATTAAGTGTCTTTAATAAAGCTGTCCTATACGCTTTAACCTCATGAGAATCTTTAATTTTGTCTTTATCTAATTTAGCTATACTATTCAGTTGTTTTTTATTCCTCCATTTCATGGATAATGTCAACGCGAAATTTGAAATCACTAAGTAGTAGTTAGAGTCTCTGAATGTTCTAACATTTTTTTATGCTTGTTTGAAATGTCTTTTCTATGATAACGTGGTAAATTAAGATTTTAGTTTTATCGTCTGGCAAGGTCCAGGTATGTTTATAAATATTTTTTCTGGGGAAGTATGTGCTACTGATTATAAGATTTTTTGGTCGCAAAGTCTATTAAGAGGACATAGTATCCGTACGTGTTGTCTTCGTTTTACATACGTGTGACATAGCAAATTTTCGTTCACCAGTTTTAATATTATGCTGTTAGTTTTGATAGAGTGAACTGGCCTATTATAAAATTTAAAAGCAGAGTATATTTTAACATACAAAGTAAGTGGCATTCATGCTACCTAGTGAAAAATTAGTGCCACTTTGTGGTTATTGAATGTGGCTTGTATCCCATGGCCCATGCGGTCATGCCTCAAGTCCCGCAGCACATAAATATTATTATTTCCTTATGGCGTACAGTGTCACCTAGTCAACAATTCTTAATATATGCTCTGTTTAAAAAGTGAGATTATTAGCCAGGGCCTCACGTACTACGTAGCCTTTTCTTGATATTATTATTTTTAAGTAAGTTATGATCTTTTTGAAACTGTACATTTTAAAATGATCATAACTTACTTAAAAATAACAATATCAATAAAACGCCACGTGGGGTCCTGGATCTTACCTTTAAATTTTATAATAAGTCAGTTTACTCAAACCTAACTACATCACAATATTAAAACTGGCGAATGGAAATTTGTTTTGTCGCACGTGTGTAAAACGGAGATAACACGTGCGAGTTCTACGTCCTCTTAATTTCATACCATAGTTATTAGATGTGTTGTCTAAGCTTTCGTGTTCATTTTTTCTCGAAAGATATCTTTTTTACCCATTCGCACATTCAAGTCTCCAACTATTATCCTTATGCAATTCTTTGGCGGAGAGTTGAAAGTTTTTCTAGATAATCGTAAAACAGATTTTTCCTCTTAATTTTTCTCCTCTGTTAATGCATAGCAGTTATACTCATATAATTATTATAATTATAATCATATTAGATTTTCGTCCTATTATTTGAGTAAGACTGATCCGTTCATTAATTACTACAAAAGATTTGACGTATAGCATTATATCTCTTTATCAATAAAATCTACTTCTTTCTCATATTTGTTATTTTGCGTGTTACCATAAAATAAATTGGTGTCATTAGATTTTATAGTTCCATTGCCACTCCAGTATACTTCTTGTATAGCTACAAAAGGTATTTTGTATGTTTTTACTTCTTCGGTGACATTTTTGAGTGCACTGGGCTCAGGGCCGTATTTAATAATTTGGTGCCCCCGGGCATATAATTTATACCACCTCTCCCACAACTAACACTATTCGTATAATATTAATATTAAACTAATTATTTCATCCATGATCAGGATTCTTTAATATTAAAGTCTAACTTATCAATTAATAAATAAACAGAAATAGACAGGCAAGTAGGTCATCTTCGAGCTTACTCCCAGTCGATTTTACTTGACGCACCATATCGTCAAACTTGCAAAGATGTGTTTCCATGGATTCACCATAAACGTACTTAATCGTTAAGATCCTCTTCAGTACTAATCATCGATTTGTGACACCTTTACGCTCAAACGTAGCTGCTAATTTTCCCCAAATTTCTTTAGAATTTTTACCTTTTTTAACATACTCTAAGTGAGTATCTGCGATACACTGTACGATCAAGGAAAAACAAATACTGTCTTTCTTTTTCCATTGCAAGACCAGTGGTGTCAGTAAGTGGGTACAATACAATGACTTACTTGTTTTTCTCGAAGTAATATTGTCATACGGAACCTCCAGTTATCATAACCAGTTCCCGAAAATTGACTTATTCCATACTTCTCTTCTTTTAACGACATGTTCACAGCACACTGAACTTATTGTTTTCTTTATTAACTATCTCGTGTAAATGGAAAAACACGTGGCTGGGCCCATAACCTGTGAAGGTTTCAATAAAGAAAAACCAAAAGCTACGTGCTGTTATAGCAAAGGCATAAGGAAAACTGTATTGTATTGATAATAATAATAATAATGTATAATAAAGGTAAACTCAATTTGCCAACTTAACATAATCTACTTTATCGTATAGCCAAAGAATAAAATAAGTTAATAAATTTTAATTAGTTTAATATGAGACATTTATATCCATTAAACTTTTGTTTTTCAGTTATTTAATGTAACTCATAAATTATCATAATACTGTTCTCAAGTATCTATGTCCTTTTTATATAATTTATATTCGTTTATGGTTGAACCACTGTATACACAAAGCTGACTCCACGTGGTGGTGGAAATTTGGCCTCGGACAGTCGGATCTAAATCATTTCGATGCGCGTGGCAATCGCCTCTCTCGTGGCACGGAGTATATATTAGAACAGAGAGAATGTTACGTGTGTTATCTTTATAAAATCTAAAATATTATTTTTTATAAAAATAATTACAAGAAATATTATAAATTAACCACAAAATAATATACCTTATGATGGTTGATGTTATATTTTAAAGTTGTTTTCGAGGACTATATTTTTATTTAAATTATTATTTTATTCTTTAGGAATTGTTCCTCGATCAATATCCTTTGTAACATTAGAAAATATGCACTACTTATTTTGTGCATTGGGAAATGGAAGTTTATTTTATTTTGACTTAAATGTTAAAACTGGTATGTTATGTAAAAAACGGAAGGTAAATATTAATAATATAAATTTATCTTTTACGTTAATGATCAATGTAAACTCTTTAATATTTTTATTCTAGATTGAACTTGGTAATCAACCAGCTTTAATCAAAAAGTGTAAAACTACATCAAGTATTTTTATATGTTCGGATTACCCAGTTACAATTCATTCTTCTAATAAAAAACTGGTTTTTTCTAAAGTTAATTCAATAAAAGTTAATAATATATGTATGATCAATACGGCTATTTATACCAATTGGTAAAGAAACTTAACTGTTACTAACAATTAAATTATTTCATTAAATTATTTAATTAAATTTATTTGTTTTAAAATAAAGTTTGATTCTGGCAACAGATACCTCTGTTATAATTGGTATTATTGATTTGGGGAAAAAATATCATGTGCGTACTATTCCCCTAGGGGAATCCCCTCGGCGAATCGCATACCAAGAATCAAGCAAGGTATTATTAATCAGAATTATTTTCATAATCTTATATCTTTATTTAATTTTTGTTTTTTTAGACATTTGGCATAATAACTATCAAAAAATATAATAAAATTGAAATTAGAAATGGTTATATTCATCCTAGTGCTAGTACTAGTACACAGAATATTTCTAGTGCAATAGGAAATCGTATTGTAATTGATCAACTATTGACAAGCAGATGTAAAAGAAGAAAATTCAATTACAATCCAGAATTAGAAGTTAGTAATATGATTATATTACATCAAGATACTTTTGAAAGTAAGTGATTTTATTTTAAAATAAAACAAATAAATACATTATATTCATTTTATAATACTTGAAAAAAATTAAAAAATTATAGTTTTACATGTATATCAATTATATCCCAAAGAATATGCACTAAGCATACTATCAACTAAATTGGGAGATGATCCAATCACATATTATATACTGGGAACCGCTCTTATGACAAGGCAATCACAAGATCCTATAGAGGGACGAATTATTGTTTTCCATTATGATTCTTCTTTATCAGAACTGACACATATTTCTGAAAAAGTTGTTGATGGAGGATGTTTTAGTATGGTTACGTTTCATGACATGCTTGTAGCTACAGTTAATTCTTCAGTAAGTTAAATAATATATACTTAGATCTATTTAAATTTATATGACATTTTATTTTTATGTGTTTAATTTTAAGTAATATTTTAAAATTATAATGGATCTTATAAGTATCTGTATGTAGATGAATATATGTACGTGTTTCTAATTTTTGTTGCCTACCACAAAGGTGACAAGGATCTTAACAAACTATGCCTTTTTTAAAATTATTATACAACATATTTTTTTTATTTGTTGGTTTCAATATGAGCTATCTTTGAGGAACTTGGTACTAAAGTTTTAAGCCTTAACAACAAAATGTCATGATAAATTTTTAAATTTTCAACTACAAAATCACTTGCAAATTTTCATGAATTTGTCAATACATGAACTTCAAACGCTCATAAAAAATGAATGCGACTTTCTAGTAAATCTTTTTTTTATTATAAGTAAAAAAATAACAATGAACCTTATTTTCAATTTTTAATTCTTAGAGATTGTTATGACACATCAACTACACAATAATTTGTAAATGTATGCCTTAACCTAAAACGCATATGTCAATTATTGTGAATATATATTTTTGATATTTTTTATCAATTAAAAAATATCAAAAATATATATCAAATGAACAATATATAATTAATCATGTATTAAATGTTTAAGTATTTTTATACAAAGAATTTTTTTTTGACATTTATAAAAAAAAATTAGAAAATTAGAAATGTTTATTAATAGCCTTAAAAGATTCATAATATTTTGAAATTTTTACTATCTTTAAGAAATACTAACACACTTTTAGAGTGAACATTTCAAGTACCTACTGTTATTATTTATTCGTTTTTGAGTTAAACTTAAAAAACGAATTTGTTAAATCATGTTTTTCTTTAAGTTTTTGTTTGTTTTCTAAATTATATTTTAAAAATACAGTTAAATTCTTCATTTTATCTCCTAAAAGCATAAATTAGATCTAATTTGTTGTCAATAATCACTCAAAATTTAAAATCTCAGCATTTTTTTTATATATTTATCATGTATGTACATTGTACACTACACATATATACACAAAATAACACACATAAGTTTATAATCAATACGTTCGCTCAACTCAAATTTAAAATGTAATAATAAAAGGAATTTTTACATACCACCAGTATTTGAAAAAATCGATTTTGTTTTTTGAATGTTGATAAAAACATTAAATCATAGATACTTAAAATATTTACTAAATGTTTGTTTGCATTTTTTCTATATAAAATATGATTTTTAAAATATTTAAAATTTAGACGCTGCTTACGAGATTATAAATAATAATGTATTATTAATGATAATATTGCTTAGACATAGGTACTAGCCTGATTTTGTGTTTTGTTTTTTTTATGAAGAGAACTTATACAGGGAAATTAGGAGAAGCTCATAGCTATAAATCTTTATTTTGCAGTAACATTAGCAATTTTAAAACATGGCAACATACAACTGTTATATTGCACACTGTCATTTATAAGAGAGACATAACAACTCATGTATTAATCATTTATATAATATAAATAAATTATATAGAAAGCTAAAGATTTATTTTATTTTATTTATTTGGTTTTTTTTTAATAGAAATAAATAAATACCTTAATGTTTTTTTCCTTTACACAAGAGTCCCCCCAAGATTAAAATCTAACACTGACCATTATATGTTAACTTGATTATTTAAATATACTGTACTTTTAGATAAACTCATATAGCTGGACTTCTGAAAAAAAATTAGTTCTTCAGTGCACACAAAATAATAACAGTATATCTCAACATATTAAAACTAATGGAAACTATATTCTTTGTGGTGATTTAATGAAATCATTAGCATTATTTACCAAAAGTGGTGAAATCAATTTGGAAAAGGTAATTTTAACTATTTTGTGTTTATTAATAAAAAATTGTATTTTATTTTTTATTCTATGTATAGATAGTTTCAGACGATTGTCTTAAATGGCCATCTGCCATAGAGATTATTGATGATGAATTATTTATAGGAGCAGAAAACGATAAAAACTTATATATTTTTTATAAATCCAGGTATTTCAAACTATTAAATTATGGTTATATATTTATGTTAATAAAAAGTATTAAAAAATAATAATTATTTTTTTAATTTTTTTGTTATTTAGTAATTTAGATTCTGATAATTTACAATCTAAAAGTTTTCAAGCAATTGGTCGATTCCACTTGGGTGATTTGGTAAATATCTTTAGACATGGTTCATTAGTTATGAAACAATTTGAAGATACATATGAAACTAAGTTGTCAATTAAAGGAAGTATTATTTATGGCACAGTTAGTGGAGCTCTTGGTTTGTAAAAATATTATGATACAATTTATGTATATATATTTTTAATTTTATTTCCACCTTAATACTTTATACACATTAAAATAATCATTTAACTTAAAACCTGATAAATACATAATAAAAATACTACGCTTAATAAAACAAAAATAGTATGCTTTGAATTACCATTAAAAGTTTGTTAAAATAAATCTATTATTAAATTTGGTTATAAACCAAAGAATATAAAAAACTTATTAGAACAGTATATTTATAGTTTAGACTCAAAGAAGTTACGTAATTATTAAATAATGTCTTTGAAGATCTATTGTCATAAGCCATTTATCAAATAACTACATGGGGCACTGATGATATTATGAATTTAATTGAAACTAAATATCAATAATAGTAGAAGAATAAAAAATAGTTTGGTTATCAAGAATACCAAAAACATTATTAAAGAATATTTCATAAAGTTAAAGCTTATGACTTTATATTTGCCAACATATTACATGTATTAATCACTATTATATCTCAGTGTATATTTATATAATTCTAAATAATAAATAAATTATTTATAAAATGAGCATATTTTTTATTACTTTTAGTTACTGAAAAGAGTGATGAATGTTTTGAAATTTCAATTATGTATATATGTGTATTTTTTATTTCTGAAAATACTTTATACTGTAGAAATCATCTATGTCGAGAAAAATTTCTAGTAAAAATTGAGTCTAGAAATACTTTGGGGGGTTGATAGCATACATTTTTAATACTTTCTAAAATAATAAGGAAAATGTATATCCAAATATTTGTTCAAATTTTAATTTATTGTTAAAATAATTGTTTGCTAACCATGGTTACCAAAAAGTTATACTGCCTCAAGTCAGAGTTATTTTTCCTAGTATACAATGATTTATAATCAAATTCAATTTTAACACATCTATTACAGTGATCTACTCAATTATAAAGTACAATCAACAAATACTAATTAGTAATTACTGAAAAGTAGAGAAGTTACACAATTGATTTAATTTCATGCCTTTAATTAGTGTTGATTGCCACTATTGACAGCTATTTGCCTAGACAATCTATTAGCCTTATTATTATTATTATCAAGACATGCACTGCTTAAAATGTTTTCATTAGTAAAAAATTCATAATATGTGTTTCCACGAAAAAATAATGTTACCAAATTCATTATGTTTACTTAGTAATTAAACAGCTTTTTTACCTGTTTTCCATTATATTTTTATTTTCGTCCATCTTTTATTTTATTTTTCTAACCTTGTAATAGGTTTAGAAGTTGCTTTGCTTAATTCCTTCATAATCTTTCTTAGATGTCAAAACAAATAATGGTCTGACATTCAAAGTATTTTAATTCTATGTATTTTTTAAGTATTTTCTTGTTGGACTGTTGTAAGAAATCTGTGAATACAGATGAAAATCCCATAATGGAAATTTTTATTCAATTTTTTTTTTAGATTTGTATATTTTCCATTTTAAACTATCATTGTTCATGCAACTTTATTATTATAATTTTATTTTTCATAAAACAGGATGGTCATAATTCCAGCAGTATAGGTGTGTTTTTTATTGTTTGCAGGCAATCTGCTCGATGTTGGTTGTTTTGTATTGTCTCAGTGAATTTAGTCTTGTGATTTATGTGAGTGTTTCATGTTTTGTTTTACATGGTACCCAATTATTTTATTAGGATTTGCTACCTATTATAATAAACTTGTATAACTTTTCTTATAATTGGTACATATCTGTACCATATTAATTATATTGTTATTCTGTTTAGTTGTATAGGTAATTGTATAAAACATTATAGTTTAATAAGTAATGAGTAGGGCCCGGATTTAAATGCCCTTAATACACAAATATGCTCTAAAAATAATAATCAAAAATGCTCTATAATATTATTTTGAACAATTTAGTAATTGATAAATAAGGTATAATTATTATTTTATTAAAAAAATAACTGAAATTTTTTAGAAATTGACTTATTGCAGTGATGATGTTGACACGTATATCTTTTGTGGTTCTATTATTAATTCTAAACATACATTTACCCGATAAACCATTCAATAAAAACAACTTAAATATCAAGAAAACAATTTATTCTTTAGATAATTTTTTTAATAGACCAAATGTGTATAGTATATTGAACAAATATGGATTATAACTAGAGCGCAGATTTTTATGCTCTAAAGTCTAAATAGTATCGAAATATGGCGCAGTAAAAATCATGAAAGTATGCAATAAATATGCAGTCAGAATCATGAAAATATGTAAAAATATGCAGTCAAAATCATGAAAATATGTAAAAAAATATACAAGAATTTTTTATTTATTTCAAATTATTAAATATTTTTAAAGAATGAAAACGAACATTCGACGTCAACCGAAGTTATTGGGGCATATTTGAAGCAATTTAGTATTATCGGGTCTTGATAAAAATCTTCGAGCTGAACGGCATACGAACTACGACAAACGATGTAATCGAGTGCCGGGTCCTAGTGATATACCGATTACGTTTACGTCGTAATCGATTATTTATCTTATAAATTATTATTTAGTGACTATAAAATTTAGTTTTAATTTTTCTACTTGACAAAATATTATTTTATACATTTTTTTAAATTTTTGCTTCAATATGCAATAAATTTTGAATTTTGCCAAAATATGCTATAACATTTAAATATGCAGAAATATGCAAAAAAAATTTTCACCATTAGTTTCAAATTATGATATTCGTAGAGATAACTGACAAAAATCCAAAAATAATAAAAGAAAAAAATATGCAATTGCATAGATATCCGCGCTCTAATTATAACTAACAAAATGACCCGATAATGATAAATTGATAAACAATGCTCTAAAAATGAAAGATATATCCAAAAAAATACATAGTAAAGGTTTTAGCTTTGAAGCACCCGTTATATGAAACGGATTATGTGCTTCGAAAGCAATAAACATTGCATAAGATCAGCCGAAAAAATACACATTGCATTGAAATCTGGGTCCTCTAGTAGGTAATGAGTTATAATTAATCAGTGATTATTTGTAATTGATTTTGAATATTATGTATTAATTATTCTACTAGCCAGTAAATATAATTGGTTAATATTATTGGTGTTAAATGCAACTTATAATTTGACATTTAAATTATTAACCTTCTTGCTTTAAGTTAGTATTATATCAGTATTCACCATACACATCATCACCTGTTTAGATACTATTTTCTAGTTTATTATTGGAATTTAAATAAATATGTTATTCAATTGTAGAACAATAATCTGTATGTTATTGTTGATGTCACTACAATCTTATAATGTATATATATTTTTAGATTTCATAATTAATCAGTATATTTTTAATGTTATTTTAAAGCTTACTATTTTGGTTTCTCAAGGCATGATTTTTATTTTATTTTGTAGAAAATTAGGCAAATATTTATTTGATATTGCCTTAGTTATTTTTATAAATTGTATAGTTGTAATTATTCATTATAATAGGATTTATTACAAATATGGATCCAAAACTGTGTGGCTTCCTGTCAGATTTTCAAAATAGTTTAACTACTGTTGTTAACAAATTGGAAAAATTGCCCGATCATCATCAAATACAATTTACAAAATCTAATAAAGGATTTTTAGATGGAAATTTGTTTAAAAAATTTTTGAAATTGTCCATTTCAAACAAGAAGTCAGTTATCCGAGAACTAACGGTAATTGTAATATTTTTTATTATGCAATTATTGAATTCTTAATAGTTTTCTCAAAAAAGTGTTTCTAAATAATTAAATATTTAATAAGTAATTTACAGACTTGTTTACAACACATTTAATGATATATATCTTAATTAGTGACCTTTATGAATGTTATTCTAAAAAAAATCCAGATTCATACCTAACCGACCATTTTATATTAACAAACATCCTTAACAAAAAACCATAACCAAAATTACATCCACTTCATTTTAGAGCCACTATGATTTATATACTATACATTTTTAGTGATTCTAAATTACAGTAAAGTACTAACTAATGTTTCCTAATTTTTCAAAAATAATATTTTGTTCTTTTATTTATCTACCTTTGGAATCATTATATTTTATACTGTACTCTAAAGTTATATTATAAAATAGTTAATAATACAATTTCTAAAAAAAATGTTTTTGATTGTTGTAAATAATTATTCTATACTTGAATTTTAAAAAGTATATAAAACTATAAAAGTAATTAAATACTATTTTGCATTACATAAGTACTCGTATTGTACATGTGTTATCTTAAAGTGAACTATTTGTTTATGTATTGATAGAACTCAGTTCTGTAACTGTGTTCGCAGTACCTACTACCCAGTACTTACCTATTTTATCTTTAATTGTTATAAAGTGTAATAGTTAATATGTAGATATCTTTTTTAGGAATCGTATAATTGTGAATTCCAGACAATTTTTGAAGGTTCAGAAGTTGGTATTAAAGATGTAACTAGACTCATTGGAGATTTAACTAAGATATACTAATGAATACTAAAATCTATCTTAAGAGATTTTAATACTCTGGAATTTACTCCTGATATGGTGTGTTTTAATATTATTATATAACTAATATCCTTATGGATTTTTTTATTCATTATATAATTATAACATTTAATATATTTAGTTATTTTAAAATTATGTAGCGAATTATTTTTTTTTTGACTTCTTTTTATTACTGAGAAAATGTATATTTAATTATTAATTTATTGTACCATCTATAAATATTGTTATTTCAGATTCAAAGTACTTAGTAAAAAATATTTTTTATTTAGTACAAAAAGATATTTAAATAGAGTATCATTGAACATTTTTGGTCAATCAAATATAATTTTGACCTTTTTCACACTATGTGTTAATAAACATAATATATAATGTTAATATAATTAATTCATATGATTACTTTGATATAACAAATACTTAAATGCAGTGGCGTATATAAGGGGGGTTAGGGGTTCAAACCCCTCTGAATGTATAGTTAGTACGGGCATTGATTTTGATTGTATATTTAATTGGAATTTAAGAATGGAAATTTTTTTTTAATCTCCCCCTGAAATTAATTTCTATATACGACAATGCATAAATATATAAACATAGATATAAATAACAATATTATAATTGCCCATTTTCCCCAAAAATGTATTTGCTAAATTGTTTAAGTCTATATTATTAAAAACTATCTAAATATCATAGTTGTATACTAATAATTATAATTTTGTTTAAACTAATTAACATTTTTTATTATATTAATTATCAATTATCCACAGATTTATTTTATGTATGTATAAAAAGTCAAAAAATCCCATTTTTAACATTTTATAAATAGAACTATGAAAAAATTAATTTAACTTAAATTACCATTCAAGTACAAATATTTTGTATCTTATTGCATTTTATATTCCAGAATAAAATAAATATGTGAAACTGTATGAATATAAAATGTAATAATTGTTTTTACAGCAAATCAAAATAGTATTTTAACAATAAATTACTTATTTCCACAAAATAAATAAAGATAAAAAATATAAAATTAAATTAATATAGTTAAAAATATAAATATATAATATAAGTACAAAAAAAACTTGCTATGACCATAGACACAATTAGAGTTTTAAATTTGGAGAGCTATTATAATTTGCATGTATTTACTGCGTGTATGCTCCCTGAGATATATTAAGTGGAAGGGGAAATATGAAAATCATTTTGGGGGGGCTACAATTGATTTGGGGGGCTTAGCCTCCTCCTCCCCCACCCCATCAAATTGCGCTTATGGCTATAATTTGGGTTGGGCATATCATAGTTACGTAACTCGGTTACTTTTGTAACTTGTAACTAGTTACATATCTTCCTATAACTTTATATTAAAATTAAAGTTACAATTAAAAGTTACATTGTATAATAATATATATATTTAATATTTATCACTATATGATTATCAATTTTAAATAATTATGTCACAATAAAAAAACTATTTGTAAAATTTAATACAATTCTCTGTTTTTCTACTTCAGTTGAAAGGTTATTTTCATTTGCTGGGTTCATTCATTGTGCAACTAGAAGAAATTTATCTTAATCATATTCATTTTAGTAAAAAATAATTAATACAATTATTTTTTTTTAAATTTTAAATTCAATTTCGTGTTTTTAAAATTTATTACCTATCATGTATAATAACCATTGACTTAGTTAATAATTTAATTACTATAAATATGACTATTTTATATTACTATTACTATACTTATGCTATCCTATCTTATTTCATAAGAAAACTAACTACTAATTGTATGACTGTTACGTTAGACAATTGACAAATGTTTTAAAGACTGTTATATAAACATGTTTTTTTTTATTGTGATTTATTATATAGGTAGGCTGTCTTATACTTAATACATTAAACTTTTAAAATGTGTTAATTGCATTATAATTAATGAATAAATACAAACATATTTTATTTATCAATGTAACTTTTAACTTTAAAATATGTAACTTAGTTACATAACTGTAACTTGTAACCAGTTACAATAAATAAAGTAACTTGCCCAACCCAGTCTATGACACATTTTTTTCATAGAAAATTATTAATTTAAAAAATATTTTAAATTTATAAATATTATTGTAATATTGTGTGTTATAATTATAATTATTATTATTATTATTATTATAGTATTACTTTTATAGATAATTCTTACTATTGTTTTATTTTCATTTTGATCTGCAGTAAAGTAATTTTTCTTATTAAAATTTAAAAATAGTGAAATAAGATAAATTCTTTATTTAGAATAAGAAAATATTTGAAATATGACTTAAGTATAATTAAGATTAAGTATTATTTATTAAATAATTTATTATACTTTTATTCCTATTACTTTTTAATTTGTTTATTTATAATTACATTATATAATTAATTAAGTAATTTTATTAGTTATTGCAATACAAGTACAAACAATTTAAACATAAATACAACTTACAATTATAATGTTCAATTACTTTTTTAATGATGTTTGCTATTTGCTCAAGATTATTAAAGACCGTCTAAATGTTAGTAAGATAAGAAAAATGTCATGAACCAGATATTAAAAATTACAATTTGGTACATCATTATTCTTTTAATGCTCAGTTATTTTCAAAATTCTTTGTTATATTAAAAAACTAATAGGTCAAATATTTTGAACAAATTGTATAAATTAAATGTCATCTAAACTATTCATATTTCAGAATAAAATAAATAAATTGTATTAATACTTAAAGCATCTAAGGTATACATTTTCTTTTCTTATCATTGTTTTATTATATTCATGGATAATTAAGTGAATTTATAACTTTTACTGTTTAAAAAAAGTATTTGTTTAAATTATTTAAGTGAAATAAACGTATAATTTAGAAAAATTATAATCGTATGATTATCTTAAATTGTATTTCATACATTTTAGTGATGTAATAATTTATAAATTCATTGTGATGATTTCCCAGGTATTCTCAAACTTTATCAGTGATAAATACCTATGGTATTTAAAAAAAAAATGTATGGTTTTTAGCAATATACAGTTTGCAAATACAAATTAATACATTGATGATTGAACTAAATTCTAGAAACTGATACTTTTTCTGTTATTCATATTCCAACCTTAATTTAGATTTAAAATATACCGTGTGCAGAAAATCTGAATACTATTTTAGTTATACATGTGTCTATCATTCTTTAAAATTATAATATGAACAATTAATAGATAAACTAGAAACATTTTCAAGATAATAAACATTACATCTTTTGTGTTGCTATAAATATTAATTTGTAAAAAGTAAATGTTAAAATAGTTAGTAGGTACCAAAATATTCTCAATTATTACATATTAAAATCATGAAACAAATTTTTAAAAATGAAAATAAACTTGTTATTATTATTGAATATTAGTGTAAATTAAATACATCTATTAAGCTATTTAACGAATATTCTTCTTGTTTTATACGTAACACACTACATGTCTACATTCATTCGACGTATGAACGTATAATTTAGTATAAATATTCAACAATATTTCGTTTAATTCCGGTGTAAACATGGTAGAATCGTAGAATAACCAATTATTTTTTACCTTCAACTACTAACTAGTATAGAATACGAATATTATTAGTGTATAACTAGAATAGGATACGAATATATTTAGAGTATAAGGTATAACTGGTATAGTACCAGTTAACTGATATATACTATATTATGATACGAATATTATTCGTATATAACTAGTGTAGATTATAAATAAATTTTGTGTATAACTATGAAAGGGTAACCAGAATTTTTTTGTGAGGGACTGAGGGGAGCTAAATAAAATTATTTTTAAATAAAGGTTACAAATCATGGATGTACTCATGAGGGGGATAGATCCTAATAACATCTAAATAACAGATAGATATTGACGTAATGTTTTATTCCTTTTTTTTCAGATCAACTGAAAAGTGAAAATAATTTGTATATCTACTCTCCAATAGAAATTCCTGACAACGCCAAAGTTATATATATATTTTGTGTGAGAATACTTTTATTTTTTGTAATAGAATATGAATGTCTGAACTTTGAATTATACAATAGCATGGGTTACAAAAGCTCCACACTAGCACATTATCTACAATATATTACATCAATTTAAATTCTCCATTTTCATATCTTGTAATACTGGCCCTGAAAGCTTTCATATTTGTGAGTATGTTGAATATGATAATATTCAAGAAAATTGTACATAACTATAATAATTCACTTAAAAGATAAAATATCAATCAAAACCTATGACATACTCTATAGAATATAATATTACCATTTACCTTTAAGTTTGATGATAGGTAAATTGACTCTGATATTAAGAGAACGCTACATCCACATGTGTTGCAATTAATAAAAAACATAGCAAAAACTGTTTTATGCTGGAATAAACCGAAAAGGTTACAGTCATAAATAAGAAATTAAGAAACGACATTTTCATTTCATGAAAAAAAAGCTTAGGCTGCGAAATATCGTTTTTATTTTTTTGATATCACTTATATAAAAAAGTTCTTATTGTTTCAAAACCCATTATTTTTTATTTTAATAACATTTTTTGTAGTCTCAATATCGAAAAAATAAAAACGATATTTCACAGCCAAAGTTCCTTTTTATGTGGTGAAAATTTCGTTTCTTAGTTGTTAGTTATAACTAGGGTTAGGATGCTTATGCACTAAAAAATGTATGAATATAGATGCATTTTTGCATTAAAAACACCTACATACGCCTGAAAATTTTGAAAAATATATATTAAAAATAAAGAAGTGTGAACAAAAAAAGTGTAATAAATTCATAAAAACAAATTTAATTATTAATAGAATATAAACAAATTGGGTCGGTACTATTTTTATGTAGATATACTCGTTATGTGACTATTACAGTTTTGAATTTGCACACATGTTACACACGCATCATCTTTATGGTAGGTTGATTTATTTTTTCTGAAAACATAGAATTTATTATATTATTACAACAATACTACTCAATTAATTAGTTCAATGATAAATATTTATACCTTATGATATTAATATGATTATTAATTATTGAATTAATAATATACCTTACTATAAATACCTACCGTAAAACAATCTGAACAGGTTCATACTATTATTATCAATAATATTATCTTAAAATTAATTTGAATGAGTTGATATACATTTTTGCTACAATCATATTTCAAAATTTCTTTTTTTCAATATTGTTATATACAACTTTTATTTACCTAGTGTAAACATTTAATTTGTCTATATTATATTCATATGAAAATGTTACCTACACAATATACTTGCAAGTAAAATAATAATTTTAGTTTAATGTTTTAAAAATAATTACATATTTGAAAAGTTTATGTTAAATAATTACTTATTTAACCAATAACCTATGCGTAAAAAATATTTTTTACAAAAGTTTGGTATACAAAATAGAAAAAATATTATATGAGTACTAGGGCGTTTCAAAAAAAACATGTGTTGAATATGATTGTTTTTATATACAATAAAATAATATTATTAAGACAGGAATTTAAAATGTGTACATAAAAAGGCAGGCAATGTTAAAGTTACTAGTTATATGTATAAGCATAATGATTCAAAAAGTTATCATTACGTCATTACGTATTCTTAGTGATTGATAAGTAGGTAACATTATTACGAATTTTATTTTTCTTTAAGCAATAGCCAATAGGTATTCATCATAAAGTATACTATAGAGTATAGATGTTTGCTGACTAGTGCCTATAGATACTATGTATAAGTATAATAATTATAGTAATAAAAAACTAATTAATTTAGTATTATAATTTATAGTATAGCTTTTTATAGTATTTAACGACGTTCTATTGACTGTACTCTTACTACTATTGCTGACATGTTACAATTTATGAAAGAATACTTACTAGGTACTTAAAATAATTATACTTTAGTTAATGCAATATTGCAATGAGAAAATAAATATTGTTTTAATGACTTGTTTTTAAATTTCATATATATAGATAATATATATTTTAAGAGTACTCTACACCCGCATGTGTTGTCTCCATCTCATACACGTAAAACAATTAACAAACTAAAAATTGTTTCGTGCGAGATAGAATTACTCAGGCTGTACTGCTGTAGTGACTCCAAATTGATAACGAACATAGTTGAGAATATTATCTGTGAAATATCGGTTTTTATTTATTTTTTTATATCACTTATTATATAAAAAAGTTCATTTTGTTTCAAAACCCATTATTTTAAATATCTCTTTTTGTAGTTCCGATATCGAAAAAATAAAAACGATATTTCACAGTCAAGGTCCCTTTTTTTATGTGGTGAAAATTTCGTTTCTTAGTTACCTATGGGCTATGACTACTACTTTAGCCTTCTCGGTTTTTTCTCGCGCAAAACAGATTTTTCTATGTTTTACATATTTTGTAAGACGGAGTCAACACATGCGGGTGTAGCGTTCTCTTAATACACAATACGTCAATCATATGAATTATTATTTATCCATCTTGATAGTTGATTCTTGAATAATTACTTCTAAAAAAATAAGTTGATTAAAACTCCTTTTAAGATATGAATAGGCAATAGTGTATGCAGCATCGCGATTTTTATTTTTTATTTTGGCCGACAGGAAGACGTGATATGCGATAAATTAACGGTAGCATTCTTCCAACGTGGATATCATCCAGAATTTTATCGCGTAAAACATTGCAACCGTCGCACGAGAACCTATTACATTATTTTCGATGCAATCACACAGATATTATACTCTCAAACGGCCCAGCCGGACCACAGTAAGGTTGAAGACCGTGATCGGAGTAGTTGTCGTATCGGACAAGTGGATTGTAGGTAACGAAAGATATGTACTTAACCTAAAAAAAAATTATCGCAAAGAAGTTTTTAACAATGATAACGATGATAATCATTTTAGATGATAAGGATTGTCGGCGCGACCGCCGCTACAGTGTTTGTTGATACTGAATAGTGTACGAGTTCTGTACACGTGCGTTTGACCGTCGCCGGTTTCCGCTTTATATTCAGTCGTTCGCGTCCATCATTTGCAAAGATCACAGGCAGTGTTAAGGTCGGCAACTACAAGTCGCAGGCGGAACGCTGTCGAACGTACTGCAGTCCCGAGCGATGTCGTCCAGTAAAATATTCTTGCAGAACCGAGCTCTCGGTGAGTACTGTTGCCCGTTTTTATTTTATTTTTGCACATGGCCGACTGCCCACACGACAACAACGTTGTCACGTTTGCAGCGTTATTCGTTCCGTTCAAAAAGTAATCGACCTTGTTAGAATGTGTTAGACACCGGACGAAGTACCTTATAGATCACTCAATTTGAATAGTTTCCATACACATCTCTTTCTCCGTTAGCCTTCTTCTACACCACGGCTGCCCAAACCCAGGCCCGTCAACGCGTTTGAATTTTCCCTTCAACGTTCTATTGTATTTTTAATTGTTATTACTTCTTTAAATTTTGTTGTGTGTTTTATTTTATAATACATTAATACCAACCAGTTAGTATTATGTACGTGTTTATTTATTGCAAGCTTATCGGTATTATTTTCTTTTTTATAGATTTTTTGATATTATTAAAACTGTTTGATTTAAATACCTATATATTATATATTAACTATCTAAGAATCATAAGTGTAAGTAAGTCTTGTTCATAAGATGACCCACCAGCTAAATATAATTGGAATTAAAGCTATTGCTTTCAAATAAATTGGGTAGCTTTGTTTTACACCATTTGAATCTTGAAATGTTTTTTTGCGTGTAACGTAATATATTTTTCTTTTGTTTAATTGATGTACATCAATGATCGATGTTATGGCACTCTTATAATTAGACAAACATGCATTTGTTTATTATTTTCAATTGGCGTTAGTGGGGTTCATAATACTAGAATTGCGCTATATTTTTGCTAATTAAATACAGTCAGTAGTATTCTGTTGATGATTTATGTTTATGATGATCGATGGAGCTGAGTTTGAGAATCACATAAATAAGGAATAAATTTATAAGTAAATAAATATTTTTATTAGAATATGACACTTGAATTATGATAAGCACCTAGCGTTCACTATTTAAATCTTTTTAATTTTATATATTATTTCACTAATTTGTAAATAGTTTGATACGTATTTTGGCATTTTATTGTTTATATTATGTATATTACTAAAGAAACTTGGAAATTTCTAAAATTCACAATATTATGCAAAATTATTTAATTTTCATTACATTTAATTTTAATTATATGGCATACTTACACAATTAAAACTTAAAAATATATATATATATATTTATATTAGTGTAGTGTGAAAATTCTAATTAACTATTAAAATAAAACAAATTTAAAACTCATTAAATTTGTATAATGTAATTTTACTCTAGAATAAATAACCGTGGATACTTGAAATTTTCACAAAATATTTTTGTTAGTATTTCCAATATGAAACAGTTTTCTAAATATTTGCTTTTTGAGCTATTAAAAATTTGGGATTTTTTATCTTTTTTCTTTAAATGTTGATACATATGGTAATATTTGTTTGGCTCAGAAGCTTGAAAAATTAACATAAAATGTTAGGTAATTTAAATTTGAAGACATCCATTAAAATAGTCTACACGACACTTGCCCTTTTTTTGTGTTATTGTATTGGTAATAATATTAAAATTATAATGTAGAATTCGATAATGATGCCTCTATAGTCTATGGCAGTGGTGCGCAACCTTTTTTGATCCACAACCCCACAAAATAATTTATTTTTTAATACGACCCCCCTTCCTACCAACATTATGTAAGTGTGTAATTTAAATTTACTTAATAGTCTTAATGTATACACACATTTTATTCATATACGTTCATAATCGTTAATTTTAGAGCAGTTTTAATATTTCTTTAATTTAATTAATCAAAAACATGAAAAAAAAATACAAAATTAGAGTTTTATAAAATCTAAAATTAAAAAATGTATCATTATAATGATAATCAAAATGTTTAATATTTTTAAAATTATAAAATTACTTTTTAGTTATTTTAATGAGAGACCTGAGCTTGCATTGTAGACATGATTGATTCTATGTTTGGTTTGATATTTGACACTGCTACTCTTAAATCAGCTTCAACATTTAATCTGGAGCGATATTTGTTTTTAATTATCGTTAGTGTTGAAAATGCTGTTTTACATAAATAAGTTGATGCAAAAGGAAGTAAAATTGATATAGCTTGTTTTGATAATTCTGGATATTCAGATTTGATGGAAATCCAAAATGTATCACATGCATTTTCTTGAAATCTGATACGTAGATTTTCATCTGATGACAAGTCAATAAGTTCTTCGCTTATTTTTAAATTTCCTAATTTTATTTCATTGATATTAAAATGAAATGGATTTCTTATCCAACCTAGACTTTCTTCTGGGAAATCTTCAAACCGTGCATTAAAGTTTGTTTGTAAACTTATTAGATGAGTAGTTATAATTTCTTTTATCATATTAATATCCACATCATTATCACTGAGGAATTCTGATAAACATGAAAACATTTCAAATTTGTCATCGTTGATATAATTTTTCCACAGAAGAATTTTTTTTTTAAAAGAATTGATTTTATCAGAAAGAAATAAAATATTAGTATTTTTCCCATGTAGGCTTAAATTTAGACAATTTAGTTTTTCAAATATATTTGCAAGATAACCCAGAATTGTAAGCCATTGCTCGTCTAAAAAATGTTCCGAAAGTTTATTATTACGTTCCAGAAGAAAAATTCGTGCTTCATCAACTCAACGGCTCGTACATGACTATCGGACTATTTCATAATAACCATAAGATTAAATAAAATTACTGATTAAATTCAATTTAAAAATAACCTATATACTGTGTGGTTCAATAGAACTTGTTATCGCAACATTAAGATATGATATAATGTCATAATATTACGATTGACACAGCCATCAACGGTACAAAATAATTTTACTTTGTATAAAACTATAAAATAATATACAATATACATAGTATAAAACTTTTTCATTTGGTGATTACTGGCGACCCCCTAATAAAATTTCGCGACCCCCAGGTTGCGCACCACTGGTCTATGGTATTAACTTAATAAATTAAATTGTGGACCATATATATTATAATATTTAATAGGGTAATTGAGAAATTTTGTCTGAGTTGTGGGTAACTAGTATTTTAATATTTACTATGATAAGTAGTTAAAAATATGACTAAATTATTTATTCATATTTTATCATTATTTGTGTTGTGCCATATTAGATTTACCTCTAAAAAATTTCAGTCATGCCACTAGTTTTAGGCAATGTTATCATTTCCTGAACATGTTAATTTTTCACTCATATCATATAATTAATTTTATTCTAATACAACTTGTATAGGTATTATACTCAGTTTAAAAATTAATTTATATTTTAATTAAATCCTTGAGCAGTTTTGAGTATTATGCCAATTTTTTTGTTATTGAATATTTAAGTTACAAATTTAAATATAATAGAGTCAATACTCAGTATACATTTTACTAGCATTGTAACATTTTAAGATATTTTATTTCAAATGAATTAAAATAACAAAATGAAAGTATCCATCTTAACAGCTTACAAGTATTTAAGTACCTATTTATGAGTATTAATTGCAATTTAAAAAATTTTAATTTATCATGAGACATACTGCCTAGGTATATCTAAATAATTACCAATTAATATTTATTTTATTATAATAGTTCAGTCATTTATATTAAATTGTTTTTAAATTTTTTCAGGGTATGTCAGTAATGAGATTCCACTTGTTACCCGCTACATAAACCTCAGACGAGAAAATCTCATAATCACATGTGTTGGACGTGCTTTTCACACATACAGTTCTGATAGGTTTCAACTTCTATCTGTAAGCCCACAACATGAAACAGACATCACTTGTTTGGCTGCAGATAGTTACCTGGTATATACTAGTTGTGGAAACCAAATATATGCATGGCGACGTGGTATAGAACTGAAACACACATATACAGGTCACAAAGCAGCAATAAAATTATTGTTTCCATTTGCTGCCAATTTAGTGTCTATTGATGAATCAGGAGCTCTCAAAATTTGGGATGTAAAAACAGAAAGTATTTACAAAGAAATTCAATTAGACTTTACTGCAACAGCTATATGCCATCCACCAACTTACACTAATAAATTATTAATTGGCTCAGCTGAAGGAAAACTACAGCTATGGAACATAAAAACAGGAACCATGATACACGAGTTTAAGGGTTGGAATAGTTGTGTAACCAGCTTAGAACCAGCTCCAGCAAAAAATACGATAGCAATAGGATTGAGTAATGGAAAAATTATTTTGCACAATTTAAAATATGATGTAAACAACATAAGTTTTACACAAGATTGGGGCTCTGTTACACGTATAAGTTTTCTTATTAAACGACAATTAATGATAACTGGTAGCCCAAAAGGCACTGTAGTAGTTTGGAATCTTGAAGAAGGAAAAGTCGACAGCTTAATCATTAAAGCTCATCATGGACCAGTTTGTGGTCTTCAGTGTTTACCAGACGAACCGCTTCTTGTAACTTCATCTTCTGACAATTCTTTAAAAATGTGGCGTTTTGACATGTCTGATGGTTCGGCCAGTCTGTTTAAAATACGTGAAGGTCATTTCAAACCTCCCGTTTCTATTCGTTTTCACGGAGTAGATGGTGCTAGTATTTTGAGTTCTGGCAATGATTCATCATTGCGTGTCTTCAATACAATTACTGAAATTGCAAATAAGAGTTTTGGGCGTGCGTCATACAACCGTAAAGCTTCCAAAAAAAAGGGAAATAAATGGGCCGATCCTCTTATAATGCCTCCAATATCTACATTCACATCAGAAACTACTCGAGATAAAGAATGGGACAGCATTGTTGCTGTACATAGAGGTATACCAACTGTAACTACATGGTCATTTGACAAGAGTAAAATGGGAGAGCATAAATTATGTCATGAAAGATTTAAGAAAAATGTCAGTGGGCAGAAAGGAATCAGTGCTACATGTGCATGTCTTACACATTGTGGTAATTTTGCAGTTATTGGTTATAGTTCTGGTCACATTGATAAGTACAACATTCAGTCAGGTTTACACAGAGGAACCTATGGACAACCAATAGCCCATAAATATGTACGTGGAGTCTACGTAGACACACTTAATCAAATAATGGTATCTGGTGGTTCAGATACATTTTTACAATTCTGGAATTTCAAAAAATTAAGTATGTTAAATTTATATTAAAAATTCTTGGTTAAATATCATTTTATTAAAAAAATTATTTTTTGCAGATTTATTGTCTAAATTGGAGTTGGAAGATACAGTTTCATTGTTTAGCTGGCACACAGAAAGTTCATTTCTAGCAGTTGCTTTAGATAATTATGACATTTGTCTTGTTGATATTGATACTCGAACCATTGTAAGGAAGTTTACTGGTCATCGAGGTCCATTAACTGATATGACGTTTAGTCCAGATTCCAG
Source organism: Rhopalosiphum padi (assembly GCF_020882245.1). NCBI lineage: Eukaryota > Metazoa > Arthropoda > Insecta > Hemiptera > Aphididae > Rhopalosiphum > Rhopalosiphum padi. The sequence goes on from NC_083599.1 coordinate 40,027,902, forward strand.
ATGGTTAGTTACATCAGCAATGGATTCAACTATTCGCACTTGGGACATTCCATCATCATCAATGATAGATATACTTAAAGTAAGCTACTTGACATAATTATCATTGGATAATAAATATTATTTAATTGTTATTATAATATTTTAGGTTGATACACCTTGCGTTTCATTGACATTTTCTCCAACTGGAAGTTATCTGGCTACAGCGCATGCTGACCGTTTGGGAATATATTTATGGTTTAATAAAACATTATACAATCATGTTAGTTTACGACCCATCACTGAAGAAGATCAGATCACAGAACCTCTTCCATTGACTGGAATTAATCAAGAATCTTTGGAATGTCCTATTGATGAAGATACAGATGAATATATCTCTAAAGTGCAAATTGAAAACACCATAACTATGAGTGGCCTAAATGATGCTAGATGGCAGAGTATATTAAATTTGGATGCTGTCAAAAAAAGAAACAAACCATTACAACCACCGAAAGCTCCAGCTGCTGCTCCATTTTTCCTACCTACTATACAATCTCTGGACTTTCAATTTGATTTAAAAGGAGTTGATAAAAACGATTCTAATACCAAAGTTATTCCAGAAACATTAATGCAAACCGTTTTTGCTCAGCAACTTTTAAAAGCCTCTTCATTAAATGATTATCAAGTTTTATTTGACCAGTTAAAATTAATGGGACCGTCGGCTTTGAACTATGAAGTACGAAGCTTGTCTCCTGAAGCTGGTGGGACATATGAACTAATGGTTAAATTTTTAGAGCTTCTAAAACAGATATCTACAAATAATAAAGATTTTGAACTGTCACAATCATATTTGGGTGTATTTTTAAAATATAATGGACGTGCATTGGCTCAACGACCAGAAGCAATCAATAGTATTGAGCAGTTATCAAAACATAATGCATGGGAGCAATTGCAAAATAATTTTTTGTTATGTCTTAGTATTGTAGAATATATGAAAAATAATTAATAAGCATTTATTTGAGTTCTTGCATACTTTTATATAATATATATGTTAAATATGTATACATTTATACAGTTTAATACCTAGTTAAGAAAATACCAAGTTAGAATACTAATCATTTATTTGATTATTGATAATACAATATAATTTATTTATTGTATTTTTTTACATTAAACAAATAATTAAATACAATTCAAGAATCAATATGAATACATTATAATTTATATTTTCATAGGTATTTATAAAATCATGTTTGATGTAAAGTTAAGCATAAAAGTAATTATAATTATGTAATTGAAATGCTAAATATTTACTTCAGGATATGAAATTAAAAATGTATGTTGTTCAAAAAGTTAAAAAAAATATCTTTATTTATCTTCATAAATAAACACAAAACAATAAATACCATGTAAATAATTGTTGTGAAAACAAACTATTATGAATCAATAATAATATCAGATAATTGAACTATTCATTGGTAAATATTAGTATTAATAAATAATGAATAAAGTGATTTTAATATTTCAGTAGTGCCGATTGTAGAAAAAAAGAGGGATAATAGGTTAAGATGGTTCGGTTATGTTATTAGGAGAGGTAGTAGGCATCTTGAAAGCAGCGAGAGTGGCAATAAAAATAATGTAGACAAATAAACTGAGAGGAATACCAAAAAAAAAAAAAGAAACGACTAAACAGAATAGAGGATGAAACAAAAATAATTTACGTGAGTAAAGAAGAGGTGGGTGGCAGCCCTATAGAAATGTAGAATAAGGTTTACCATGCCTTTATAGTTGGGACAGAAAGGCGAAGAAAAGGAAGACATAATAATGTATTGTGTATAATGTGATGCATTTTAAGAATGTGTGATCAGACAATTTTTGGTGAATCACTGATAAAACTACTATTGTTGATTATACATAGTATTATACTAAATGTTACTATTCAAAATCAACAGGGGTAAAGTGACCACATCATGTAATATTATTTTAGATACCAGTATGTAGATTGTAAAATAATAGCTAGTTTTTAAAAAATATTTAAGTACTTATTTTGAACTGAAATATTTATTTGAATATTCTTTAAAAAAGTATTTGAGTACAAATACAGATAAGTACTTTAATAATGTATTTATGGATACTTTCAAACTTTTTATATATGATTTGTAAATTTGTATTACTTTATAAATCAACTGGACTAAATTTATTTTACCATTCATTTTATAGATCATTTTATTATCTTACACCATATTATATTTTATTAGCATTTTACATGATTAGATTTAAAGTGGGTATAAAAGATATAGAGTATTCTGTCCACAAATTGTATACACCTGAAACTCGTCAAAAAATTGATTTGTTGTAAATGTCCTTATTTATGGGTCAATGTTTTCTACGTACCTATAGCCATGCCTATAGCTATTATCGTGATAATCATGTATCACTTGTCCTTTCTTTATTATAAACATAAAATCTGTGTATAGAAGGTACCTATAATAATTAGTAATTACACTGAATAGAATAATAAGTTCGGTAAACATAGATTTCTGTGTCAGAAAGTATTAGCACCGAATAGAATAGCTTCAGTACTTATCATCTTGCCGCCAATCTCTTCCGAATTTCCAAATATTGCTCTACAGATAACACGGACTAAGATATATATATGTATATCTTAGTCCGTGACAGATAATAAACAAATATCTGTTTTTCAACTGTTTCGATTATTGATAATAATGATAATGTAATTTCTTTATTGTCAATGATTTCGAATCACATTTAATAATATAATATATTTTCTAAATTTTGTAATAATAATTAATCATAATTATTTATTATGTACTTTTGATTTATGTCGTTTCATTAAAAATCTCAAATGATTTACTCTACGTGACGCCTTTAAAATTACCACTATCTGCTTACTCCGTGTTGGACGGTTGTTTACCGTGTACTTTTCAAAAGATCTCGAGTACATCATCGACCGATCGACTTGAACAATATTGTTTAAAAGCGGTTATTTGATCTCCGTACAGTCGGAAAATGAATTGCACAATGACATTAAGACCATTGTAAACGACGCACATGTCTGTTATCAACGCTGGCATTTTTGGCGCCTGTCTGTCACCTCCTGGAAATCGTTGGTAATGAAATTAAAGTGAAAACAGTTCTATTCGATCATTATGAACGACTGTGGGGCCAAACGAGTAGTGGCGTTAGTCGACATGGATTGTTTTTATTGTCAAGTAGAGGTTCAACATGACCAGTCATTGATTGGAAAGCCGGTCGCAGTCGTTCAGTACAACAGTTGGAGAGGTGGTGGGTGAGTATTATTATTATATAACAATATCTGTGTTGGTCAAAACCATTAGATCATAGTTATTCTGTTGTTGTATTCCAGCATAATTGCAGTGAATTATGAGGCGAGGGCAAAAGGAGTAAACCGACATATGAGAGGAGACGACGCTGTACAGGCGTGTCCAGATTTAAATTTAGTACGTGTGAAGGAGCTCCATGGAAAAGCAGATTTATCAAAGTAAGTGATATGTACTTGATAGACTCTTAATTTATAAATTAGACATAACTGTGATTGTTAAAATTTATCAGCAATTATATTGACATTTCAATATTTGTGTAACTACATGGTTTTAATTTTAATTATTATTTAAATTACAATTTTATAATATTTATAGCAACATATGTTGTACTAAATATGGTTGTGTCTAACTGTTGTGACAATTAGTGTTGATATATATTTAAATATCATAACTCATATACTCGCTAATAATGTTCCATAAATATTAAAAAAATTGTTATTTTTATTGAAGACTGAAAAATCTCCAAAAACAATGGTTATTTCACATGCATTTATAAAGTTTTAATAATTAATATTTTTATCTCAGTATTCTATTATACATTAGTAAATTTGAACTAGCATCTTACTATTATATTTTTAAATATAAATTAAATAAACACTTATTATTTGGATATTTCTTTAAATATAATTTTTTTGATAGAAATTTAAACAAAAAGTTATGATTTAAGTATAAAGTGATTCACATTAATTATTTGTTAGATTAAAACTTTTTTAAAAATATATTATTTTTTTGAGAAAAAACTTTATTTCTAAGTACTATTTTTTTACATTTTTAATTTCATATTCTGGAGCAAAAAATTTTTTAAAGTATTTCAATTTTCATGTTATGAAATTAAAATACAGTGGAACCTCGATAACTCGAACCTTTATAAGTTGAATATTTGATAACTCAAATTTTATTTTCGCCCCAACTAATTCGATTTATTGAGGTTCCATTGTATATGTTGTCATTTTAAAATGTAATATGTATAGATAATAGCAATTTTTTTCTTTTAAATGTTATATTTATTTTATGTTTTAACCATTGGCATTGTTCTTTATAGATATCGTACAGCCAGTCAAAAAGTTTTTGAGGTCCTCAGTGAATTTAGTTCTTGTGTACAAAGAGCTAGTATTGATGAGGCTTATGTTGATTTAACTAGTGTGGTAAATGATCATATTTCAAGTAATCATAATATAATAACAGAAAATGACTTATCCAATACATTTGTAGAAGGTTATTCAGATAATTCAGAAGGTAATTTAATGTTGAGATTAAATAAATTTAAAGTATGTATTTCAAAAATGACCTAAATTATTACTTTGTGAATTTCTCTAAAGGTAAAAATAATTAAGTATTTGTTAGTACTTGATGAAAAATAATAATACCTAATGATAGTTTTACTATGATGATAAAATATGTAACTACTATTATAAATATTTAAATTGTACTGATTTTATTTTGTTCACCCTGAAGATAAAAGTGTGAGTATAAAGTCTTGGCTCCACGATGTGTATAATAATGAGTTACAAGATGATTATTTGTTACGATTAACAATCGGAGCTATGATGGTTGAAACATTAAGAAAATCTATTTATGAACAAACTGGTTACCGTTGTTCAGCTGGAATTGCAAATAATAAGGTTTGTTGATTTAAATATTGTCCATGATGAAAAAATTTGAAATAATTCAATCTAATATTGTAAATAAAAATGATTTAAATCATATAAACTAATTAACTAATATAGATTATTTTAGTTTTTATTGTATTTTTAACAATAAATCTATAATTAATCAAAAATGTACTTCTTTAATGTATATAAACATATACTGTATAGACATGTTTAAACTTGATATTTGTTTTTCTCATAAAATTATTTAAATTATAAATTAAATAAATAATTATTGTGTTATGTTTTTTCCAGATTTTATCTAAGCTCGCATGTGGTTTACATAAACCTAATCAACAAACACTGTTACCACCTTCTAGTGTACCCAATTTGTTTGAATCTATACCAATAAAAAAAATAAAAAATTTAGGTGGTAAACTAGGAGATAGAATTAGGCAAGAATTTAACTGCAAATTCATGTCAGATTTAGCTGCAATACCTCTAAATGATTTACAACAAAAATTTAATGTCAAAACATGGTAATGATTAATTTTATAACATTTTTTAATATAAAATTGTGATTACATTTTTTTTCAGTAACTTTTTATATCAGATCTCCAAAGGTATTGATAATGAACCTGTAGAATCTAGAATTATACCAAAATCAATTGGCAGTTGTAAGTCTTTTCCTACAGGGCTAAAAGTCAAAGATGAAATAAAAAAGTGGTTAAACACATTAATGAATGATATTGTAGACAAACTAAATGATGATCACGAGGCTGTATGTAATATTAATTTATTTTATCTAATTTTATTTTTAACTTTTTTTTTTTTTAGAATAAAAGAAAAGCAACATTGATGACTGTCAGTGTTAGATACTTAGATAAAAATACAAAATTGCCGATATCGCAGTGTTCTGAAGTTACAACATATAATCATGAAAAATTATTAGATACTGCCTATTCATCATTGTGTACCATGACTGAAAATCAAAAATCATTACATTGGTATTTTGTTATATTATGAATATTAAATTATTACCTAAAATATCCCCCTCTCCCATACGTTGAGCTATAACAACATTCAACATACTACACTAGATATTTTAAATAATCATGTAATGGATATTACAAAAAGGATGTCAAGCTGTGCATATAAAAGTGGTCTGGAAGTATTTACAAGTGTGTTTCGGAATGATCTTGTATATACATATTTAGGAAGTTAATTGTTTTTTTTTATTATTGTTTTAAGCATAAATTATCCTTGATTTATCAGATATATTTTCAAGAATTTATAACTTCTAGTCTTTAGATTACGAGATACAATTTTATTTAAATGTAATAGATTCTAGCTGTTACCTTATATATCATAATAGGCAAATTAAATGATATAATAATAAAAATAATAATAATAATAGTGATTGTTTATACTTCTAAATAAAAACACAGCAATGTGAATATTTATTTTTACACATCAGTATTAACAGCATTGTCTTAATTAAAGACCAGATTCTCGTGCAGTAAAAATCAAAAAAATGTGCAGTTAATAACTTAAAAGTTGCAAAAACATGCAGTTAAGTGCCTAAATCGTGCAAAAATGTATTTTTTGTCTAAAATCGCTTAATACTTACCAAAATTTTGTAAACATTCAAAATACATTGATTTAAACCCTTAAATTATACTTTATTTATTATATTTTGTAAAAAAAAACCATAACAGAATTAAGCTATTTAATTTTAATTTTAACTTTTATATATACATAAAAAAATTTATTTTTTTATTGATTTAAAATTTACAATGTTATACATTTCAAAATTGTTTGCAGAAAAATTGTGCCTTCTATCACTCAATATGTCTTTTAATTAAAATGTTTGTTTTACTTCAACAGAAGTGAAATTTTAAAAATGCAGAATATGCAATTTCATGTAACGAAAATAAAAATCGTGCAATTTAAAATAAAAAGTGCAAAACATGCAATTTTGTGCATAATAAAACTACGTTTAAATTAATTTACTTCGCATGATTCGGATTTATAATTTGTTTTTATATGTTTTAAAGCAAAGGAAAAAAAGTTGCAATTGCACGAGAATCCGTTTTTTAGTCATAATTGTCCATGACTAAATAGCATTATAATAATATTTAGTCATGGGCAATTATGACATTAACAAAATCAATATATGGACATTAAATAAAACAAAAATAAATTTATTAACTAAAAATTAAGTATTTAGTTACTTTATTTTTATTTTGTCTTCATAAGTGTAAAAATAATGTGTCAATGAATTGTATTTTATAATTATGTTAGTTACATATCTAACTATATACTAACTTATATAATATTTATCTTTTACAGAGAGTTAACCTCAGACAAAAATATGTACATTAACTTTAATTTAAATAAATTCACAATAAATGTGTAAAAATAACATTACTATAGTTTAAACTCTGAACTTAAGCATATTCTATCAGAAGTAATGAATTGGACTATATTTTTTTGCTCTGGTCTTTGTTTAGGAGTCTTCCTTAGCTTATACTAATGTTTATGAATCATACATAAAAATCATGTAAATACATGAAATAACTTACATATTAGTATATCCATAAGTCTATTGTCTGCATGATCTTAAAATATACAAAATATATGGCATGTAGGGTACTTGTAATTAATAAGATTTGATATACTATGTAGTAATGTAGTATGTTCTTTAGCAGTCAAAAACACCTTAGATACTGATAAATTATTTTATTTTTTTCAATATTTATTTTTTATTATTTGCAGGAAAAATCCAATATCTTTTTTAGGAGTTGCTATTGGAAAGTTTGTAGAAATTAATGCCAAATCATCAATAGAAAATTATTTCAATAAAGGAGCTGCCAAAGAAGAGAAAGTTATTATTATTCCATTGCCAAGGCCAGAAAACAGTGCAACTTGTTCTAAAATTAAAAGTGAAAGTAATAGTTCCACACTATTTAATGAACAAAAATTTAGTTCTAACACTAGTGCACTATTGTCTAATAAACTTCCGCCATTATTAAATAACACTAAACATAAAAATAATGAAACATGTATTAGTGATGTGAAGAATTTAAAAACTATGTTTGCTGCTCAAATGAAAAATTCTAATAGTTCCTTAACTCATTCTTCTTTGACATTACAAAATGTGACTTCTAAAAAAGAAATTAGACAGCAATATAAACATGACATAAACAGTTTTTTCACAAAAAAACTGGAGATTATTTCTCCAATTAAAAATCAAGTAAATGGGAAATTGACAACAGTAGAAGACAAATGCTCTTCAGAAAACCCAGTGGGATTTTCATTGGAAAGCCCTGATTTAATTTCTCCTTCAAAAATAATATCAAATGATAATCATAACAGACCAGATAAATCAACAGATAGTTTTTTCTCAAAAAAACTAGAAATTGTATCACCTTCAAAACACCAAAAAACTGATGAGTCAGAGACAGTGCCCACTATTCAATTTTCTATTACAGAAGATACTATTGATTGTGCGCCTGTTACATTATTATGCGAAAAGTGTGACAAAATGATTGAAATTGATGCATACGATGAGCACATAGATCATCACGTGGCATTAGAATTGAATGAAAGTTTAAATAATACTAACTCTATACAGCCGTTAAATAATAAAATAATCAAAAACGAACTAGTAAAAAAGAAAAAAAATGAATCTTGTAAAAAACGTAAACACAATTCAAAAGCTTCAAATTCAAATCTCAAGAAACCATGTACAAGTATATCATCATATTTCAAACCACTCTTAAGCCCATAATTATTTCGAATAATCTTATATAATTTAATTAATTATTTTATACAACCCAAATTATTGATTTTTTTTAAAAAAATTTTATATTTATTTTTTATATTTTTTTTTACTTATTTTGTGAAACATAGTTGTAAAAAAATTTAAATATCTATGCATTTTAATAAAAAAGATATATTTATTTATATATATACAAATTTATTTTATTTAAAATAAATAAATAATTTATAATATAGACTTTAATATAATTTTACTTAATTCATACAAATTTAATATTTAAAAATACAATTTAAAAAAAAGATCTAGAAAGTTCAGTTTGGTATTTTTTATTAAACATTTAAATGTTTTAAGTTATTGTTATTATTATTACTATTTTATTTCTGTAAGAATCTCTAAACAAAAATATTAATTAATTGTAATTTATAAATTTAAATATTTTAATAATAAGATTATTTTAATACTAATTGTATCCTATAGGCTATTATAATTTATAACCTTTTCCTTTCCATAAATTAATTTAACATTAAACCGTGACTGTGGATACTAATATACAATAGAAGGTAGATAATTACTTATACTTTCTAATTATTATTTAAATTTATCAAAATGGCTCAATATATTATTAATATATATATATAATATAGTACATACGTGTAAAACATACAACACTATACATCGAATCAAAACAATAACCTAATCATTGGCACGATTAGGAGGTCTTAAGCACCCCTTGTTTTTTAGATCTACCTATTATAATAATTATAGAAAAATATAACCAACTTTATATTTAAAAATTATGAGATGTTTATAAAAAAAATCTTGGTCAAAAGTCATGATATATTATGACTATAATTCCTATAATTTGTGGACAATTAATGATATAACAGGCTACAGAGAAATAAATTTATTAGCTATATTTTGATAATGGGTCATTTGGTTACCTCAAAAAGGTTAGGTGAAGTGTAATTTCACTATAAAGGTATTAAATTTTTAAGAGATTTAAAATTAAATAAACATTTTATTGGCCAAATCATAAGATATTAATACTAATTGACTATCAAGTATCTCTGAACACTAGTTGCAAATGTGTTTATCATTTAATAATTACAATTAATTTATTAATTTTTAAAAAAATTAGCATATTTTAAAAACGTATCGATGGCTAAATTAGTTTATAATTTTATGAGTTTAGACTATGATGAAAGTCTAAAGTTCATTAACCATCAAGGCAAAAATGTATTGAAAAATAAATTTTAATACTAATAAATAATAACTTATATTTTAAATATAATATTTAATTATTTAGATATTTTTAATCTCCTTATTTTTAAAAAATTAAAAAAACTCATAATCAAAAATAACATAATTTTTTCTCTATCCAGAGGAATGTAGTTAAGTCAATGAGTATACTTATATAAATCTGTATTTACATAATACAGTACAAAGTTGTTTAGAAAATACCATATACTTTTGCATAGAGATGTCATGACCTCTCTTCCAAGTTGTGAACAAGCTAAGTATATGAAAATTATACTGGATAAAATCAATTGAGGAAAAAAAGTATAACTCCCAATTTTTTTAAAATACCATAAACATTGTCTTATTGTGATAACCGAGAATAATAAAAATAAAAAATGATGAAAATGATTAATACTTAAAAAGAATCACAGTAATTTATATTACATTAAATAATATTTTACGTATGGTTTCAGACGTTGTACTTGTGAATAATAAGTTTGACATGTAAACATGCATACATTTTATCATTCAAAACTTTTCTTAAATAATTATGTTATTATGTGTTGCTTTTTCAAATAATTTTTATATAAAAATAGATCATTAAATAAATGTGTGGAAGGATTTTTGGATATCAGATATTACAATTATAAGGTAGTCCAAATTAAATGCAAATTATAATAAAACATTAGAATTAATATATTGAGACAGAATACAGAGTTTATATTACACTACATTTATAATATATGGTTGATTTTCAATAAGATAAACAATAAATATTTTTTCGCTTTTTGTTAGTAAAAAATCTATTAGTTTAAAACAATTATAGGTAAATACTAAATTTTAAAAACAAAACTGGTATAAATCTAAATAAATAAATAAATAAATAAATAAATAAATAAATAATAATAATAAATCATATATATATAAAATATATGTTACTGTAATTATGTGCTGTTGGTGATAGCATTCTCAAACAAACTGCGACATTACATTAAAATTATCAATGAATATCACAAAATTTAAAAATATACAATTTAACTACTGGACGTAGTAGTAATAATGATTGTCGACATTCAATGACAGAATAGTTTACATTTTTGTAATAAATAATATAAATGTCATTACAATAATGTAAAAAATCAATATAAATAACTATACTAGTAATAATAATAATTATTATAAATTGTATGTAATGAATTATTGAAAAAAAACTAAATATAACAAACATATACGGTGTATATGTATACGGTGAATGCTATGATTATCATATTATTCAATGTGTAGTAATGTGAAAATTATAAATGAATTGCCAATGACCATCAGTAAATATTTACAGTAACATACTAACATAAAATATAAATAATGTATAGTAATAAACACTAAGATTCCATAAAACAGCAATGTAAACATTGTAACTATAAATCAAGAAAAAAAAATATTATCCACACAACAAGTACATAATAGATAGACATAGATAATATTACATATTAATAATAGACTATAAATACAATAATAATAATAATAATAAACATTAATAGTGCAGGTGTGTATGGTTGTACACCAGAGCTATCACCGCGAAGGCCGTCATATTATGAGATGATTAGTGATTTAAGTACTGCCTTCGAGGGCGACACAATTAGGAGGGCGGCGATATATAATTATCACAAAATTTACTACGTATTTTACAGCACTCTGACTACTCTAATATAATTAAATAACTATCTAGAGAATAATATGGAATATGATTATATAATATATAATGTATATATAACATGAGAATACTAATATTGCAAACATCTAAGTAAAAAAAAATTGTATGGCGGATTTGTCAGATAGAATAAAAATATATAATTGGGAAACATAGGTTAGGTAACGGCAATGTGTACTAATTGTACTATGTAGCTATGCAACTGCATGCTCAACTAAATTGTCTACACAACCAAGAGTTCATTGTTCTATGACTGTTACAAAATTAATGAGACCCAAAATTAATAAAAGTAAACATAAATAATATATCCAAATATTTTATAAGTTAAATGTATAAATTATATATGCTTAAGGAGTCCTCTAGTCTTATATAGCAGCTAAGCCTTTGGAACAATTAATTATAAATTATAAATAGCTACTAGTTAGTAAATTGGTAATCTAGAATATATTATTTTTTTTCTTCTTCTAAATCTACCATTCTTAATAAACACAACACTAAAAGGTAAACATTAACCAAATGCAACTATAAACTACAATAATTAAAAAAAAAAAAAATTGATTAAGTATGATCACTTTTTCAGTAATTATAAATACTTAAGTCTAATAACAGTATTTAATTTAAGTTGTAATAACAAAATTGGCAATTTGCATTTTTTTTCTTAATATCCATGTAGTAAATAAACAAATACAACAAACAAGATAATTATAGTAAATTAATAACAAGTATATGTTTATCAATACATGATTTCATAGCAATTTATTTAGTTATTCCTGAAATCAATATATCTTAAATCAATCTGAATTCAACTACTGTGTAAGCTAAAAAGTTTCTGTGAATTAGAAAGAATGAAATTTTAACAACATTCTAAATCATGAAGAATAAAATAATTACTGTCTAAAAGTTGAAGTGCACAAAATCTCTGATAAAAACTGTATATTTAATACATTATTTATAGATTATGTTGATTCATCAATAAACTAATAACTGAAAAGATATAACTATAAAAATGTTGTTATGTTTATACGAAAAGGACAAATTTAAGATAATAATTTTTCATTTCAGTACAAACATATATTTGGTGATCAACTAAATGATGATACTTCATTAAAATAAATGTTGATAATAATAATAAACACAGTTTATAGACTCAAGCGTTTTTTTGAAATAATCAATAATAAATTAAAAAATAATTTTAAGTAATATGCTGGTGGCTTATAAATTTTAGCGAGTGGAGAATTTATAATTTAAATAGTAAAAAACCTAAATTATAGTAAATTTACTGAAAGATAATGTGACAAAACTTTAAAATGCAACTGTTCTAAACATCGGCTGAATTATTTTTAAAACAAATTTTAGATAAGACTAAAAAATAAAATTATTCTAAGCATTTTAATTGAAGAATTAAAATGTTATATTATTTAACAAATATTTTTTTTTTTAGTATAAATTTCAGTGAATATTTTTAAATCTTTTATTTGATTAATATTTATATCAAATACATTAATCCTTTCCATTATAATGCATATGCCTATTACTCTAAAAAAACACAATCTACCCCTACTAAATGTTTATATATATGCTTTTTAAATATTTTAATTATTTAATAAACAGTAAATTGTAAACTTACACTAAGAATGCCATAATTACATATTTTTATTTTACTTTTTTATAATACACTGAACTGGTCTAAAATACAATTAACATAAGGTAAATAGTATAAACTATAAAATAAGTTTTTTTTTCTTTTAGTATATTGTAACGTACGGCAATCATTACAATATATTTTTAATTATCACATTAATGAATGATATATTTTTATTAGTTATATAGTAAATAACTATATATTGTTTTGGTAGCATAATAAATCATTAACCATGTTTTCTATTCCAAGTTTTCTTTTAGGAAACTGATAAAACACAGTTGTAATTAATGTATCTAACAAACAATAATGTTTTTCATTATGTCACATAGACAATTAATATCTGCAAAAAACGTTTAAGTGATTATATTTTTAAGTTATATTGAATTTAATTGATGTTTCAATAATTTATTTATATAATATATCCAACATTGTAAGTTTAACATATTTTGCAATACATTCTCAAATCCAACCAAAAAAATTGAATATTTAAATTAATTAACAACATATATATATAAGTATATAAATAATGAAAAATGTCTTATTGGAAATGTTAACAAGTTATATAAATAATGGTATTCCGAATAAAAACAAAATATATAACAAATTGATCTAAATTTTTGTTGATTATAAAGTATTTTAGATGTTATATAAGTTATGAAAAATAAAATAAAATTGTCTGAATCAAAAAGAATTTGACAGTTTATTATACACCAGACATATTGAAAATTTTAATTGTTTGGTATAAAGCCTTGTGTTGAATCAATGATATAGTTGAAATACAACGAAAGAGATATATGTTTGTACTAAAAATTTAACGACAGACTGTTTAAAATAAGGTATAACCATCAAGATAAATCATGTATGATTTTCAAAATCAATAAACCCACTGATTTTATAAGTCTTGTAAAATATAATGAATTAAACCTTAATTTTAGTCTAAAGAAAAATTAATTTGATTAGATAAAAAAAAACCACCAATTTAAGGTTAAGCTCTTACGAAATTGATTTCTTTTTTAGTGGTCTTCCTCTTTTAGCTTTTTCGACTGGAGCAGTCACCCCTCGTTCAGCTCGTTTCAACAAACAAGTGGGACAATACCATACAGCACAATCTGGTGGACACTGAATTCCCACACAAACCCTGTAATTTATTCAAACAAGACCGTTTTTTTTTTTGTTATAGTAAAAACATAAATTATACTCACCAATGATACCATGCGTCACATCCATCACAACCAACCATTGGACTACCATCATCTTGTTTTCCGCAAGTCGGACATATCCAAACTTGATTTCCAGCATCATCCTATACAAATATGAACACAAAATGTATGATATCATTATCTATTTATTTAGTTTAAATTTTAAAAATACCACTTAATATTTAAAGGGTAATTTATAATATTAGAATCAATATCAACAATACAAGAAACATAGTTGTTATTAATAAATTATAAGAATATTAAATTATATTCTGTGTAGTAAAAGACAATGTTATTAAGTTTCAATGTATTGCTTCATTTGTATAAGTACTTACATAGTAAAAAGCTGGGTGTGGTTGAGTCACAACTTTTTTAGATTTCTTGGTAGTTTTAACCTTATGTTTATTACTTGATGCAATAGAATTTATAAGAGCAGAAGATACAGAAGCATTTACGGAAGTTGTGACAGAGATATCAGTGTCCACAACAGCACTAGGAGGAACTACAGTATTTTTTTTTGATTTAGATGGTTTAGGTATAGGTTCAGTAACATTTTCAATTTGCTCTTCTTTGTTAGGTACTAATGACATAGACAGTAAGCTAGTTGTAGATGATTTTTCTTTAGAGTGTGCTTTAGATTTTGTAGTAGAAGATTTTACTCGTTCCACTGGTGATTTTTCTTTTTCTTTAGATAAACTATGTGATTCATCAATACATTCTGAGGGAGATTTGTTTTTAACTATAGGCTTGATTAAACTGTAACAAAAAATATATACATATATATTTATATTTAGCTTAGAAACAAAAGGTACAGTAAAACCTCACTAAGACAGAAAATTTCTTTAGTCTCATTTTCAATAAATAATAAATTCACCCTGTTAAGACAGAAACCTCATTAAACCACAAATGGACATATTTTCAAATAAAAATTAGCTTAAAACTCTTGCTGAGGGAATATAATAACATGGAAAAACTTAATTCAGATTATGGCTGGTATAATTTAAAGCAATAAACTGGCAAACTGTTAACTAATGCTATCGTCTTAATTTAATATACTGTTATATTATAAATATATATAGATAAGCAATGATTGATATACGGGTGCTTTGTATAATGATATTAAATAATACAATTAATATCTGAGCTGTCAGGTGCTTGCTATGTTCAGTAATCAGTATCATGAATACAGACTATATTATGCATAAAAATAATATTTAAAAATGTATTATCTTTAATTTAATATCTAATGGGGTTTTTTTTTTAAAAAATCTCATGAAGACAGAAAAATTAGATGATCCTAGCGATTTCATTTTAGCAAGGTTTTACTTTAATTATTATTTTATAATTCTAACATTTTTCGTTGTACAGATGGAGATGAATTCGATCCATTTGACCCTGGTAATTTAAGCTTTATTTTTGGGACCAATGGGTCTTCTTCTTTTATAACAGGCTCTGGTTCTTTTTCCTGAAACATAAAATGTATTAACTTCAACAATAGCATAAATACATACAATCAAAAATAACTAATCAACTAATCAAATAATAAATAGTTTTGAAATTTTAATATGTAACAACCTCAGATATAGTAGGCTCCAGTTTTGATTCTTCCGAGTCAACTTTTTCTTTGTTTTTTAATTTTTTCAATAATTTTTCTTTCTTTCTTTCACTTCGTTCTTTTTGTTTAGTTTTGTCTTTTTTATCTTTTTTCTTTTTAGATTTTATCTTCTCTTTTTTGATTTTCTTATGTTCTTTTTTGGGCTAAAATTAATAATAAATTTAATTTTAAAAATTAAAAAGAATCAATAATAAATAAAAACAATTATATACTTTACTTTGATCTTTTCTGTAGAAACTTTTTTTTTTTCTGGAGTAAGTGTGGATGAAAGTTCGTCAAATTCGGATTTATCAAAATCATCTTCTCCTGGTAAAGGCAAATACATCATAGAAGCAGTTGTACTTGGTTTTTCTAGTATTGGTAAAACACTGCTAGGAGCAGTATATTTTGGAACCAATGGATTTGAAGCAAGAGACGGCGGTAAAATACTTGGCACAGTTGGCAAAAGACCAGGCACTGGTGGTAGATGACCAAAAAATGAAAATTTCAAAGGGGATGAAAATAGGTCAGAATCATGTTTATTTTTCGATTTTTTATTTCCAATGTTTTTGGTTTTGACGTCTAAGCTTTTAGAATTATCATCACTTGGTAGTTTCTGTTTTTTTTTTCTTTTTTTAGTAATATTAGAGCTCAATTCTGGTTTGGTTTCTTTTATAGATGGTTTATGTACACTATCAGGTTTTTTTGTTTCAACAGTTGGTTTAAAGAAACCTGGCTTAAATTGTTTCTCCTCAATAGTTTCTAAATTTACTTCAGGCTTAACCAAAATATCTGAACTGACAATAGTAGAATTTGGCCTAGATATATTAATCGTGCTATTTAATTTTGAACTTGAATGTACTGAACTATCATTATTTTTATCTTCTTTAACTTTTGATATTTTTTTAAATATATTTAATTTCTGTTTATCGGGTTCTGTTGTCAGTTTTTCACTGTCGCATAAAAAGCTTTTTGAGTACTTAGAATGTGATGCTGATGCTTGAATAGGCTTATCAAATATAGTATTTAGTACACTTAATTTTGATTTATCTTTGATCTTTGGAGGTTTTTTAAGTCGAGGTCCTTGATTAGACTCCCGGATAGCTCCAGTTTTCAATGCTTTAAGTTTTGATGTTTCTTTCACATTTGTCAGTTTTCTTACTTTAGAATCTTCATTTTTATTATTATTAATAATATTGCTATTATTACTGTCAACAATATTTTTTCCCTTTTCTTTAAAACTGTTCAATGTTTTTTGTGATAATTTCTTACTACGTTGTTGGTTGTGTTCACCTTTGACTTCTGGTGGAACTGTAGGATAAGAAGATGATGCATGTGATGAATTGACTTTAAAATTAGGAAATGGCATTAATCGAGATTCTGGCAATTTGCCTTCTCGAGACGGAGAAAGAAATCCAGATGTTGTCATAACTACACTAGAAATCTCTCTAAGACGCCTATGAACTACCAGGTTGTCTTTTAATGGTCTGAAAATAAATAACATATTTTAATTAAATATTAATAAGGCAAAAACTTTTTTAATGATTTTAGGAAAAATTATTTTATACTTAAAGAATAATATTTAATATTTACCTATCATATTTTGAGACCTGAGATTCTTGAAAACTTAATGGCTCATTAAAAATTCCTAATGAAGAGCTTGAGTGTGGTGTCTGGCTGCTATCATTTTGCATTGGTCTGTCATCTGTGATAAATAATTATAATTAGATTCCAGATTTTTATGACTCTAAAATGTATAGAATGTTATAAGTAAGCACAAACAATTTAGAAATATTTCACATGATATGAATAAAAATATATAGAAAGAAAAAATCAGAATATCCATGAAACGTTAAAATTAAAATCAAAGATTTTTAAAAATGTATAAAAAGTTTACCAGATTGTTCAGGGTACATTGTAGGAAGATGTTCATGAACATAAACAGGTCTGGTCACAATTTCTCTGCTTCCTGGTTTCATGATATTTAAATTTGATTTTGTTGGTATGGGGAACTTAGGCACTTGATGAGGAAATTCTATAGACCCAACTTGTTTTAAATATCTTATTAAATCTGGTACAGCGACATCTTTATCTCGAAATGCCATTTTTACATCATCAATATCTGGTTCTATTGTATCAGCTGAAAAAAAAAATATTATATATTGTACAATGAAATTTTAGTTTTCATAAATATAATTTCTAATAATATTTTAATGTAAAAAATTAAATTAGGATTTGCCCTCGGTTGTTGTTCCTTCTAAAAATACATTAAACTTTGTAAATGTTAATTATATATTATGATACAAGGTTACAACCATATATTTTATTAAATAAACTGTAACTTTTTTTTAATTATATAAATGTATGATTTATTATTTTTAATTTAACTAATTATACTGATATTACTTATGCAAACTATATTAAAATTTATATTTTAAATATAAAACAGATTAAACCCAAAAATCATAATAGGTAATATTATGTGGGAAAAAATAAGAATAAAAAAATAATGTTTACAATTATGTATAATGTTTATCTATCATAAACATATATTATAATATTATGTATATATCACTTTGAATAAACTTTTTATTAAATTTCATTAGCATAACCTTAAGAATGTGTAAGGGGTAGTGAAGGTAGTTTGGATACCCAGTACTTTTCTGGGGAAAACAAAAAAATAAAATAAATAATCAATTAAATTTTATGCTAAACCATTTTTCATCAATATCAATTTATTATTTTGGTATAAATAAAAAACAAATAACTACAGACATTTGAAATGTTCATAAAGTTGTATTTTATAATTTTCTATAAATAATAAAATTTTCAAAATATTATAATTATTTTCCTACATTTTTAATATTCAATTTTTTAGTTTTAGTTTTATAAATGTCAATAAAAAAATGTGTGTTTAAAGTTATAAAAGTATGTTCTACAAACTAAATACTAACCAAGATGAACATTTTATATAAGTTATCAACAACAAAAATAATATTTTTACGTTTAGATGTGATTTGTATAATGATAATATATTTTTGTGATGAATTCATGTGCAATACTTGCTATATAACTTACTTCACCATTTTTTTAGATAAATATGTTTGTATAGATAACATTAAACTAAAATCAAATTAAATAATATTGGTACTGTTTATGTTCAATATTGCTACTAAATTAATTAATTAATTGTTAATGTTCAATTTGAAAATATTGTACCAGCTATATATTATATTACATCTTATTATACCCTTGACGGTGTCTAGTGATTGAAATTTACAAGTTGTACCATAATATTATCTACAATATTAAATATTATTTTTTTAAATTGTGATATTGAAAATATAATAAATATTAAAACATTAAAAACCATATATATTGTGTATATAATGGTGGTAATATTCAAATTAATTTCATATAACAATTTTGGAATTGAGTAGGTTTATTCTGTAAATATCTTACCTTTCGATAAACTATTTTGATTTTAAGTAACTTCAGTTTATTAGATTTTAAAACATACAATTTTGTCAAAAAGTCAACATGATAAGTAACATGATAAGTCAGGCAAATTTATTGAATTTTCAAAAATTAAATTTGAAAAATTGTACATTTAAAAAAATAACTAAAATTAAATTTAAAGAAATGGCTTGACCGACCTCATGAATATTTCATATTTAATTCAATTCTATTTTTATATTCTTAATTGCTTTAATTTGAAGTGGACAACTGGACGCCTCACTCAAGTCCACAAGTTCTGTAATTTTACTTTAAGCCCTCAAAATTTACTTATTGTATTATATGTATACAGATTGTAAATATTCATTTTAAAATAATAATAAAAAAAAAATTGCTTTAAAGTATGAATTATATTGATAGAAGCAGAAATTTGAAATAGGTATACTTTACTGTTCTATGAGTGAAAGTTATAAACAATAAAGATCAAAAACAATAATATTTTATTTAATTTAACCATTATAATTAAATTTTAGTTTTTAGGCTATAAATAGTGCATATAATAGTTAAATAAACTTCAGTAATTCAATAATCTATGTTTTACTACATGTAAATATGTTTTATAAATTGCCTTTATGTACTAAATTACTCAATAATTACTGAAACATAATTAATATATTTAGAAAACAGAATACACATTAAAATTTTAATTCATATACTCAAACTATGAAATAATCAAAAATTGAATATGTAATTAGTACCAACAGTAAAAACTATTAATTTTATAATCATTTTAGGATATTATTAAAAGAACGTTCCTTACAATAAATACAGTCAAATGATTATTTTTATTATGTTAAAAAGTATGGTTTAATATTAATAAAGAAAATTTTACTATTGAATTATTTCTGTTCTTTGACTGATTTTTAATGTGGTTAAAATAATAATTTTTAAAGCTAAAAATCATAATGAGAAAAATCAATAGACCAGATTTTTCATAAAATACATATTACTATTTGCTACATCAGTGGTGGCCAAACTTTTTTTAACTCGGGCCATAAAAAAAAAAAAATTTTACCGCGGGCCAAAATTAAATCAGCTTCAATTTCAAAAATTATTTTTAAATAAATTATTAAAACACATATAAAAATAAATATAAACTATACAAAATATAGTTTTATATTTACAAAACATATTTTAAAATGTATTAATTTGTTAATGTGAACTGTGAGCTTGTTTCTGTTGACAGAGGAAATTAATATTAGGTTCTAATTTGGTAGAATTTACTCGGAGAACGGCGTGTAGATGTTCATTTGTGATGCGAGATCGAGTTTTACTTTTGTTAATTTTCATCGTTGAAAATACTTGCTCACAAATATATGTTGAACCAAATATACAAGACATCTTAGCAGCAAACTTCCGAACATTTGGAAAATCTTCTTCAGACAAATTTGAATAAAACTGAACAAGATTTTGAGAGCTTGTCAAATTATTAAATGTTGTTCTTAAAGAATTATTAGATTGGAGTTCTATAATTTCTAATTGTAAAGAAGCTTCGACAATTTCCGGATTTATATTAAATGGATTTTCAAATAGATTTATAATTGGTTCTTTGGTTCGAATGTCTTTAAAACGATTTTCAAATTCACGAATAAGTGTGTTAATAATTTTGATACACCTTTGTTTTGGAAATATACCACAATCTTCTGTTTTTAAAGTAGCACAACATTCAAAATGGGAGAAAATACGGTAATGCTATTTATATTATTAAATGACATTGTAACAACAAAAACGCAACGATATGGCGATACGGGATTAAATATGAAGAATGTATACTTACATTTTTTTTTTACGTAAATGTAAAATATTATATTTCTTTCGCGGGCCAGATATTAAATGATGGCGGGCCGGATTTGGCCCGCGGGCCGTAGTTGGCCACCACTGTACTACATCATGTGCAGTCAATGAATTATCATAAATCGTTACTTGATTAACAAAATAACAACATTTAATATTGTATATGCATATAAATATAATGTTATTTAATCACTAAGAATAAATAAAGTTTTTTATTTAAACTGATTTTTTGTTTGTATAGAAATAGCGCAAGTAAGTGAATTGATTCACGTTAGTTGATTTCCGGGTTATTAAGAGGTATGTGCGAGTTGATTCCCTATTGACATTGTTGTATATCAATAGACTGAGCTGTTAGAAGTGCAGTCAGAAACATACATTAAATGCAGGAGCAATGGGACTAAAAAATTCATGAAAAACCAAGAAATGATAATCTCATTACCAGATATATAGAACCTAATTATCTTTAAAAAATAATGTGTTTAAAATTTTTACATAAAATCTAAATTTTTTTAATAAAAAATAATTTATAATATAATACAATAAATAATTAATAAATAAAAATTGAATATTTTTCAAATTATGAAAAAACTAAAAAGAACAACATTTTTGAGAAACTTATCAGCCAACCTCCTCGTGGTGTCTCTTGGATTACGCTAATAGGTTGAATATTTGACTAAATATTGAAAAAATATATAATGACCGGGAATCAACTTGTACACAGCCAGAAAAAGTATTATTCAGTATTGCCTTAGCTTATCAACAACGTGAATATACCAGGTAACCTACCTATATATTATTATCTGATTTAATTAAATGTACGGATATGTTCTCAACATTGTATACTAATTGAGTCCCAAAATAAAAAAAAAAATTAATTAATTGAGTCCCAGGTATAAAAGAAAAATATACTGATTGAGTCCAAGGATTATTTTGAGTAAAATATAAAACCAACCATAATATAACTTAATAGAATTATCAGAATTTTGATTTTAACCTAAAAACAAGCAAAGATGAATTACTTAAATTTATTATCAACGACAAAACTACAAATATAACATTTTCATGTGCTATTAATTTAAAATTTTTAATTACGTATAATACAATATATCAAGGATTTTAAAAGCTACCCAATGTTTACTGTCCACAAAATAAAAAAAAAATAATACCTTTAGTATTTTGTTTCTTTCTAGAAAAAGCTTTAACAATGTATAAGGCTTCTTTTTAATTAATAATTTCAAAATGTCAATAAATTAATTTATTTTAATCCTAAAACTATGTTTGTTGATTTTGAAAAGGCAATTGATGATATTGTAGATATAGTTTAGCCATTAGCACAGTAAATTCTCATGGTCATTAGCACAACTTAGGGGTTGTAAAATGCATTTGGGATAAGCATCGTTTAGAAAAATCCAATCATTGGGTCTAGTTAATAAATATAAAGTCTAAATTGTTGAATATTTATAAACATATTTTAGGTTTTCATTTTTAAACTTGCTAGTGTCAATGATTGCTTCACCAATGATTCAATTTCTATTTTATCTACAGATTATTAACTAGAATGCTTTATTGATTATTTTTTAGAAAATTACATTACCGAAAGCTCACAATATCCTCAGGAACTATTGGCTTTATTTATGTATTCATTGGCGACGACAACTAACAGTTGTGAATCCTTCCATTCAAAATTCAATGCTGTTATATTCAGTTCATCCGAACATTTATAAAAATTATAAGTACTCAAAGTATTATTAAAAGAAATTATGTAAAAACAAAGAAAAAGAAATCTAAGAACAAATGCAGCTATTGCAACCAAAGAAAATAACATAATTTGAATACATACCATGTTTATCATACATTTTTACCATTACAAAAAAATTAAATTCTATCATGACCTTTATAAATTTACATTAATTCTACACAAGTAACATTTAAAATATTTATATTATATTGAAAAATATTTAAAATAAATAATTTTTTAACCATATCTGTAGCATTTTTTGTTATAGATAGTCCTAAGTCTGTAAAAAAGGGATGGAAAATTTAAAGTTTGACGGGACTCGGTTAGTATTAAAACATAGACTCAATTAGTATATACCTTGAAACAACCTGAGACTCAATTTGTCCTAAAAAGTTTTATTGGGACTTAGTTTGTATGCATCCATTCTCAATATACCTATATTATTTATTTTTTTCCAATGTATATGAAAATATGATACACAAAATATACAATCATGTTATCTCCAAATTTTTAGTAATACAAATACATGTGAAAAACTTACCACAAATACAACTTTTAGGCACTAAAGTAAGCCTATTTATTTTTATACTAAAATGTGTTTTTTAAAATTAAAATGCCAAAAGTTTGAAAAATCAAAATGGAATGAATCATACTATAAATAAGGTGAATTTTTTAATATTATAAACAATAATATAGACTTTGTTAATATTATTAAAAACAGTAACTTTGACCAAATTGATCAGCATGTAAACTAGTAAATTTATTTATACATGAAACAATAAGTAAATAGTAGAGAGAGAGTTGAAAATTCAATATAACTAGCTATTAAAAAGAAATGTATGATATTTATAATAAAAAATACTGGACAAAAATTGATTAAAAATAATTCAAAATTAGATTATTTAATGATTTTATTATTCCCCACACATTTGAAATATTCATCAGAAATATTTGCCAATTTTATGCACCAATAATAAGTATTAATGTAGAGCACAGTTTAAGCATAAGCTAATAAGTCACTGAAATAATTTCACAGAAGTCTAAATGAAATTATAAATTTCTAAAAATAATAATAAAATTTACACACTATTATAACATTTTTGCCCAATAAATATTATAACTTTTTGAATCTAATGTTTCCTTTGAATCATTTCTTTAAATTAATGTTAACGGTAGATACAATTATAAAATTAAATATTTAATAATTATTTGTGCATAAAAATCCAGTATTTACTAATCATAATAGGGTTTTATAAACAGGAATTTTGTTCAATTCAAAGTCAAATAGTCCACAACAATGATTAGAACATAAAAACCTTAGGAATTTGGGGAAACTGAAAATAATTTTTGTCTTACTGTAGGTACCTATCAGATACTATTATCTAAATCAGCCATTCTCAACCTTTTTTCACTCTAGCCACATACATATTTTTATATTACTCTCACAAAAATTTTATAACAGTCCAACCCTCCCCCTAGAATGATGTGAACTTTATAAATTATAACATCTTATAATAGGTTTTGTAGTATAATAGTTTAATTATAATTTTTAATTTTAGACTCTTTTAGGCTGCATAAAAAACATGTAGATTGAGCATGACTGATAAATAAATGTCAATAAAAGTAATTTAAAAAAACTTATCTCATAAATAAAAAAACTATTTATCCCCATCTCTTGATATAATTATTGGTTATTGGTTACTAGCAGCATTAAAGCCAGGAGCGAACTGACACATTGGGAAATTTTCCAATGGGCTGGTCGAAAAATTGAATTATGGGGCTGACTAGTTAGGTTATATAAGTAACTTATTATGGTATTTACATTATAATAATAGTTTTCCATAGTAACTATTAGAATAAAAATGTTGATAAAAACTGACAAAAATTACATCAAAAATCCCTTATTGTTATATTTTGTAAACCTTTTAGAACAAAATATCTACACTACAGATTAAAATTAAAAAAAAAATACATTTCATAAATTATTTATTCATTGAGCCAATAAATAGTCATTACCATATATTTCAAAAACATGTAATGTATCTACTGTTATTATTTATATTTTGAATATTTAACTGAAAAAATGTGTGGTATTTTAAACAAAAGTGCTATAATTAGGTATTAGATTAGATAATGGATTTGGGCAACTTTAAAAAAAAAATTCCCAGACTGCTCTGAAGAAGACAGTCCTCCCCTGATTATATTTGTGCCAAAGAGTTCAAGGGGCAGTCCCTTGTGATTGTATATTACTGTATCAAATACAATAATAATAAGGAATATCAATATCCCCAAAGATTGGTCAAAATAAAGTATTATCCCAACAAATCAGAAAATTATTCAATGTACACGTATAAGATATTACTATTACGTTATATTATGTATTCCATATTAAGCGTTACAGAACGAACCGTGTAAATAAATAAATACTTACAAATCTCAGAGAATTTTTTGACTGACTGAGCTAAATCCCTGAAATACTCGTACAGGATATCTGTCATCATTTGCAAAGTCGAATTTGACATAGAATGCCAACCAATGTTTGAACATATTTGGGCCACAGATGTGGTCAATCCTTTCCTGATAAACTCTTCGGTCATGATGGTGCTCTCGAGTTTTGTTCAAAACGCTTGTTCGCGATCAATGAATGATTTACCATCAATCGTCGAGATACTGGAGATGTCATCGATTGAAATCATTGCTATAACGCAGACGACTGTACAGAAACAAAACGTAAGTCTTCGTTGGTAAACGGCGAGGTGATAATAATGTAAATACCTACTGATAAACTGCTGTGAGTCATTTTTCATTAGCCACAGTAAATATTACTATATTAGCATACATTTTATATTATTAAATTTCGTCGTCGCGCGTTGCATTCGGTGGCATCATTTTAGCCGGCACTCGGCCGCCGATCATCGTTTACACAATGTATTAAAATCGTAGGTGCACACAATAAATAGTGTTACGCGGAAGATCAATGATGATGTTGCCCCCGTTACCCGTGATAACAGATAAGTCGTCGGATTGATTAGCTGCTGGTAGTATGACGATTTCCCACCAGGCCCACTCCCATCCGACACTCGTCGTAAACCGTACACAGTACACACACATACACCCAAATACTATACGGTTGGCTAGTGCCCTAGTCAACTAACTATATGGCCGAGAGTCCGATTGCCTGACAGGTAATCAGAATCGACCGTAGATAACGTATAAATCGACGATCGAAGTCGAGAGTGCTTGACAATCTCGTAAAACGATTTTAAGACCTCTTGCCGTTCTTCTCTTGGCTCGAAAAAAACGTAGTTGGGAATGTTCGCGACACTGTGTTGCTGAGTGCATCTAATATACCTACCTACCTACTGTGGTGGTTCCCGAAAAGAGACACTAATTTTAAATCCGTTTGGTGAGTACCCAGATCCAACTCAATATTATATTTAATTATTGTGGCGGATGTACTAATGTCTAGTACTACTCCTACTACTACTACTACTACTACTACTAATTATTGTTAAGATGTCGGTAATATTTTTGATTTTTTTTTCTAATCCTAACAAGTAAAATTCTAAAAATCAAAATTAGTTGACAGAAAGCAATTTTTTCAACGTTGACAATCATGTCGTTACTCAAATGGTATGAAGGTGATTCCAAAGCAGCACTACAACAGATGATGGACAGAAATTGCGCGCTTTTGATGTATATAGGTATTTATAAACATTATTCATTTACATTGATTCGAGTACATGAGTATTACACGTCTACACTGATTTTATACAACTTATGTATTTTACTTTTTTATTCATTCATTTAAAGTTCTTAATTTTATATTATTTACTTGAATAAGATTATTCTTAGATAATGGCTAATATCTTTTTATTGCCCTTGTTTATTCTTAATAATAAAAATTATTTTAAAATCCATTTAATTAACTTTATAAATTTACAAAAAAATATATTTTTAAGTAAGTATACTATAAATAATGTTATACCTGCATTATATGATATCAACCTAAGCTTATTCTAGTATTATCCTTGCATTATCAATAATGTCAACAAAAAACAATTATTTATTTTAATTATATTATATCTATTATTTGTATTTTTAGGAAATGGAAATGATGATCTTATAAAGATTTTTGATGATACAAATATCATTCAATCGCTGAATAATGAACTCATTTTATGTTATAAAATGGATCCACTGAGTTCAAGTTTTAAAAATTTTAAAGCTATTTGTATCCTTTTATTATTTTAACTCTAAATACTTTTTAATTAATTTAAGATTTTATAGATATATTTAATTATTTAAAATGTATTTTATTATTATTATGTACTAACGTGCATTGAATATAAACAGGTACATGTGTTGTCTCTATCTTACTTTTTACTTACATACAACACGACAAATTTTATGTTAGAAACATCCATTTTTAATAATGAAGTAAATTAATCTATTAACACATTTTATAGTAAAATTATCTAGAGCACCTTGGTTTTTTAATTTCAAAGCAAGTTAACTATAAAAAAAATTAATAAAATGGATTATTCTTAAGAATACACCATACTACCATGTGTTGTTTCTATCTTTCTAATTTAAGAATAAAACATACCAATATTTAAGTACAATAGTTACAGTTTTGTGTTGTTAGCTTAAATATTAAAGTGAACTGATCTATTATCAAACTTAAAGGTAAGAACATTATCTGTGTTCTCTCATTGGCTTTTTAGAATATTTTAATTTTTAATCGAGTCATAAGAATTATTATTAAGTTTTAATATTTTATATACTCATAATTCTCTTAAAAATTAAAATATTATAAAACTAACGAAAGACCACAGATAATTTTCTTACCTTTAAACTTTACAATGGATCAATTTACTCTAAAATTTTATTTTATAGCCCAAACTGGAACTCCTGAACTTAAATACTAGTATGATATGTATTTAAAAGACAGAGACAACACATGTGGGTATAAAGTCCTTTTAATTGCTGGAAATTCAATTCAAACAAAACAAATAGTTATTGATGATGTGGTTGTATTTTAAATTATTACCTATTCTCACATTGGAGTCTTATGTAAATACAAATAACAAATTTTGAACATTTCAACTAATTAGTTTTTTATTTAATACATTTTCTGAACTTTTTTGAACAGAATATTAATAAATTACAATAAATTACATTGATATATAAGACTGTTAAAATTGTAAGCACATTTTTATATTAATAACCAGTTATGGCTATTCTTTGATCTGTGTGTTGCTGTAGAAACACATACAATTTTTAGTGAGTGTGTGAATAGTTAGATCTTAAGTGATTAATAATTATTAATCATACAATAACTCATTATAGTGTAAAATAACTTTAAAAAAATGTAATGACTATAGTGAGTAAGTTTGTTATAAACTAGCTGATTGTATTAAGTGTGAGCCCCTCATTGAAATTTAAAAAATTGGATTCAAAGTGCACATTCACAACTATAGGATTACCTGTATACTAAATTTCAAAACTATGTATGCGATAGTCTTTGGCCATGAATCATTTACATTTATACACAAATATTGAATTTAAATAGTACAAAAAGAGTCAAAATATTTCATGTTTAGTTATTACTAATAAGAATATTAGTGCCAATAATAGTGTAAATATTAAATTCTTGCCACATTAATATTTATAATTTGATTAAAAACACCTTGGTAAAATTAGTTTATAGTTAAACTTGGGTATGTAAATATTTGAATGATTTAATTTCTAACTAATATTTCTAATAATATGTTTGCATGTAACATTACTAAATAAGTATATATTTTAAACTTTCATAATTGTTATTTTGTGAATAAATTTATTCTTTAACTTATTTCTTCAATCAGTCGATAATGTTGTTGTTCCTTCGATTTATTTATTAGAAAAAAATAATTCTCAACAATATATCATAAACAAAAAACAAGTTTTAACGAATCCCAATGATATCCAACTGG
This sequence comes from Rhopalosiphum padi, assembly GCF_020882245.1. NCBI lineage: Eukaryota > Metazoa > Arthropoda > Insecta > Hemiptera > Aphididae > Rhopalosiphum > Rhopalosiphum padi. The sequence goes on from NC_083599.1 coordinate 40,057,024, forward strand.
ATTTAAAACGGCAATTGTTGAATGCTATTCAATGTATTATGAAAGATATTTCTGGTTTGTGTAATATTTTATTTTATATTTTGCTAGATTATATTTCAAATTAACAGATTTAATCATTGAATTATAGACACAATCAATATTGATGACAGTAAACAGAAATATTTACAATATTTGACTGATATTACTAACAAGGTAACCTAATAAAAAATATTTACTATATTAATATTTTTTTTTTTGTAATTTAAATTTCTTATTGTCTATGATAGGGGTTTTCAATCCTTTTTGATTCATCTAACCTTTAGTTACTAAAATCAAACCTTAACAACTTTAACATCAAAATAATAAACAATCTTAACTGTATATTTTTAAATTATTCTTTTATTCAAAATAAAAAAGAAATACAGCAGAAAAATAATAAGCATACACTATATTTAAGTTGCTGTGTTCAATAAACATTAACACTTTAAATTTTAAATTGGTAAATATACAAAATAATAATGATTTATATAAAATGGGAGATATCCCGTCACCTCTAAGGTTAATCCATGTTACCTCAGTTGAGAACAACTGGTCTATGAGTCATCTGATAGATATTATTCTAATTTCTAATACAAAATTGTGTACCATTTTCTATATACAATTCAAATTTATTTATTATTATGTAATTTTAAATAATTTAATAAAGTAATTAGACAAAAATTTGATTTGATCATCTGGTGGTTGTATTATTACTGTTGCCAGCCCACTTCTCCTATAAATATGTCACAGAGTAAAGTTATCCATGTCAAGCATTCCTCATGTTTTAGTTTAGATTATGCAACTTTAATAGCTTCAAATTTTATTTTGTATTTCAGTTGCGTGTCTTTGATAGTCCTAATATAAATTCTGGTGTCAAAAAAGTTGCGGAAGAAATTAAAAAGTAATTTCTATCCTTATAGCAATTACAACATTGTTATATTTTATTTATACTACTATATTATCTAAACATTATTATTTATAGATAGGCAGTAGATATTAATAAAAATTTAATAAAGCTCAATATTTTAATATTTATTTGAAAATTTGTGAAAATATATTCTGATTCTATAAATCATTCTTAAATTTTTTTTTTAACAAACTGCCTATACGCTTTTAAACTTAGGTATAAGTATATTTTATAGCTTATGTAGTTTATATAACTTTTATATCTATACGACTATATGCCATAATGTTTAGAAAATATCTTGGATATATTATTTAAATATTTCAAACCAAATTTTGAAGTATTATCACTTCTTCATTAAAGCTTATGAAAAAGTGATTTGTGTGTATTATATTTATGCAAATGTATTGAAATGTTTCAATTATTATAGATCTAATGGTACTACAAGAATTAAATTCAAAGTTCCATGCAAAGATGCTACAATAGTCAAAGAATTTCAAACAAATTCTTTATTCAGAGATATCGCATTTTATATAGTAAACAAAGTAAATCTCACAAGAAGGTAAGAAAATGTTCCCGATTGATTGATTTTTTTTTTAAGTGATATTGAACTTTATATAGTAAAACATTCATTTTCAGACGTATAAAATTTATAGCTCATCGACAATTTAGTGATGAAGATTTTGACCAAACATTAGATGCATTAAATTTGTGTCCATCATCAACTATTTATGTACATATAGATAAGGTAAATATAAAAATTAATAACTTTTTATTATTTTGATGCTGAATTGCAGAAAGAATTGTTCAACATTTAAATATTTAATGAATCATTAGACAACTGATAATTACTTAAATATGATTTCATTGCACATTAAATTGTATTGAACCATAAGGCATAAATTAATCAGTTTTATATGCAACTCTGCATAACTTGTGTTGTATTATTTATGATGTTAATTTAGGAAGAATCAAATCAGTGGCTGTACTCCATACTCAATTATCGATCTTGGCTTGGAAATGTACTTCATTTTACCATTATCAACCCGTTTAATTTTATTCAGCATTTTTTAATGAGTTTTGTGAGACCATCACCACCTGTTGAAGCTCCAAGAACGATTAATTATCATTTTAAAAATAAAAAGCAAACTGTCAAGTAAGATAATGAATGATAAAGAATTATTGTATGAATTTGTTTAGACTACTTTATAAAATCTTTAACTGCATAAAGTGTTTAGTTATCTATTCAATTGATTCAATAATTTATATAAACATGATAAATTCATATTTCATATTAACATATACTAAACTAATTGGTTTAAATTGACAATATGGTTTTGGCCATTCACATAATTAACACAGGTGTATACTAGTTGCCTTCAACAGTCAAAAACATCAATAATTTTTATTCAGATAGTCTTTAAACTATACAAAAGTTGTTTCCCAACAAATCCTAAATGAAAACAGTTTAGTATTAATTTCCCCAAATAACTAGTTGAAAAAAAATGTTATTAAATTTGAATTTGGACATTTTTTTATGTATATATTTAGTGATCTATATTATTAAAACATCAATCAACAGCCTTAAATATAATATATACCATGTGTCGCAAAAACAGAGTTTTATAATAATATAGTTTTAATATAATACTCATAAATCACTTTTTCATAAGCTTTGATGAAGAAGTGTTAATACTACAAAATTTGTTTTGAAGTATTTAAATAATATATCCAAAATATTTTCTAAACATTATGGTATATAGTCGTATAGATATAAAAGTTATATAGACTACATAAGCTATAAAATATACCTATACCTAAGTTTTAAAAAATAAATTAAAAATAATTTATAGAATCAGAATATATTTTCACAAATTTTCAATTAAATATTAAAATATTGAACCAAATATTACTTTTAAAAATTCTTGGACAATTCAGGCATTACGAGTCGTTATTTCATCTTGTTGATAATAACTGTTTCTACTTGTAATTAAGAATAAATTATCAAGAAGTAATCGCAAATCATTACCCATCTAGATGTTTTTTCTCCATTGAGTTGTCACAAAAATAGGACCACAATAATTTTTTATCAATCTTATTCAACTCTATATCCAACTTATTTGTATTTGTATCCTAATATATGCAGCACAAAATTTTTCATTTTACCAATAATGATTATTCTGTTTATTTAATATTTCATTGTCATAAAATATGATTAATAAATAATGGACCTTTCTTTGACATCACTATAAACCATGAAATAAAATGTAATCTTATTTCTGGATCTGTTATGCGTAAATGTTGAATAAAGTCAGGTTTATAAGGTTGTAATTTGTTTTGTTTTTTTAAATTCTTAAAACTAATTTTTCAATACACTAAAATTTATCAGACTAACTTGGACAAAGATAAACTTATACCAAAATTTGAATTTTAATAATTTCATTGAAATTTAGATTTGTGTAAGGTTTAAATCTTTTATCAAATGAACCATATTCTATTAATGATTTTTTAAGTTTTTGAACATAAGTATATTGGAGATGGTACTAACCTGGATTTTGTACATTCTTGATACTTTTTATGCAATTCTGTAACATTTTTCTTAGATTAACAGTAATTAAACTTTTTCGTGGTTATTAATATTCATATTTTGTATAAAAACAATGAAATGATAACTATAATTTTATATCCAATAACAGAAAACTTAAAACTACTAAGATCACAATGACACATGATTAGACTTATAATACTTAATAGGAAAATAATGACATTTTAATGAGTTTTGATAAATAAAAAAAAAATGGAAAGATCAACGCTAATTATTTATCAATAATAATAAATAATTATTATAACTCTCATGGAACAAATAATATACATATGTAAAAATCAAATAAATTTTTAAATTTATGAATATTTAATTCAATTTTAGGCAATTTATTAAATCTATTATTTAAATTTTTGTAAATCATATCAATAAATGATTTATTTTCTTTTAATTACTTCCAATATCTAAATACTACTCAGTTATTTCTTTTTATTTTATTATATTGAACATAATATGTTATTGTAACTTAATTTTATATAATTTTAAAACTATACAATATTATGTATAAAAATAAATTTTTCTTTTTACATGGTATATTTTTGTTATTTATTAGCTACTAAGTAATATAAGAATTTTTAGGAGGCAACTAGTATATACTAATCTTTACGTTTATGAGTTTATGACAAATATGAGAGGCAGTTTGTATATTTAAGAAGAAAACTAGTATGTTACAACTTACACCAATTAAATGCTAACTATATTATTAAATGTATTATTTTAATTAATTGTTTTTTTTGTAGAAAGTCAAAATACAAATCAGTTTCAAATATCCATACATTGAATACTAAGAACTCTGATGATGATGAAAACAATACATACAATGGAAACTCTACACAACAATTGTAACTTAAGTGTCTTGAATAAATCATTCTTATAAACTTAAACAATATATATCTGTAAAAACCATTCTATTTTATTTTTTATTCTTTGACTATTTATTATAGTAATTTATTTACTTTTATTATTAAATATAATTAATTCTTGACCACAAAATCAAAATTATATTATTAATATTATTATCAAGTGTAATTTTTCAATTTATTATTTTATTTTATTAAAATATTACGGGTAACACCCAATTCAAAATATAATTTATTAAAGGGATAGAAGTTAAATGACAAATGATCATGAGTAATACTAAAAATAGAAATAATTGTACCAACAATTTAAAATATATAAAGTTACTTGATTAATTAACAATATATTTGTTGCAATAATTTTGTATTATTTTTGTTAAAAATATTGCTAACATAGTCTTAACATATTGACACACATCAATATATTATTAACTTACCCATGGGCGTAGCTAGGGTGGAGCAGCTCTTCCCTTGCACTCCAAACTAAATAATATTTCTTATACCACACACTGGAACGCAACAGAAAATTCTAAGCAGGTTTTCCGAAAACTCTAGACAATTGACATTGTTATAATTTAAAAATAATATTAAAAATAAATACTTTGAAAAAAAAAATTGAGTTTTAATGATTTAAAGTTAGCTACGCCCATATGAACTTACCTGATATAGTAGTATATAAACTAGTGACATCTAATGAGTAATGATAACATCAACTGACTAAAGTATTCAAGTAAAAATGTTTTTATTTTACAAAACTTAAGTTTCATAATAAAAATGCAGTATTGTAATAAAAAAAAATACAGAAGTATAATTTAATTAAATTATAAGTGTTTGTAGACACTAAGTTATCACAATATCAATTGTTAATTAAATAAAAGTATAAAATATAATTGTTATAATATTATTATGGTACAAAAATACATCAATAAAAAGTATAAGATTCAGAAATACAAATTTCTATACAACTAATATTTAAAAAAAAATCTAGATATCAAATCATAGTCATTATTTTTAAAAAAAACTGAAAATATACTATAGTAAAAATAGTATGTCAACAATTAAGTCAAATCAGCTGGTCGCAGTTGGCGTTCGCCATCAGCTAAAAACACAAGCATGGCACGGTACAAAAGATGACAACCTAGTTTACATCGATCACTATTCAACCATCGAGTTGTGTTATCATAGTATGTGCCACGCTTCTCGTTTGTAAGTTTCTCCAATCCAATAGCATCAATCATAGCTGCCTCTCGAATATGTGCTTCTTTTAACATCAAATGGTGGAATGCTTGTACACAAACCACTCCCAATTTTTCCTTCCATAGGCTCAAAATATATTCTGTCTATTTTAATTTAAAATTCAATATATAATAATTATATTTAATAAACAATTTTTAATAATGTTTATAATGCTACATACTTTGCGGCTTTTATCTTGATTTTGGTTTTCGACCCAAAATTTAAATGCTTCATTCATATGATCGTTGGGTCTAGACTTGGTGCCTTTACCAATGTAAAATATTGATTTAATAAATGTCTGCCATATTTCAATAGGATTATTCATTTGATCAGCTCGAGCAGGTAGATTGTTTGTAATACGTGGATCTAATAATAAATATGTAAATGAAGAACCACTCTTAGCGCAAACAATGGTATCTTCCAGAACACTCCAACTTTTTATAGTTTTTTTCCATGAATCATACTTATCATGAGTTAAAACTTTAGTTAACTGCATACTATATGAACCTTTCAAAAAATAAAAGAATAAGTAATACATATGTATAAATGTATTAATAAGCAATAACAATTAAAAATATACCAGATGAATTATTAATAGGCTTATCATCATGCTTCTGTTCTGTTTCCCTGTGTAATATTTGATTAAGTTTTCTTACGTAAACTCGTTTTGTACTAGGTACTATTGGTCCTGGAGGATAGCCATACTCCCTAAGACTTTCACGGACATAATCTGTATCACAATCTGAAATTTCAATTAAACTGCTGCTGCACTCATCTAGGCAAAACAATAAAATTATCATCAAAAAATAATATTTAACATAAGACTTTAACAAAATAACGAAAAATTATAAAGTCAAAACAATATTTATAAACTATACCTAAAGAATTAATAATATTTGAAACTTCTAGATTATTTAATCCAGCTGATGTTTTGGAAATTGAGTTACTAAAAAAAAAAATTATTAATTAATAACATACAAAATTAACAATATTAAATGTGTTATAAAAAAAACATTACTACAAATAAATTTCTAAAATAGAAATAAATATTATTTTAAAATAAAAACAAAAAAAATATTGAATTTATTATAAATTTTCTTAAAAATAGTCACAATAAAGGTAATAAAATATATTAATTATTATCATTAAAGATTTATTTAAATTAATTCATGGAAACACTAAAATAATTTATAATAATTAGAGCTATGAATGTAATTACACAACCTTAGAAAATGATTAAATAATATAATTAATTAAAAACATACAATGTATAATATACTAATACATGAATATGTTTACATAAAAGTTTCAAGTCCCCAATTATTAATATTTTTGAATTACAATAAAATAACAAGCACCATTATTCTTTGTTTAAACTAAATTTTGTCAAATTATAAACTTCAAAAATAAATGTATATAAAAAAAATTGTACTTATGTTTTCTAGATATTTTGGGTTTCAATAAGAATTAATTAATAACTGAGTAACTCATCATTGTAAGATCAATATGTTTATTACACTGTTAGAATTGTTAGTCCCTAATACAAACTTTGTGTTAAAAAAGCCAGATTTTTATAATAAGTTTTAAAAAAGGTGCGCTGTGTCCTATAAATTCATAGCTCTAAAAATAATAACAGATAATAAATATAGTACCTTATTGAATCATAAACACTTGTCATTGATAAGCTTTTTGTAATATCTTCTAATTCAATGTCAGTATTACAAGTAACACTATTAAGAATTAGTCGTTCAGAATTTGTATCTGGACATGTATAAAAATCATCAGAACTCAAACAACTAGATAATCCAGATATATCTGACATCAAGTCGCTGTCACTAAAAGATGAACTTTCTGTCTGGCTAAAAATATTTTTTTCTTCTAATTCAACATCACCAAGTTCAAATAATTCAGAATCGCTAAGTAAATTACTAGATGGAAAACTAATGTTTTCTATGCTTTCAAATTCATCTGATACACATTTGATCGAACTCAACATAGATCCGTCATAATACATTTTTGATGGAATGCCATTTTTGTGTAATCGAGTAAAATGATGGTCTGATGAAACATTTTTATTTAAAATATCGTCAAAAGAATAAGCTGTTGAAGTTAATATGCATTCATCGATATTATTATTTTTTTGACTAACTGAATCAAATGTTGTCGATTTGGAAATGCTATTTAGACTTTCACCACTATTAAGATATCCACTGCTTGTATGTAGTTTATTAGACTTATCAATTGTTGATTCAGCACCAATCGATGTTTCAGTATTCTGTGCTTTTGTAGGATTATATTCTTCTTTAATATGTTTTGATTGCATTATATTGAAGATTTGTTTCTTTAAATTACCTAAGGAAAAAACATGATTTCAATAATAATTAAATAATCATGATTTTTCCGTATAAAAACATAGGAATGGACACTTTTTAATACAACAATTAATATTAAACATCATAAAATGTGGTCTCAATTATTTATAACTATTTAATCTCATAAGCTATGCAAAAACCATATTTTGTACTTACTCGTGTAGTTTGAACGTTTCATATAAGATTGGAGAGTTGCAAGTGATTCCCATGCACTAAATTTCACAGCATAATTAAATACATTGAGATTGTCTTCATCTTTTATGTACGGATTGGGTATAATGTAAGGACTTTTGAGCAAAATTCCAACAACCTGTGAACGATTCCATGCAACAGCAATATGAAGAACTGTGCGATTTCCTTCACAAAGTACATTAGGATCACCACCATTATGTAAAAATAATGAGGTCGCTACTTTTCCGAATGCCAAGTTTTCATGCCCTGCAGCTAAATGAAATGCTGTCATCCCTTCTTCCGGAATCAGGATATTAGGATTGGCTTTATTCTGAGATAACAAAGTATTGACTTGCCTAAACAATAATAATAATTTAAATGATAAATACCACATTCCACAAATATGTACATAGAAGTCTGTAGTTGAACAGTTTATTAAGTTAATATAAACCAAATGTTGCACAATCAAAGGTCTATGCAATTTGACAATGGAGACGTTGATATAATACAATTTAATTACATACACACATTAGTCAAATTCAAATTTTTCAAAAGAATTTTATTATTTTTAAACAAACAGTACTTACTGAATATTACAATCCTCGACTGCATCATATAGTGCTCGAGCCAAATACAAAGTTCTCCATTCGTCGTTCATTATGGCTTTCGCCATTGTTGTTGCAAGTTGATTAATAGAATGACAATTATTATTTCACTTGTTTCAAACCACATCCAGTCCCCGTACGAATACGATTTCTGTGAAATACCGTGTCTCGGACATTTGAAATAATATTTACGAACACACACATAAATATATATATATACACATGACGATAGATAATGCCGGCGACCGGTAATTACCGTTTTGTTTCAAACTCGGAGATCAAAGTTTATTCAAATCATCGTTACAATTAAGCGATAAATATTAAATAAAAAAAAAAAGTACGCAATCGCGTACTAACTACGCGTCTCGGCCGTCTCGTAACGAGAATCTCGTCATCACTTTATCAGTTATCACAGAAAGTTAATATTTACTGTTTACATTTTACGTCTATCGTGCATAATATCTGTGCTATCACGAGTTGGCACGGTGCTATCATAATATCCATTACATTTAAATCATTAAACCATTACAACAGTAGGTAAGTAAAGTTGTCGAAGGCAAAATATAATATTAGTGAATATAATTGTGTAGAACGATTGAATTATATTATAATAATTATATAGTTCAATCTTCAGATGTTAGTGTTCTAGTGTATGATTTTCATAATGATATTATGATAAAGAGAAATTTTTATGTTTTTATTTAATATTAATTGTATTACCTATCTAATATATATTTTTTAATGGTTGATTTCATAATACAATATTAATATAGATACAATGATACCTTGCATAGATAATGCTGTCAATAGTACTAAAAAAACCGTGGATAATATTTTTCAATACACTGAGCGCAATGAAAAAATCTATTTTTCATTTAGAATTGTATTTTAAAGTTTTCTTAAAAAAAAAAAAAGTAGAAAAATTGTATTTTCAATTTAATTTTTCTTATCTAGAGTTACATTATTCATGTGTTTATCAATGTATATTGTATAGCATTATAAAATACTCGAGTACAGTTAGCACCTACTCACCGTGCAGGTATTTTAAAATAATAAATAAATGACTTACTATACTTACCAATATATGTAAGGTGTTATTATTTTTCTATTTACTATTATGTTATTGTTATATTACTTAGGTAGGTATCTAATCATTTAAAAACATTTTAATTGTTTGATAACTTTTTTTATGAACTTAAAATTGTTTACTTCTGAAGTAAAATGTATGGATATGGTAGTGAGTACCTATAATATTATGTAGGTATAATGATATTATCCATACTAAGAATTTTACGAGTATCTATATTAGGTTGGGTATTTCAAGGTATAATAGATAAATAAATGTATTTCTAAAACCTGTTATGGTCAAACAAGAAACTTGAACTTTCCTATAAGCCAAACAGCTAAACGTAACCAACTGGTTACTTATGCTGTATTGTCAACAAAGCTTTAGTAAACTAAAATTAATTTAATAACTTATTTATAATATCTATAGAAAATAAAATTGCAAAAAAAGATTAATTATGAAGAAATTATCAAAGATTTCGCTTCAAAAAAGACTTGTAAAATATTTAAATATGATATTTTATATAGGTTCATTATAAAACAATAAAAAAAGTTTCAATATCAATATTTATATATTTTTTAATATGTATTAGATTCTGAAAGGAGTGATGAATGTTGATTTTACTATGATATGTGTTTTTTTTTATTATTTATTTTTGTGTGTGTGTGTGTGTGTGTGTGTGTCATCACGTTTTGGAGTAGTAATAGTGCTTTGATTTTTAACTCCAGCTCCTCATTGAAAAGGAAAATAAATCTAGTTGGTACTTTGAAGGGCCAAAAACTCAAAAGTAAAAAATGTCCTGTAGTTTTCAAAAGCGTCAGGAAAAACCCTGAAAAAGTAACGGTAAACGGAATTTTTTACGCACAACCACTTCGACAAAATTTATTTTTTGATTTTGCAATAACTCAAAAACAAATCATTATAAATACTTGAAATTTTTACAAAATGTTTATATTAACGTTATCTGTTTACGATTAAATTTTCAAAATAGGTTAGAATTTTTTTAAACTATTTATAAACCATTGAAATTTAAAAAAAAAAATTTTGCTTTCCAAAAAATCTTTAAAATTTAATAGAAGGTTTATTATAAGTTTTTCTTATTGTAGTAAAAAAAAATCAAAAATCGCTAGTCTCAATTTTTGTTTATAAGCATCAAAAGTTTAAATGTTTACAAAATATGTCAACATCGCGAAAATTTGCAAGGAATTTTGAAGTTGAAAATTCATAACTTTTTCTTCAAATAACTGTAAAAAAAATTCCAGCGTCAATATAGAAAAATTTTATGAGCGTAGAAATTTATTTTTTTACGAAATCGAGTAAAATAACGATTTATTACAATTTAAATATGTAATAATATAATATATCCTACTATAATTATCATAGACTAACAAATCACCTCCATTCAGAATCGTTTTTCGTGTACAATGATACCTGTTATTGCATTCAAATTTAACACTTCCATTATATAGTGACCTACTCTCCATCTCTACTATACAGCAGAGCGATACCCACTTGCCCACCTCCCTTTTTTTAAACGTTATTTTTAAAGTTTTTACTGTTTTAAATGATAACTTACATATTTTGATTGTAGTATTATTCGGAGTATTTTTTAAAAGTTATAAATGTCTACATTCTACGGCTAATATAGGTATTTTTTTAATAATACGAAAAATCAAAAATCATTTAATACTAAATCGTTATTTTACGCCTACATTTTTGATTTCATAAACATTAAAATTTTAGATGCTTGTAAAATGTGTTTAATTATTATTATAATTATTTGTTTAAATTGATTAAATACGAAGTGTAATATTATTACTAAAATAAAGCAACAAAATTTTTTCCAACAATTGTATTTAATTCACGTATAAAGGCCCGAACCATTTTTATTACAGCTTTTTTTTGTTTGTTACAAAACAGGAGGCAATATATATAAAAAAATGTTTTTAATATAATATTAGAAAAATGCGTTATCATAAATTTAAGTCTATGTCTTAGTGCTTTAAATATGGATTTTTAAAAAATTGTCATTAATGCGGCTAAAAATATTTTAGGACACCATAATAAAATCCAAGGATGTTTCTATAATTTGCGTCAGTCAACACAATGTCGTATTTGAGGGGGTCGAAAGGGGCATTCGCCTCCTCACTCCTCATCACTCATATTTTTTCTATATAATACATTAATTAATAATTTATTTAAAAAATTTTCCGTTTGATTAAGATCGTAAATCGTAATGATATCATACTAAATATAATAAGAATTGTATGCTTATTTAGGTAATCAACTCTAAATTATTTTTAGTTTGTATAGAAGAAAAATTAGTTTTACCCCCCCATAGTCTCAATTCAAATACGCCCTTGAGTCAACTGTCAACAAATAGAAAAATCTTATCTTTAAGTATTGAGCATTGGAGGGAAAACAAATTTTTTAGTACATTTTGTCGAATGTTATAGGTTGAAAGTTGCCGTACCAAGAAGATTAATTAATTTATAATCTAATATATCACAAGAAGCAATAATGAGTTGATGGAGAATATTTTGATTCAACTAACATAGTAACATATGAGGGGGAAGAATTTTAAATAATAATACTAGAAGTAATATTATTAGAAGAACCCCTGCTGCATTTCCTACTTCAGTTTGGAATGTACGCAAGTTATAATAAATGATAGCGCACTAACAACCAAACTAAATGATAGAATCACAAATTTTCTAAATTAGCTAATCATTCACACCCAAGACAATAGACGGAGATTTGATTGAATTTTAGTGGGGCTTAAATCTTTCTTTATAAAATAAGCCGTGGGGGCTTTGCCCCCACACCCCTTCACTAATATCAATATATACAGGGGACGCCGTTTTAAGACTCACGGATACAAGGTTCAGTCGATTATTAGGCTTAGGCTCAAAATCGTCTAAAACGACCCGGATATATCCAAATACATTATAAAAAATTCGATTATAAGACTCAAATTTCATAAAAAAAATAAACATTTTTGGTTAAAATTTAGAAATAAATTGGTTTTTAAAAATTACATATTTTTTGGGTTATTTCTGGTTTCAATTCATGCTTTTTAATGTGTGTATTTACATCAAATTTTATCGCATTTCACATTTTTTGCAATTATCGTTATTGTAATATGAGTACCTACGAGAAATATATTTTCGAAATATTAATACTCAAAACAAACCAAAATTACAAATATTTTTCATAAATAATAAATACATCATACATCTTTTATTATATTTTTTTATTAATATATAATAATTTTTATAATATGTATAAATTGTATATGTATTATAATTTAATTTTTTTTATCAGAATTTTAAAATTTATTCAATATTAGATATGCAATATGTAATATTATATGGATTAAAGTAAATTAAAATTAAAGCAAAATATATAGTAAAATAAAATTCATAAATATGTAATTCAATTTTTTTTTCCACTTCGCCTATAAGATTCATTCGATTTTAAGACTCACTTTGTGCCAGTCCCAATGTGAGTCTTATAACCGCTTCACTGTATCCCAGATAGCAAAATAATGTTAATTGCGATTACCTCTAATACGAGTTAACTACTAAATAACCAACTAATAATTACTAACTAAAAAGAAAGCCTACTAAATACGCATTACTAACTACATATGTACTTTAAAATCATTTATTTATAATACAATAAATATTTTATTATTTTAGAATAATAAACCTATTTTGATTAGTAAATATATTAATAACGTTCTCAATACAGATATTGATATTTTTTTCAATATAATATAATATTGAAGAGTTATTAAATTTTTCAATCCGTACTATCGCGACTATAGTAGGTACCTATATGTTGTAATAATTATTATATTGATTAAATTTCGAGAAAAAATATATTTTGTAAAGTTCCAAGATTTTAGCAATTGTTGTAAAATAAGTCCGACGTCCGGCCGCCCACATGACTTTTAAAAATGTTCAATAATTTTGAGGGGGGACTTTCGATCTTTTGGGGTTGGGCTAAGCCCCCCCAATCTCCGCCTATGGGTCCAAGACCCAAGTATATGGTTATTCATAGAAAAATGTGATTAGAATTAGGAATCTATGAAATTAAAATTGAGCAGAGGGCAGAGATATTGGACAACCTCCAGCAAAAAAAAAGATATATATTAATATGTAAGAAAAATAAAAAAATGTGAGGATTTTAACAATAATGAAAGAAGTATTGAACATTTTTTTTTAAATGTTTATTATTGATGTTTATAAACTTTAATTAGTTAAAAGATGATATAATATATGTTTATATAAATTCTATTTGTAAAATAGAATAGATATTTGTAAAATCTAATTTTTTTTAAATAATTTAATAATATATTTAATTTGTATACTTATCTTATTTTTAATTCTCAACAAAGAGTTTGCCATGGTTTATTTTAATTTTACTCTAGACATTTTTTCAGAACATTTTTTACTATATATATTTGATCCAATTGATCCTATGACATTTTTACCTACATTCGTAATCCACTTAGATATTTCCTATAAGTCTTAGATTTATTTCTCAGGCTAATTGCGCATTATACACTAGTTACAAACTTAAAAAAATTTACCTACACATTTGCTTATATTTCATTATTTTCATTCCTCTAATTATAGTATAACCCAGTGGCGTATAATTTTCTTATGGAAAAACAAGATGGTGATTTCGATTATCAGTATTTATTTTTTCCGATTTCAATATTTGATTCAAATCTTCAAATAATAACTGCAGTATCGATTTTTTCCAATTTTAATTTCGTTTTCAATTATAACTGGTATTGATTTTTTTTTATTTCGATTTCGATATTGTTCTTGGCACTTTATAGTTTTTTCGGTATTAAACCAGTTCAAGCTCATCAGTAGTGTACGCAGAGGGGGGGGGGGCTAACCAACTGAAGCCCCCCCCCCATTGCCTGTATTATTATTTTTGTTTTTAAATCTACTCACCGTTTAATATAGTATCTCAAAACTGGTATTTACCCATTTATTATAATCACAGACTAAGATATTATTATATTACCTATATAGCTTAGGACCATTCTTACAATGTCCGGTCGGCGGTCAAGTGTCGGTTAACGCTAACCAGGCTAACCGGCTGATAAAGTAATAACAAATTTTATTACCGGCGGACGCGGAATTTCGCCGGTTAATTGCTGTTCTTACAATGTCCAGTTAAGCATTAGTCTGTGTACTCTGTGATTACGATCATAGTCCATAGATAGGTATAGGTAATCCTAGTAATCTATGATTACAACTGAACTGATGTTACCAAGAATCCAAACATTGTTAAGCTAGCCAACATTCTGATAGTGGCGATTGTTTTATATTTAGCCTTATATAAATATATTTTACTTTCTTGATTTTTACTTCAAGAATTTGTGTTAAATAGAAAAATAATAAAAATGTAACTATCAGTTGTTATGAGTAGGTAGATAATTAAGCTAACTTTAACATAAAATATTAATAAGAGAGATCCGATATCACACCCAAGCGGTATAACGATTTGAAAAACGTCAAAAACGTCGGCGTGAACAGTCTCAAAAATTTCTATTTTTTAACTTTTCTCCAAAACTGTTATAACTGAAAAATTGGTTGATCAATCACTAAAAAGGGATTATCAAGCATATACAAAATGTGTGATTGAAAATTTTCAAAAAAAATTATTTAATTATTTACAGTTAAAAAAATATTCATTTTTTGCTAGATTTTCATTTAGCGTGGTAGATTACCGAAACTGGAAAACGGATTTTGTTATTTGAGATCTTGTTAAATTCACATTGTCTAGGAGAAGTGCTGTGAAGATTTTCAGAACTTTATCTTCAATCGTTAACTCACTACAAAGCTATAAAGCTGAAAAACATAAAAAAATAAACTCCCAATAAAATGTGTTTTAATTTTTTTTGAAGCTCTGTAGTGAATTAATTATAAAATATAAATTTCTGAAAATCTTCACTGCACTTCTCCTAGCCAATGTGAGTCTAACAAGACTCCTGCAAAACAACAAAATCCGCTCTCCAGTTTCAGAGATTTATCTCACTAAATTAAAATGAAAATGAAATACATTATATAATATGCATATTGCATACAATTAATACACTTCTAAAAATTGAAAGTCAAGAAAATTTACATGCCAATCTTTGACTTAGCAAGCGTTTTTTCATATAAATTTTTGTTTATTTTATGCTTAATTTAAGTAAGAAATAAAAAAAAGCAACCATTTTATTTTTCAAGCCAATAAGTCTGTGGCAACTGAATAATTATTTATTTCCAAGCCTGGCGAAGTGCATTGTAAAAATCCTACGTATGCCACTAAGCCCATACATTTTTTTTAACTGTATAGTGTATTACTGTCTATACTTAATTAAAGTATTGTTCATATTGCGTAATTTAGTGTAACTATACATACCTTTGATTTTTCAAATTTTTACTCGTGGACGTATTCACATTGTTTATTATTTAATACCTTAATATGTTTACAACTAACTTGTATATTTTACGATTTTTCACTCTTTTCTGGGTACTTATATTTTAATAGAAAACTAAAGAAACAACAAACTACTCGTATAATATTTAGATAATCTGTAATTTATGTTTGATTTTTTAAATAAAAATAATAAATTAATAATTAACGCGTGATACAACTGTATAATAAGGATTTTCAAAAACTATCTTAAATAATTTGTTAATTTTTTTTGGCGGAAATGGGAATATAACCTTTAACGAAAAACAGCCATAGTGAGAACGGGCGAGGGTCATTTTGGCAGAAAACAGTTACGCCTGCGCTGACATTATATCTAGGGGAAACTGTGCTAGGTTTGTCGGTGCTATTCTGATTAACTGATTGGCCGACTTATATTCTCTATATCGATTTATTGTTTGATCATCTAAGAACAATGGCCTGCAAAAATCAACAATCCATAAAGCATTATCATGTTGAAAAGAAAAACTTAATATAATGTCGGTGAACTTGTGTTAGTTTGAATTCATCGATTGAGCTTATTGATTGACAAATACATGCACGTATTTTTATGCTTTGCGAAGATCAAATTGTAAAATAAAATATTTAACATAAAAATGCATAATATGTGGTCTGTGTTCTATGATCTATTTACAAATAAAATGCAAGGATACTTAACTATAATTCTGACAAGAATTACGACCAAATATTTTCAAATTTCAACAGTTCGACAAAACGTGTCGTGTTTGCTATAATTTATTTTGAAATGAGGTTGACAAAAATAGCAGTCTGTTGTGAAGAATGGGAGGGAGTAATATAACGTAATATCATAGTGCTTAGTTCATTTGTTCATCCATACTTACACATTGATATCGTCAACTTACCAGGTATTTATGTTCGATCACTGCACCGTGTATAATGCGAACTCGCAACGACCATCTCGGATTATATATTACTTAATGCATTGAAAATAGACTAATTGCGTTCTTATTTTTCTTGTACCTCTACCATAATATACTATCGTTTATATTGTACTTCGAGTGGAGTGGGACTCACAAGTTCAAGCAAAATAATGCTATATCGGTATATTTTGTATGTGCTCCTCCCAGAAAATGTATGGTTGTAGTAATTGCATGCAATCGAATGAAATTACGTTATAATAGTAAAAAATGGTTTCGTCAAATAATTACCATAATAACCATACAGGAAACAAACAATAGTTACCATTTTACCAATGAGTTATTAGTATTGTAAAAATATAATAAAATATAATATTTTATTATGCAATAGATAACCCGTTTTACTTTCACCAAAAAATAGTGTTTAAGCTGTTTACACATAAAAAAAAAATTACCTTGAGTACTGACTGGCTCACATGATTAATGTTTATATTAAATATAAAAGTATAATTAATAAAATACATGTTATAAGGTTCACCATGCTTGATCAAGTTTTCATCAGCCTGTATTTAATCTTTAATGTAAATTTTAATTGGCTTTCTCCGCAGACAATAATAAACCTCCTCCGTTTGTTTTATTTTATTTAATTTCCTTTCTGTTATTTTGTTTACACTTTTTTTCCGAGTAGGTCGGTGACTTTCCTACTTCTTTTAATTTTAATATTTCAAAAAATAAATTAAAATCCTATTATTGAACGAAAGCGTTATTATTAAATTATTTTTTAAACTTAATGACAAACATAATGTAATGGGTTAGGTTCGATGTTAAATGAAATGATCGTTTCGAGTTCGATAACACTGAATTTTGGTTCGACTTGAGATTAAAAAGTTTGGCTCAATTTCGATTTTAAACCATATTTTTGAGTTTGACCCACTTCTACTATTTATAGTTCATACGGTGGTACTAAAATATAAAATATCGTAAAATAAAAGCTCCCAGACCATCTCCGCTTGGAATAGTTTTTCGTATGCGATGATTTATCATTGAATTCAATGATAAAAACAAAATACATTACGACTCCTAACTTTATCTTCAATCGTTAACTCACTACAAAGCTATAAAGCTGAAAAACATAAAAAAAAACTCCCAATAAAATGTGTTTTAATTTTTTTTTGAAGCTCTGTAGTGAATTAATTATAAAATATAAATTTCTGAAAATCTTCATTGCACTTCTCCTAGCCAATAAGAATCTAACAAGACCCCAAAAAGCAAAATCCGTTCTCCGGTTTCAGAGATCTATCTCATTAAATGAAAATGAAAATAAAATCCATTATACATACATATTGCATACAATTAATACATTTCTAACGGCTTTGGTTTATGAGAAAAATCGTAGCTCCCCCAACTTTTTCAATGGATTTCCGCCTATGATTAGTACCTAACTGGGTATAAGGTATAACGTATAACTAGGCTCAAATAAAAAAGAATAATGTAATAACTGTTTTAAAGATGTATATGTATACGTACTACGAATACATATACGCAAGTACCTTTACTTATGACATACCTGTCATAGATTTCTGATTTTCGTTTTATACCTGATATAAAGTATAATTTTATGGGTATACCTAAACGCTCCTAAAATAACTCGAAAACCAAATAAAACTTATTTATTAGTTCTTAAGAAAACATTTTTATGGTGTTTTAACAAATTATTTATCTGTTGAAGATAACAGTATACGCTCAATGTATTTTAAGTTCAATTTAGTAAATAACATTTTGAATAATAGATGATTAAATTATGTTTAATATCCATATTTTATTAGTGCATACTGCATATATTATATATATCCATAAATATATTTACCATTACACAGTGGCCTATTTATATTTTCATAATCGATCAATAGACAATAGTGCAATAATTTGACATGATATAAAATGATTATTTTATACAATTTTTGAAATTAATAAAATACTCTTAAATTATAGCAAATAAATCCTGAATAACTTTATTTGCTTATATGTTAAAGAAACTGTCACAACAGAATATAATAATTAATAGGTAGGTATAGTAGGTATATAATATAATATTAAAACATTTATTTATATAGACATCATCCGTTATAAACAAATATTAAATTACCGATTGACAATTAAATAGGTATCAGAGATCATAAATTCATGCATTGAATAACGATCTTTTCCAGTCTCATTAAATGCCAAATAACGAAGAAATTTGCTACAAGGGTAACATGATTCAATAAGGTAGGTATAATATTTTATTTAGTATATACTTGTAATTTGGTAGTTATTTTGTGGCATGATTATATAAGTTTTTTTTTTTTGTTTTTATTACTTTAAACTAACTTGATAGTTTTTTACTGCATATTGATAAAAATTAAGTCGATAATTGAGAAATGTTAGGAGCATATTAGACCGACGTTTATTTAAGCGTTATCTTTGTACATGAACTTATGAGCCCTGTTTATTATATTTAATATCAAAAAAAAATATTTTTATAAAAGTGTAGTTTAAAACAATACATACAATAATAATTTGATAATTGACACACAAAATTACCATTTTGTTATAATATACAAACAACAACTATTACAAAATAAGTAAAACGTTATTTATAATACAGTAACATAAAATAAAATAAAAGAAGACAAGATTTTGTCTAATGATTAAAATAAATTAATGCATTACCTATGTAGGATTTTATTTGTACAGCAAATTATACACAATTAATATATATACATATATGAGGGGTTAAAATCTAAAATGGACAATAACCAATAAATATCTATTTATTAAATTTTATGATAATAGCACGTTTTGGAAAAATGTTAAGTAAATAATTCATTGGAATAACGTATAATTTGAAGAAACTATTAATGTATTCTAAAATAAAAATTCCATTGATTTTATATCATCACCATAAAGTGTTCTTAAGTACATAAAAACATAAACATACTGCATTGTAGAAAAATTATAAACATTTCTTTTAAATAAGTTATTGTATTTTTAAATTTATATTTAACTATATTTAATTGATCAAAATATTATTATAATTATAATATATACATAATTAATTTAATAATCATCAACTTTTTTATAATTTATAAACACTGCCCGAGTATAAAAATACTAGATTAAATATTACATATTATATTTTATATTTTTATAAAATAATTTATAAGAACAATATGTTTTTTAGTATTAGTATATACAATTAATTAACTCGAAAACTATACATCATTGTACTACTCGTTCGAATTTTGATTTAGACAAGTAGACCTATAAAATTATTATACTAAAAAAAAATGCTTCACAATTTACCTACAGTAAATATGCTGCTTTTTATTTCTGAAAATTTTTTTTAAAGTTTTTACCACTATAATACATTTTTTAAATCATAGAGATATTTTATTCAAAAATATGATACTTAGTATATCTATTTAAAAATTCTAAAAATCATAATTTGAATAAATTCATTATCACATGAAAAATTGCGTGAACATGCTTAGATAATCAATCTATGTATATATGAAATAGTATGCAGAATATTTTCATGTGAGATATTCCATCAAGTTATGTAGTACATCATTGAGTTTATATAAGTTCTTATTACAAATTTATATTATAAGTAACATTTAGCTCAGATATTACGTTATATTACGTTGATTTTGTTTTCAGTTACGGCCTTGATTGGTTCTTATCTATTCTTTATGTACCTAACAACTAGCCAGTAGTAAATAAAAATTAAATTCAAACTATATTGACTCATACCTATTTTGAATAAACTTCAATATCTTCTTTTGTATACATATTATTTAAATTATAGGTAAGTACCTACTTTTTAATGCTCGACAAATACTATTAGTAGGTAGTAAGTAGTTACTTACTAATATTATATGTATTAAAATATAATTAAAATAATAGGAACAGTGTATTATAAATTAAAGTTAAAAACATAGTACAGGAATGGTGAATCTGTAACATGTGTCTCAAGATGCCACATGAAAAAAAGTTGAAAATTAAAAATACTTAATACTTTATCCAGCAAATTAATAAATAATAAAGTATTGTTTATCCTTTTAAAATTAAATATCTTATTTATTGACTAAATAAATACAATAAATAAATTTAAAGTAAAACATTTTGTCTTATTTTCTTATAATATTTTTTATAAAAATTAGCTATCACTGACAGGACTATTTACATTTTACATTTAATAATTAATTTAACATTGAAGTATTTCTAAAATTAAATAAATACAGGAAATAAATTAAACGCTATTTAATAATTTATTAATTTTTTAATTATTTACCAAAACAAAATAAAATCAACACTAAAATTTTTTTATTTTACCTAATATTTTAAATACATATGTTAAGTACAAATAATTTATACCTTGTTTGAAAAATCAGGTTCAGATTTGATCTGGTTTGGTGATTTATGTTGATCATGTGAATAATTTGATTGAATAGTTTCCTTACAATTAATTTCATTCATAATTTGAGTGCTTTCATATACAACATCAGGTAATGGAGTTTTCATTTGAACCTTTTAAATATAAACATCAAAATAAATATGTATTTACTATTAAAAATATATATGACTTACAGGAATGATGGGTGTATTTAATAGATCTTTTTTATCCAATTTTATGGTTTTATAATTATATAGCTCATTTATTATTATAGGTTCTGACTGTGAATTTGATTTTATTATTCGTTTTACGGCAAATGGTAAAATAACAGATCTACCAATTGATGGACCTGTTTTTGGGTAAACGGTTATTTGTCTAGGGCTCGTCCACTCTTCGGAATTCTTTCTTTTTAATTTCATTGTTGAAATTTTTGAATTTTTAAGTATTTCTACATTTGATGGAGCATCCGTGCACAAAGGAGGAGTAATTGTTTTATGTAATAATAAATTATCGTTCAATGGAGTTATTGTTCTCATAGATGAACTTGAAAATGTGGGAATATTACTACTTAAATCAGTGGATATTGAAATAGAAGGATTTATCTCTGTATCATCGCTATACTGAGTAAAAATATTTTTTTCGCCGTTTAACCTTGAATTTGTTATAGCTGATAGATTGTTTACAGTTAAATCAATGAATGCTGAAGTAGAAGGTTCATAATACTCAGTTATATTGGATTCAGTCATCTCAATAGCAGTGTTATGTTGAGTACAATTTTTAATTTGACTATTTAATAATTTTGGACTGAGTCGTGAATCTATCATATCTGGTAGATTATCTATAGTTGAATCAATAAATTCTAAAGAAGAAGGTTCACTGCATTTTACAAATTTAGGTTTAATTATCTCAATACTCGTGTTATTTTGAATCAAATTAGATATTTTTCTTTTTAACGATTTCGGGCTTAATTCTAAAGCTTTTGTAACATCAGATACTGGAGTAAAAAGTTCATTTGATTCATTAACTTTAGATTGATTAATCTTAATACCAGAGTCAGATTGAGTTAAATTATTTTGATCAGTAATAGTTAAATCGATTGGAAAATCTTTAATCCAATCAGCCTTCACTGGTGTAGAAGATATATTCGTTTTTATTTTTTCTGATTTCCTTGTCATAATATCAGAATCAGATTCAGATAGGTATTTGTTTTTACTCTTTAAAGATTGTTGGCATAATTTTGAAGTTTTCAAATTGTCTGGTGTAATATCACTTTTTAATTCTATGGAAACTGAAACAAAAAATTAAGATTAATTTATTTTTAGTTTTTTTTAACCCTATGTAATTTTGAGTTATTGTTTGTGCAAGATAGTTTGATTAACCTCTTTTCTTTATATCAATATTTTTTGCTTGCTTGTCAACTCCAATATTTGAACTTAATGTTGTATCCTAAAACACAGTTAAAACATTTTAAGTATAACATTAAATTGAAAAGAATAATTAGCTAGTAAAATTATATGGATAATTGATATCCACTTTAAATAGTACACTAAATTATTATAATAAAATAAAATAAAAATTATTGTTATCTAAAATATAGGTTGGCTTATTAAAAAAAAAAAAAATGGTTAAATATTAAAAAATTGAATATAATAATTTGTCTTTAATTTAATGTGAGAATGAGAAAGATCAAGCAGGTGAAAAATTCAGAACTACAAAATCATTTTTACAATAAAAACATGGTAAATGGTTCTCATCATAAAAAACTTACAACAATAAGAATAAGATCAGAGCAGATTCACATACAACAAATAAAATAATATGTAATAATAAAGAAAAAATATACTGGCGGAAGAGCTATAATAATAATGGTGGTTAAGATATAATTATTTGTTTATTAAACACTAAAATAAAGAATATTCAAATTTACCTTTACATTTTTATCTTGAATATTTATAAGTCTTGTATTTTTATCACTTTTTGTACTATTTACTAATGTCTTTATTCGATGTGACAAACACTCAAACTTTGTTTTCCAATGATCAATAGATGTTTTAAAGTAATCTAATTTTTTTTTAGTTTTAGCATTTCCTCGAATTATCCGAAATAATAATTTGTTAAATAAAATACTTTCAAATACCTACAAAATCAATTAATAGTATTAATTAAATATTTTTTAAATGTAAAAATTATATTACCTTAATTCCTGTCAAAGGATCACTCATTTTATTTGAAATTGTAGGCCAATTTTTTTTAAGATCTGTTAGTATCATAAATTCATAATCCTTTAAACCAATTTTATTAATTTCGTTATAAATCTCTTTATTATTATTAACTTCAAAAAAATTGAAATTAGAATCATCATCTTCGTTGTCACTAATAACAATTATATCATCCTCATAATCAATACTCTTGATGTTCATACATCTTTCAATTGTATCTGCCATTTTTATTGAAGGTAAACTTTCAATTATAGGCGTACTTGTAACTGTAGGTGTATTTTCAATTGTAGGAGTACTTTCAATTGAAGGTGTACTTTCAATCATAGGAGTACTTGTAAATATAGAAGTACTTGTAATTGTAGGAGCAACTGTAGGTGTATTTATAATTCTAGGTGTACTTTCAATTGTAGACCAATTTTTTTCAAGATCCGTATGTATCATAAAATCATAATCATTAGAATCAATTTCATTAATTTTATTATTAATCTCTTCATTATCATAAACTTCAAAAAAATTAAAATTAGAATCATCATCTTCGTTGTCACTAATAACAATTATATCATCCTCATAATTAATACTCTTGATGTTCATACATCTTTCAATTGTATCTGCCATTTTTATTGAAGGTAAACTTTCAATTATAGGAGTACTTGTAACTGTAGGTGTACTTTCAATTGTGGGAGTACTTTCAATTTTAGGAGTACTTATAATTGTAGTTGTTAAAGCTGTAGGCACACCTTCTATTTTAGGTATACTTTTAATTGGAGATGTTAAAGTTGTATATGTACTTGTAATAGTAGATGTACTTATAGGTGAATTTTTAATTGTATTTGTATTTTGGTTTGTAAATTTTGAAGTGTATTTTTTTACTTTTGAAGAAATTGTTATTCCATTATCATTTGTAATTAATGAATTTTTATTTTTTTGTTTATGAGTAGTTATAATATTCTTTTTTGTGTGTGTATTTGTAGTTAAAGATCTTTTGGATGTGTTACTGTTAGCAGTTGACATATTTTTTTCGTTATTTATACAACTAACCAAACATTTTTTTCCTTTGCGATTATTTTTAGTCAAATTATATGTATTATTATTTTTTTTATTTCTCAAACTACTTTTACTAATCAAAAAATTTTTGACTTTTTGAGTATTAGTAGTCAAATTATTTATTTCTTTGTGTGTGTCTGTAGTCAAATTATTTGTTTCCGTATATGTATTTGTAAGTAAAGTAATTTCATTATTTTGTATATCATTTTCCTTCTTCTCACTGACAATCATATTTTTTACTTTCGGTGGTCTTCCCCGACGTCTTTTAATACATTGTTTTGGCAAAGAATCATTTGTATGATTGCCAACACCATTTTCAATTATACTCTAAAAAACAGTTTTAATATATAATTCTAGTCAAGATCAATAATATATATACATAAATAAAGAAAAAACCATCCGATATCATCAATTGTTTTTTTTTAACAATTTAAATTGATAGTTTTAAATACATATTATATTTTATAAAAGTAATTGTGAATTATTAATAATAAATTATATTTTGTAAAACTGTAAAAGGCATCTCTAATTTGATTAAGTATGTTCAATATTTTTTTACCATGACTTAATTAAATTAAATTTGTTAATTTAAGTCATGAATGATAACAGTGCATGTAACAGTTTTATATATTACTTGGAGAAATGAATACTTTGTGGTAAAATTAATAAATTTATCAATAGTGATAGATTACAATGTTATTATGTAGTTCTAAATTTTGTAATGGAGTCTTTTTATACTTAAATAAATAATGTCGATTGCCACATTTTTATTTTACAATAACAATATATTACATAATATTATTAACATTTTGATATTTTAATGAATAAATATTTGAGAAATTAAAGAATTTAAAACCATGGCATAATGATTTACTATATATTATGTAATTTTTTACTTGTTCTAATTTCAGGTCTACTAAACCACCCAATAGTGCATTACACAATCTATATCAAAAGAAACTACATGCAATTTCAGCAAAGTTGGACAATCATGTGTAAAAATTATAAAATAGAAAACTTCCTAACATACACGTAGGCAGTCCTATGCTGATATTATTTAAAGTTGTGAAACAAATAAAATATTAATTTGTTAAATTCTTTGATTCAAAATACAAGCAATTTAATGAAATTGTTAAAATTTAATCACTTTTATAATGAAAATAGGAGCTGGTGAAACTCGATTCTGGTGTATAGAAGCCCTTCGAGGTGGTTGAGTGAAAATCGTTTCACCGAAAAATCGATAGGGAATGGTGATCGGGTGGAAATTGGTCACTAAAAATGTGTTAAAGTCGATTGCCATGTTTGAGTATTAAGTAATCCATAACCATCGGGGAAGTTAAATTTACACGCATCTAAACCTATCAGGTAGGCACTCTGACTGCGTCAGATCGTGGACGATGTGGGAGGTGCACGGATGAAATTGTATTTCTATTATTTATTATGTCGCATACCCGGTTCTTTTTTTAATGAATAAAAAAATAAATAAATAAATACTAAAAATGGTAATTAAGTGTCTAGATATCAGTCCTTAACAGATGTAAGTCAACACCTGTGCTGGGCAATCCACCTAAGTCGGATTGTTATACCTCCTGATGTCGAAAGTCTGGTGCTGTTTTGTAGGAGAAAAAGTTAGTTGAATTACATATTAAAACTTAAATTAAGTTGTCAGATATCATCAGGGAAAATCCATTTAAACGAAACTAAACCTCCCAGATAGGCAATCCGAGATTTTCTAGTTCGTCGCGATCGACCAAAAAAAAAAAAAGGTTGTCAATAAAAAAAA
Organism: Rhopalosiphum padi; assembly: GCF_020882245.1. Lineage (NCBI taxonomy): Eukaryota > Metazoa > Arthropoda > Insecta > Hemiptera > Aphididae > Rhopalosiphum > Rhopalosiphum padi. Next base: position 40,083,721 of record NC_083599.1, read on the forward strand.
AATATGTATATTATATAATATGTACATGCGTGTTACACTTCTCTTCTTTTATTTGATATCTGTGTATAATCTCGTTTTTCATAGTTATTTATTACATTTTCTAAGTATAATTTTTATATTCGTTGATATAAAGATAAACAAATTTACAGAAAAAAATTCAAAAATTCAAGAAAATACGAAAGGGAGTCGCGATCGACTCAAAATCATCTCGCGATCGACTGGTTGGCCACCCCTGCTCTACGTAATATAATATATGTGTAAATTTAAGCAAAGAAATAGAATTAATATCTCGTATATCGATCGGCGTTTGTGATCCTACGTGAGAAAATAAAAAGCGAAGAAAAACGTCCGGAGGACCGTTGTCGGCAGTCGTACTTGTTACAGCGATCGCGATCACTACAAACGCAAATGGCGAAAAAACTGCATGTACACATAACGCAAATATGAAAAAAAAACGGATTGGAAAAACTCTGGAAAAGTCTACTTAAAATCCTGTGAAAAGTGGAAAATATTCGAAAAATCATGCTAATAGAAATAATTAATAATTAATATAATCGACCGCACGGCGCACAATACACCTTACACAATAGACCTTACGACATAGAGCTTTTTTCTATGCGACCACTGCGCATTCTTTATATAGTAAACGAACTATTTTTCACGTTTTATTATATATATATATATAAGAAGCAGATACAATAGATGTAATTATTTAGATACATACAATACATAACAATAATATATTTATGTAATAGTAACAATGCAAGAATAAGTTTTTAAAATTTATTTTTACATATTTAAAAATTAAAAATACATTTATTACATGCAATTTAAAAAGTAAATGATTAAATTTAAATTTAAATATCTTACTTGTTTTTGGTTATTTTGTTGTTGTAATCTAGTGGATGGACAATTTTCAAAATTAAAACTTGTATCTTTTGAATTATTAATTTTGATTATTTCTTTACATTTAGCATTTCCATATTCATGTTCGGGATCAAGTGGATCAATAAAATAAACTTTATTCATAGAAGCACAAAATTTGGCTAGCTTATTATCTAACATATTATCAGGTGAGTGAATTTCTTCATCAAATTTGTCCAAATCTTTTGATTTAAAACAGGTATTTTTCCTAAAAAAAAAAAGTAATTAATAATTAATACAACTTTTTATGTTTACTGTTTTTATTAAAAACTTCCTAGCACTTTATACCGAATAATTACGAAAAAAGGGTGGGCAAGTGGGTATCGCTCTGCTGTATAATAGAGATGGAGAGTAAGTCACTATAATGAATGTGTTTAATTTGAATACAATGACAGGTATCATTGTATACGAAAAACGATTCTGAACAAAGATTGTTTGTCAGTCTAGGATAATTAGTAGCAGGCACGTAAATAGGTGGGTTTGGTAGTTCAACATATATATATATATATATATATATATAAACAGATAATATCTAAAAATAAATTAAAATGTCATTGCGTATAGTATAGTACTACAAAATACGTAAAAGTTGTAAGTTACCGCAAACAATTTTTTTAAATCATAACAAAATAATTAACATTGCTAGTTATTGATTAAATACTTAAGTAATTTCGTCCAAATTTGAAAGTAGTTTCAGCAGAATCCAATTAATTTGTCTTACAACAAAATATCAAGAATCTTTAGAGAAAGAATATTAATTTTACAGTCGAATAGCCAATATCGTGAAAATTTGAAACAAATTAATTTGAGTTCCAAAAAGATTATAATGTGAAGTAAATGCTAACAAATATGTTTTGTGAAAATTTCGAATGCCTATCTGTGGCTATTCGTTTTTAAGTATCTTATATCACAAAAAAAAAATCGTTTTATTAGAAGTTTTTATTTTACGCGTGAAAAATTTCGTAAAATTTATTACGTCAAATGCTCACCAAAAATTTAACTTTACAGTAGATATTTTTATTAATACCTATAGGTTGAAAACACAAAGAAACTTGTATTACATTTTTAAACCTTAGTTATAAATATTAAACATTTTATGAATTTTTAACTGTAAAATAATTTACAAATTATTGTAAAAAAATAATTGAAATTAGAATTTTTTTTTTGTTTTTCAAAGAATAAATTGGTCAATATTTATATTTCAGACGCTATTGTTGTATACATTTGAAAAATATGCTTAACTTTTTTAATTTTCCTAATAAAAACTTGTAAGAAACGTTGCAGTAGGTATTTCAAGTTTTTTTGACAGAATGAAAACATTATTAGCGATAATAATTGAAAATACAATATAGAATGCATTATCCGTACGTAAATAAACTCCAGATAATTAGCGTTACAATGTAAAACTAAAAAATAAAAAATTGATCATGCCCGTAAATAGTTTAGTCGAAAAATTTAAGATGAACATATCAAGTACCTATCTGTAGTTATGCGTTTATGGGACATAATAAATTACACAAAAATCTTATTGAAAATAGGATTTGCATAAATTGTTCTGACCTTTATCGTTTTAAATTTACATTAATTCTGTATTGTTTTACAATGATGTCAATGATGAGTTTTTTTAATAACATATGATATCAACAAATATTATTATTATAATTAATAATATAATAAATGAGATGTTTTCAGAGATTAATTCAATATATTGTATTACTAATTAGTAGGGCTAGGAAATTGATGACCTTAAAAACGTTAAAAAATGTCCTAAAAAAATTACAAATATTTGTTTTAAATTAATAAAAATCGGATAGGTACTAATCTTAGCCCGTGGTAATTTCAAAGTTCTAAGTAAGTTATCGGCATAATGATAAGAAGTGAACTAATGTGAAATCAGTAAAAATGACCTAAAAATGTCAAAAAATGACTTAAAAAGCAATAAACACCAAAAAATGCAAAATAAAAATTAGTTGTTCAGATTCACATGCTAATAAAACACATTTGTGGCCAGAAGAGTATCGTCTAAAAAATTCTAAAAAAAAATGCAATTCCGAACCCTACTAATTAGGTACCTACTACCTAATATTAAAAAATTACTATAATATAACAACTTTTATGTATTTTTATTTTTTGTATACAATTAAGTAAGTGGTACAAAAGGTTCTAATAATACCTAGTTGAATGACAATTTTAAATTAACTATATCTAATAGCAATATAAATGTAAAATAAAAATTATTTAGTGAAATAAATTAAAAATTAACACATCCATAGCAAAGTGGTCTCCTATCTCCTGCTTTTTGATCCTGAACATTGATTGTACAATAATATGTGCGTGTGTTTTTTTAGTCTATCTTCAGCGTTTGATGCAGTAACAATATGTTTCTACTTTGAGGGAGTGTCAAAAACAAATTTTCGCACTACTTTTCAAAATTATTAATGAAATTAAATGACTTTCCGGGAAACTGATTTATTTTTATAAGCACAACAACGTTAGAGGAATCTTGTGTTAATTTTTCAAATTTTAGATGTAAAAAGAAAATTTTTTTTTTGTAAACATTCTAAATTTAAACACTTGTAAATAAATATTGTAACTATACATTTTAAATATTTCTTAATAGGTAAATAAGCGATTTATGAGAAACTTTAAAATACATTTTCAAGCATTTTTATTCAGCAAATAATTTATTTTCGATTTTTAAAGAAATGGAAAATTTAAAATATCTATAAATAGTCCGAAACAGTCAAAATATTTCGTTAGAAAATAATAATATAGACATTTGGTGAAAATTTCAAGTAACTATAGTGATTTATTCTCCAATTAAAAAACAAATTGATTTAGTTGAAAATTGGATTTGCATACAAATTCCTAATTTTTCCTTGATTTTAGTTTTGTTTTTTCCCGTTTGTTCCCGATTTTTACTTCTCTAATGTACAAAAAATAAATCCTATTTGATATCCAAAACCACCATGCAAATTGAAAAATTTTTATGACTACTTATTGTGTAAACAGACACATAAACATCATTGTGAAATCAATACAATCTAATTCAATCAGAATCACTAAAATCTAAAAAAAATAGTAAAAAACCTAGTTTATTACAAAATTAATTTCTTTATTTTTTCATAGCTAACTTAAAAATAAATTACTCTAACAACTTTTAACCAAGTGTTTATTACATAATTTTCTTTTTCTATTTGTATTATTATATTTAAAATATTTTGAGCTATTTATAGAAAGTAATTATGAAAGTAATAATGAAATACATTTTTTTAAAGTAATTTGTTCAAAATTCCAATAAAAAAAAATATTTCATTTGATTAAACATTTAATACAGGGTTCTTCATAAGTTATTATCAAAAAAAATATAAAAAAATAAATTAAGAGTAAATCTACAGTAATTTTTTTATCGTTATTATTTTTGCCAAAATTGCATACATTTTTATAATTTTTATAGTTCAAAGTCTATAAATGGATCTTTTAAGGTTTTTCAACCTACATTAAAAAAAAAATTGTGCTAGGAAGTCAAATAAATTTTTTAGGTGTGTTAGATGTTCAAATGTTTACATTACAAATTATTCACCCATAAAATAACTATTAGGCGAAATGATCTTTATTATTTTATTGTGATTCAAAAACATATAATCGTAGATACATAGAATTTTTATCAAATGTTCACTTCAGCATTTCCTACATAAAATAATATAATTTATTGACAATTGAAATTTTTGACTGTTTTATTTTTAATGTGAAAAAAAAGGATTAAAAATTTGATACAAGATTACCAAATAAATAAAATAGTAATTATAATTGGATATAAGTTTAGAATTGTATTTTATATGTTGTGTCAAAAAACATAAATTATTATATAAAAATTCAACGCAGTTAAAATTAATGCGTTAAAAATATAAGTAGTTTACATTTAATGGAAAGTAAATTAGGAAATATAGTAAAAATATTAACCCCCTCCCCCCTCCTAAAAAAAAATTTTCTAGCACGCCTCTGACTATTAAAACATGCATCATAATTTTAATTTTATTGAATTTTGTTCTTAATCATCATAATAAGGTTAGAGATTCGGCTAAGTATACCTTAATAATTATTTAAAAACAATATAATATAATATTTTAAACAAGGTGAAAATTTTGTCAGCGTAGTAACTGAATATGTAAAAACAATTTATTTAGTAAACTTGGACATATTTTGAAGATATGAGAACATTTACTCTTCTTCATGATTATGCATGATTTTCTGAAAAATAATCATGTTAGATAATTTCTTGAATTTGGATTTTGTATAATATAATACAATTATACAAAATATTCAGTATTCGTTTGTTGTAAACAGTCAGCTATGATATAAACTTGGATTTTACGTATCTACAGTCAAATAGTATAATAATAATGTTTAACAGTGTTTTAAACTAAATATGTTATTATGTATTAATTTATAATATAGATGATTAGTTAAATTTTTATAATATTTGTCATTTTTATAAAACCATTATTCATGGTCTACTACGAGTTACCATATAGATTATATTACAAAATAAGAATGCAAATATAATTAAATAATTATTATCATACAAAGGTGGATATAGAATATGTTTAAGTTTAAAGATTTTTTAAGCATTTTTAATTGGTTTTTAATAGAAAATGTTAAAGTAATATTCCTAAATTCTTCCTAAATTTTCTATTAAGAAAATAATTTAATGTTTCATCAGTGCATATTAGAATTATATTTACACTTTTAATTAAATTAATCCTTGTATTTATTAAGTAATTTTAAAATGTAGTGTTAGTGCATAATTTATAAGTCATTGAAAAATATTTAAAATATTTTCATAAATATAAGGTTAATTTATACAATTTAAAATTAAATAGCAATTTTTAGTATACAAAATATATTTGTTAATTTATATCACAGTTCAAGTAGTTTTCAGCATAGAATTGTGATTATAAGTAAATTTTTTTAATATAATATGTCAAAAAATATCAGATTAAATAAAATTAATACTTTTATTTTTATACAATGCATGGCATTTAAATGACAAGTTTCACTGAAAGTGCCAGATATTGAGTATAGGCCATAGGGTATGAAAAAATTAATTTAATTGGGCTTCAGAACCATACCAGAATGTAATTGCTGATGTGAAGTTTTAATAACCACAGGATTCTAAGGGTTTTGAATTTAATATTATATATTATTTTAACTTTGTTGTATACTAAATGTTTCAATACTTAATAACCTAATTGTTAATGTTAGAATTCAACATCATATATAAATAAATAATAGCAGTTATTTGTAATTAAATGAACCAATGAACCAATTAATGAAATATTAATATATGGTTTAGTATATTATATAAAAATATAATACAAATACGTGCAATTCCAAATCTAGGGCAGAACAAATTAGTAGGAAATCATTTTTAACACATTTGATATAAACATATTTCATACTTTTATAAAAATAATTATTTTCTTAAAGAGTATATCTAGGTATACGTATGTAAATATATAATATTTAATGTACGAAGTTATTTAAATTGTTTAAACAATACATAAATATAACATTTATAACAATATGTAATAATGTAATATCTATTGACAGGTAGCATACATTAGGCAAACATGAAAGAATATAATGATCCTGCATCTAAGGAAGAAGATAATATTGTATTATACTAATATACCTAGATAGTATAAGTAGTTTAGGAATTGCATTTATTAAGTAAAATATAAATCATATAATTTACCAAATGACAATTTTTTTTGCAGTAATTTTTATTAAAAATGTGTTACCATAATGCTATATTATTATATGATTTATTGATTCCTGTATAATTAATTGATTCTAAAACAATTACAAATAATAATAGGTCACTGAATCATAAATGATAAGGCACATATTCCTATTATGCCTTTTCATTAATTAATTAAAATATAACATTTACACATATTATGGTTTGTGCTAACAAACAAAGTAAAATACACTAGTATAATAATTCAGTAGCAATATTAAACAATAATACATAAATCAAAAATTCAAGTTCATTATTGAGAAATAATCAAACTAAAACAGAAAACCGTGCAAAAATATAACTACCTCCTATAAGAAAAAAAAATGGTATTAAAGTAATATATATTTTCAAATATTTTAGAAAATATTATGTTATCAATTGTTTTGAGCACAACTAAACAATATACAAGCTAGAAGCAATTAATATGATGGGTACTATATGTTAAAATAATAATATACATAAAATATTAAAAATAATGTGCAAGTATAATATCAAACATGAAATGTTAAAATAATATAAAAGCATGATAACATAAATAAAATATTAAGATAAAACGCAGTATTAAATAAATACCTATTAGTTTAATAAATTTAATAAAGTGTATAACAAATAAGAAATAATACTTTTAAGAGATGTCATACAAACTAAAAATATAGTTGGACTTTGTTTAAAAATTTAAATATAAAATACAATAGGTATGTGAAATATTATTTGAAGTCACCAACAATTGGAAATCCTTACTAGACCCACATAATATAACGATTATCATACACAATTTTATATTTGACTTGTTCAAATAATAATGAATACAATTTGTAGTGACGTCCATCTCTACTATAGTGAGTAGGTATTCCACATATAAACTGTAGTTGAAAATGATAACATATCATTTTATTATAATTTACAATATGTAACTATAATACACAATTAGTTTTAAAATAAATGGTGGTGTATTGCTAAAAATATTCGTGGGTATACCTTCTAGATCTTAGGTGTCAATGATATACCTATAACATTGAATCAAAAAAATTTGTTTCTCCCTTCGCTCGAATTAACTAACAATCTTTATTCTAATTAACAATACCTATCACTTTGACCAAAGATTAACTTTAAAAAAATAGTACAATCTAAGAAATTAGAATGGTTACTAACTACCAATAACTTAGTGATTTGTGCACTAATCGTGATTGCTAGGGCCCGGAACTTGATGCATTTGCATCTTTTTTTCTAAGCATTACATTCGAGGCTCATCTTTACAGAAATTTAATTCATCAAATATAGAATTTAATAGTACAGTTTTTATTTTGTATTTTTAGGGAATTTTATGCTTTAAGGTCATTTTTGTAGTATTTTTAGTGCATTTTATTCATTTTTGAAAATTCTAACAGGTATACGGGGCTAACGGCCGTATACCCGCGTATCGTCGTTTATTTAGAGAGTATACGCTAAGCAAAAAAATTGAGAAGTAAGTATACGCCGTATACCCCCGTATACCCTCCAATACACCACTGAAAATAATTAAATCCAATAACCAAAGGCAACTAAATTAGAACCAATAGTTGAGTTGAGATCATGAAATGAATTATTTATGAAGTAAAAATAAAGTCATTGTCAGTTAATCATTTAACAATCATCGAATAAATAATACAAATGAATAAAAATAATTTAATATAAAAATAAAGGATAATTATATAATAATATTATATAGATACTGCATTTTGTGAAATACTTTTAATGTTGGAAGCAGTACGTAAAATTACTATAACATAGCACGTTATTATCAATATTTTTAATTGATAACTTATAAACCAAGATTATGGGGAAATTAATGGTCTTAAGGAACCCCCAACACACTACTATGGAGGTACAATTATTAAATAAAATATACGTATACGTATCCTAGGATGTGCGTAGGTATATGTGCATTTTTTTATAATATCTTACTTGAATAAGGTCGAAGTTTGGTGTACGCGTAATTTTAATTTTAATTGTTCGACTGCGACCAAGTCGTTTCCGTGAACGTGTTCGTGATCGACGGCGATACACTGCGGATTTAGCATATCCAGGTTCGTCCTGAGCACCGCCGGGCACTTTAACGAATAAACACGATTGCATTTCCATCGAAGGTGACGACTGCATTTTTTGTGAAAATGGTATAGGTACCCGTCGTGCACAAGTCTTGGGTATTTAAACGGCTTTAGTATCTTGGTCTCGATAATTTCTAAAGGTACCGGAGTCATGATAGGGGTGACGGAGTAGTTAACAACCACCGTTGATTCCGCACGAGTGACGAGTAACGACTGAGCGTCTGTGCAAGCGACGAACGTTGAACTGACGGCAACCGGATAGAGGCGGAACGGACGAAAACGACACAGCACAAGCGAACCAGGCCAGTGGTGGGCTGCAACTACCGTGGTCTGTAGTAATTGTATGTCAGAATTCGGTGGTGGCAGAACTATGGCCTTGGTACTTGTAGCAGTGTCCTGGTTTGCTTATGATAGCATCCATGTCAGTCAGCCGTTATCAAATTGCGCATTATCACCAGGACGGTAGTCATACAAAAGGAAGTATTAATCCTTAATCCTTTATAATAATAATAATTATTTGTATTATCATCCGAGATAGCGGGTGCAATTGTGGTCGTCATAACTCCGTCAGGGGCCCATCCTCATTCAAGGGTTAGTCACTATTCCATGAACGGAAATCGATTATTAAGTTCAACGACCAGACGACGTCACGACTTATAGGATAATTAAAACAAAATAACACTTTATTAAAAATCGTCTTTGTCGCCGCCGTTATTATTTATACTATCGTAATATTGTCGTATTCATTATTAGGTATCATTATAGCGTTCGCCATTTCTATTGCTCGGTGGGTCTTTCATGTAGGGTTTGGAAAGGGTGGTGGCTTTTTTTGGGAGGGTGTCTCGTTGGGGGGATGTTCACCCTTCGCAACCCCACTTCTATTTCCCATGGCTTCTGTCGTTTTATTCTCATCGCTGTTGGTAGAGTTTATTCAGTCACTTCTATGGAACGATACAATAAGTCGTCGAACATTCATCCACAGCTAACACATACGGATGGCGGTAGCAACGAAGACATCGTTTTTGTTAGCGTACGACAAACGTATCCGTTAATCATTGCTCCTTTTAACTGTATAACGTTATGGAGTAGATTGTTGGATGATATTTTATTTCATTGCTTCGTGAACGACCACATCCTTAGCTTATTGAATGACCAATTTAATCCATGATGACTAGTACTGTCGCCAAGTTACTGCGATGTCCAATCACTAGAAAATTAAAAGAATACATTTTGGGAAATTATAATAATTAATAATTACCTCTCATTTTTGACTGATTGTTGTACAATTTGTATAGCTTAAATAAACGCTGGGTAATCCGTTTGCGCGTAGATGCATTTTGTATCGCGGGTTTTGTAAACTTTCCATTATAATGCATCTGAAAGTTCATAAATCAAACGATGATAAAACTATTTTATGTGTGCTTACTATAATTATTTTTTTAACATATATATATTATCTTATTGGACTGAAATCGTTGGATCACAGACGTATACTGTTAATAATATATTTATTAATATATATTAAATATAAATTATGTACGTCAATTAGTTTAATATACAAAAAAAATCTGACCATTATACAATTGCATTGAAATTAATCTATAACAATATTGCAATTATGTAATATATCGATTGTAATAGTTAGTTACATCGATTAATTGATATTAGATATTAAATTAAGCTATATTAATTGTTTTATTAACAATAATATCACGTAGTATATTATTATTACAGTTACAGTTACAATGCTCAGTGGCAACCAAGCATTAACAAATAAATAAAGTAATAATATGTTAACTAACTTTACATTACATTACACTTTTTTTATTTAATATACAAATTACGATTTCGGCTTTATTTTGGTTTTTTATCCTACAACCCCAAAAATATTTTTAATTTTCCTTGCAGTGAAGAAATTATCAAGTAGTTTGATTTGTTTCTACGTTTTTTAAAGAAAATCGACTCCGTATCCATACTACAGGATATGTTGTCTTTGGATTTTCGTTTTGAACCACTTAAATCAAAATAAACCAAAAAAAAAATCATTTTAAAATTTAAATTGTAAAAATGAAAACTGTATAATTTATGAAATTTCAATAACACAATAGCAATTTTATAATAATATGACATTATTACATTAAATTGAATGGGTTTGGTTTAATTTAGAAATAAGAAATCACCGCCGCTTAGTCCATATTATTTTAAACTTTCTGTACTACAATATTAATATATTGTTTTAATCAGTAACGTTATCTGGTTTTCCCCGAGAGACGGATATTTTTGTCGCGATAACAACAACTGGCATATTATGGGCGATACAACACACTACATATACGATATACCATATTAAATAAATTCTGAAATTCACAGATCGTATGTGAATCTGTCTTAGTGTGTTCATTAAAAATATTCTAATGTTAATTATTATATATTATTATATTGCTTTTTATGTGCTTTTTATCTTGGACACCTAATGTTATACTTCGTTTTTAAAAATATTGTAAGTAAAAGGACGTCAGCGTAATAATTGTTTTCTCTCAGACCCACATTTTTTTTAAATATTTATTTTTAGAAATTAAAAATAATTTTTATATATGTATATTGTTTATAAATCATAGGCATAACAATAACATAGTTGACAAAAATAAAATAAGTTATTCAATAAAAACTAATGTACCACGTATAATATATAAATATATAAGTATTTTTAATTTTATTATTTTAGATGAATTATTAAAACATTAAAAAACTGTTCAATATTTAATATCAATTACTCAGAATAATAGCCATAAGATTTCAAAATCAACTGTTATCATAGATATTATTGCTAAAATTAAAAAAGAAATAGAAAATAATAGAGCTGATGGAAGAAAGTGCTTAATATTACAGAGACTTGCTTTAAATAATTATGATGAAAAGTCATCAACAGTTTCAATAGTATATTTAGTATAATATAATTTTATAGTAGTTGTGTTTACATAATATAGTCTAATAATGGTGGGAAAAAGAGAAAAGTCCAATGACCAGTTACAAAAAAATTCAATTTTTAGCACTCCATTGCTCAAACGTTTAGTTTCACATGTACTGATTGAAAATTTGAAAATTTGAAAAATCTATATCTACTAAATTTGTGTATAATGATACTTAAATGATAAAATATTTAAGATAATTGATTTTTGTTATATGATACAGTATATTTAGTGTTCTAGTGTAGGCATGTACAAATATCCTTTATAATATTTTTTGGAATAAATGAACATGTAGCTTTTAAGAAGAATATAATAATGTTTGCAAGTTAATTATGTTAGCCGTTTCCTTTTTATATATTGTTTGTTCATATTATACTTATTTTACTAACTACTTGTTTGAGTTGGTATCAAAGAGTGTTCTTTAAATAAGTTGAAATTTAAAAGTATAATAGACAATTGTCAGGCAAATAATTATTACATGTTTTATTATATCTTTCTATTTTTTAAGTTTATATTTATTTTGTGATTTGTGAATGCATGGATTGTGCTGCACAAGGCACAATATTTTGGTTTATAATAAAATGTAATTTTGCATATTGCTTGATCATAGTTGTATTTGTGATGTTCAGTAAATTTAATACATAAGATATAGTTTCTATACTTATTTTACATGATTTATGTGTAAGTAGACTAATTTATTAATTTAATTAAGTAATTAACCAGGATGAAAGTAATAGACTAATAAATTCGATTTTGGAAATTAGTAAATGTCAAGTCATAAAAATAGAGATTGGCCTATGAGAATTATTATTGAGTACGTTCTAAATTTGTATTAATATAATATAGAGAGTGGGGAATCAAATATAAGCGAACACTCCTATCCAATCACATTGTACCTAATAATAAAGTAGAAAATTTAACATGAAATGTAGTTTTAATAGGTTTTAAGTTTTTATTTAGATTTTTGATATAAATAAATATAAAAATAAACTTACGTAGATTGATGTTTGGTTGTGTATCCGAGTTAGGTCTTTCATTTAACATATTGTAATCAGTAAGCCGGACACAGGTACCTACTACAGAAATAATAGTTAGGTTACGCATCTATTCAGAAGATCATACATCATCATATACTATCATCTGGCCTTCAGTGTTCTGATATTTTTGATGATCATTATAGAATCACATTTACTCTGAAAATGATAAAATAAACCCATTTTAAATAGTTATCTGTACACCTATATATATTGGTTTTTATATCAATTATTGTAGACGAACAATAATGAAACCTAGGTACTTCACAATCGGCCATATTGGAAACGGAATATATTAATTTGGTGTTAGAGTGAAAAAGGCTGACACAGTGACACCCAACCAGCGAATTCCGCTAAACTAAATTGGGTTCAGACTCATTCGAAAAAATTAGATGTGGGACCCACTGACCAGTAATCACAGACGCGAACCAGCCGGATGAAAAAATCTAATTATCGCACAACCCTCTGCGGGATGCTTGTAGTTGGAAACAAACATGACGACGGCAACGTTGATAACAGACAGACATTTTGAGCAATGGCCAAACGGTGCCCACTTAAATACCTGGGCACCTGGCTTATTACGGTATCATTATAAAAATATAAATGAGCGTGGTCAAAATGTATTTATTACTACGCTAATACGCTATATTATACAGTCCAGTCATATATAGGTATGTGATAATCTCACATACCTAATCGTGCGTAGGTGTCCATATTTTTCACTGCTGATCGGCAAGCGATGGTGGTGATAATTGACGGTGTTCTAGACTAAATCCATGACGATCGATGGGTGCAGTCAACGGGTGGAAAAGTTTGTGAAAATTTGCGGATCGTTAGCATCATGCGAACGGCAAAAAGAAAAGTTGTGTCACAGTGGTTGTTGTGTTAGTGTATACATGACAACCACAGTCTGCGCATTCGTCTCAGTTTTTTTTACGGCGAGGGGTTGGTTTAACGCCTTTGTACAAGGTTTTAACCGCTCGGACGTCGGTAACCACCCGAGGAGTTCATATCAAATGATAATGCATACGATGAAGATAATTCGTCGGCGCGGAGGTAAACATCAGGACCTATCGGCATCACTGCTTGTTAATCAATAAAAATTTATTTTCCAGAAACCGCTGAGAAAAAAGACACCTAGAGACTTGCACCATATCACTGATAATATGTTTCATTATATTAGGGTGTGTTTTTTTTTTAATAGTCTAATAGCCGGTATAGACCAATGAATTTCTTCCCTATATTTCAATGTACACCGAGCAGCAGGCATGATTATTTGAAGAAAACAAAGTTACGTTTCATTTTTTTTTAATTTCAATCTTTATCTTTTATATATTTGATTTAACGTGATGACAATAAATTTAGACACAAGTATATCACAGTTAGTGACGGCGAAATCTAAACATGATAAAAATCAAGAAGTAGAATTACATTTCCAAACTATCATAATTTATATTTTATTTGATGACTGTTAAACGGTTTGTAAATAGGAGGTGAAATGAAGAACGATTAAAAAAAAACATGAGACATTGCTTAAGACCTATATACGAGGTGTCGATATGTACCCTAAGTATAATAAGTTTATGATACGGATAATATTCAAATTATCCGGATAATTTACAGACTATATTTTATTTTTGTATAATTCTCCGAGGATAATTTTCATGTTCACTAACATACAATTTGTTGGTACCCAGATTACCGACAATCAGTGTTCACCTAATTTAATTTCAAATTTAAATTAAAATAAGGAATAAAATATTAATTATAAAAAATGAAGAAGTAGGTAACGTTTCTGCTGTACAGTAACTATATGTGTTGACTGCGATACTGTACATTAAAACGAATGTGTTGAATGATAAATTATTACTTTTTAAAAAACAATTCTGAACGAAGACTTCTATCAACCAATATTACTTAGTATATTTAATTTTATATGTATACTGCTATTATAGTTATTTATTAAAATATTAGTAATTAAGTAGGTTGAATAAATGTATACTGAAAACTTCATATTTATCATAATATTAATTACTATAGCTATCTCTTGACTTTACCACAGAAAAATAAATTAATATGGATATGCACCTCGCTTTGTGAACTAATTCGACTATGATTAGCCATCCGATTGTGTCCAGTGACGTATTTATGGTGGAAGGGGTAGTGGGGATATGGAGAATATATCCCCCCCTCACCTTTTTTTAAAACAGGTATAAGCGGTACAGTTATATTGTTATAAAATGCCTTACATGGAGTAACTAAAGTCAACAGATTACAACAGCAATAAAAAATTATTTCATATCTCTTTCCTTAAGAAAATACTATATACGCTTTTCTGATTGTTGCATATTAGTTATAAATGTTATAATAATTGGTATATTTTTAATATAGTTCAAAGTATTCTTTAAATTCTTCTGATATCTCTAAGAATAATTTTTGACACTTTCATTAAATAAATTTCAGTATTTTTTGAATCTATGAACAAAAAATACAAGAACAATTAAATGTTATTTGGTTTTATTAAAAAAAAAAAATACTACAACAATGCATGATGATTTGGCCATTTTATACTCTATATACCCGGTACCGACAACCAGCGGCCCTCGGAACTTTTTTCTGTGGCCCTCCAAATATATTTCAGGATATTTCAAATTTAAATTTTATATCTTAAATTGATATAAATTAAATGTAATCATGGCTATTATACAACAATGTGCACATCTCATGAGATAAGCTATGAGCGAGTACGTAATCTAATCGTATATGATGTATCGTAATACATATATATAAACAATAAATTATATTTTTAATATTTTAATTTTGAATGCGACTCTCAATGAAAAACTGAAAAAAATTATGGCCCATGTAGGTAAAAAGGTTGCCAACCCCTGCTTTATACCAATGTTTTGTTTTATATTATTTCTGTAACCAATGGAAACTTTATGTATAAACAAAACATATTGATTTTTGATTTTCAATTTTCAATTGTTTAAATTAAAAGTCATTCTATGCCATGCCAACTTATAGCGAAATTATTAATACAACTTACATTTAAATCAGTCAAGTAGTTTCTTAAATAAGCGCTTTCAAACATACAAACTATTCAACTTTATAATATTAGTATAGATTATAATAGTTATATAGTATACATATTTTACCTAATATACTCATATTAATTAATTGTTATTAACTTTTGAATCAATACTAATTAATAATTACTATAAAACAGAGTGAATAGGTTTTTTTCTAAAATTTGTTATGTATAGTCAAATAAAAGTTTCTGATCTCATTAAATAATATTTTTGAACTATTCAATTATAACAATATAGTAAAAATCATTATTCTTCATCTAAATATCTTATACAAACTATAACTTCAAATGAATATAAAAATTTAATTTTTGTTGCATATTTTTTTAGATTTTCGGTTTTCAATAAGTTATATTAAATTAAGGACCTTACATAAAACCTTTAAGATTAGGTAAGCCATATAAGTTGAACATTTTATAAAATTTTGATTATAAAATAATTTGCAAAATTTCGTGATTTTGACGAATTTTGTCTAAATTTGATATACAAAAGCTTTGTAATTAAAATCGTGACCACATTTTTTGTTGATATCTTTAAATTTAAATAAAAACTACCAATGTTGGATCTTGTACCAACATTTTAAACTTTCTCACTACGCCTAAAAATATATTGTGGCCTATTGGGAATCTTTATAAAACCAATAAAAACTGGTTTTTGATCGACAATTATTGTGTATCGGCAAACTCAGTATACAAGTAAATCTATTTTTGAATACAAGTACAAAAAGGTACCCAAATTAAGGACTATGTTTATCTCTCCAAGTAATGCATAAGAACAATAATCACTTCCTATAGGTACAATAAATAATCGATAAAATAAGGTACCTAATTATTAATTATAATAATTAATATAAACTAGTTTATCAGAATACTATATAATATATAATCTATAGATAATAAAATACATATACATATCAGGACACTTATATTTGAACAACCCATGGGCTGTGGGTTGCGTGCCCAAAAATAATAATATAGATATTGATTGAATTATTGGTTAATTACCACTGACCATTTGCCTCCCCTTCGTCGCATTTCAGGAATGCAGACAAGGATACTACTATAAAAGAAAAAAAGTTAACAATAATATTATGGAAGTACCTATTTTTAAATTTGCTTTGAACGTGTTCATTTGATAAGCAACAAAAGTAGAAATACTATAAATTATACAGATAAAATTAAAAAAATGTCCAATTATGTATAAAAACATAACACGTTATAATATCAGTCCACATAAACTGTTTATAGAAAGATGTTATAGCGTATATATTTCGAGTAAAATTTATTGAAAATATAAATTATTTAATTAAGTTTTCTTGTAATTTACGTGGATGAACTATTAATTATTTACTGAACTATGACGAGTTAAAATTATATATAAATATGTAATATGTATATTTATTTGTTTATCCGATGTCCGCATTATAGACATATTATGTTGTAGTACCTATTATTATTATTATTATTATACATTCATAATCACAATAGTCAAAATAAATCGAAATGGTAACGCGTTATAATATACTACAATATTTATAATTATTATTCTTATCCTCATAAAAATAAATTCAGTGGCGTGTTGACTGGGTAGGCCGACCAGGGGGCTAGATAAATTATTGAGTTCGAAATACCGTTTTTGTGGTAAACTGAGTCCCGGATTTGAAAAGGTATAAAGTAAACTGAGTCCCTGGTTATAATAGGTTTAGTTTCCAAAACAGCACATTTTCCTTCTCACTTTTACAGGCTTGGTACTATCTATTGTTAACATAACTGACGTGGTTAAAAATGTGCTTTTTTTTGCTTAAAATATCTAATTTAATTCACTACGTTGTACATAAAAATCACAACTAATTAAATATAGAATATACAAATTCAAGTCAAATTATTTTTTTTATTTATTACTTTTTATTTATTGTTTTTTAGGTACATGGTAAAAATTTATTTAATATATTCAGATATTCTTAACGAATTCAAATCTTGAAATATTTTTATTTTCATATTTCAACATTTCTTGTCTCAAAAAAATTGTTTTCTATTGTAATTATTTTCATTATAATAACCTACCTCTTTGCTACGTATTTATATATATACACATAAGATATATATCTATTTGAATGTATTTAAGTAAGCAAATCGGTAATCGATAATTCACTATACAGTACTGTCAGTACTCATTGAAGAGACTTTTTATTTTAAAGTAGGTACATTGTCGTTATTTATAAATTATTCTTTCGAAAAATATTATTACTCGGGACTTAGTTTACCTAGCACGTTAAAGTTTTCTGGACTCAATATTTACCTACCACCAATATCCACCCAATTATTTGGGACTTAGTTTACCACTCCCGGCCGACAAGGCCCGGACCTACCCAATTTTTATTTGACTGTTTGGTTCCATGTGATAGGAAAAATCTTCGCTAATAGTTATAAACACACTTATACACTACAAAACAAAACTGACCTACCCAATTCTTTGTACTGAACACGCCACTGAAATTATATTATTTTAAACAGTACTCCAATTTCATTATGCAGAGAAAATTTTAACGTAATCGCGTAACGCATTACTTACGTTACCTACATTACTACCTTTGTCCCGGCGTTTACAAGTTGGGTCCGGGAGACCCTTATTTAATCTAGTTAGGTCCCGGTGTTTTTCAGATACAAAACTAATTGGGTACGGGATATTTTAGGGTACTACACTAGTTGGGTTCGTGCAAAAAAACATTTCCCTTCTCATGTTTACAGACTATCAGTGATCTATAAATAGAACTGAGGTATGATTAAAAATATTTTTTTGCGGTTCTATGTATATTTTTTTTAAGTTTAGTAAAAAATGTTAAAATGTTAATATTAGTAGGTATATGTATAGTGTAAAATTTAAAAAAACATCATTAGGTATATATGTAGTAAAAAATGTTAAAATGTGCATATAAATTAATTGGTTTATTCATTATAATATTGGTCACCCGCTCCTTGTACGACAGTTTATTATTATATACTTCTTAGCTTGCCATCCTAGGCCAATCGCCTTACGTAGGAGTCTGGTGGTACAGTTTTTATAATGGGACCCAATTAGTTGTTTATCTTTATCATAAATGTTATCTCGGATCCAACTCGGTTACGTCCTTTTGTCCATTGTCCAATACGGCAATACTACCCAACAGTGGCCATTCTACCACTAGTACCACTATACCAATATATATATATATATATATAAATATACCAATATATTATGATGGTCGACCTATCGTTATTAGGTACAAAACGAATAACGATAGTAGGTAGGATTAGAACTTTTTTTTCATTTAGGTAATTACTTTTGGAGCACAATTGGAATGTGGAATTCATTTCTTAAGTAATGTAACATTTACACAGCTTTTCTTATCAAACTAAAAGAACTAAATATATTATATTGTATTGTTATTTTGATATTATTAGTATTATTGGAGAATCAATTAAAAATAGTTTAAATATGGTATGTATTTTTTTTTGTCAGTCCAATTTTAATTATATGCTAATAATAGGTGTTACCATTTATAAAAATACTAGTTGTTTTGCACATACACGCTCCAAAAATGTTCAAATTTTTTTTTAGTACCTTTTTATACATATATTCATATGTTATTACATTAAGCTTTTACCTAATTATATTTATTTGTTTTTAATTTATCTCTTATTTAGATGGAAACTTTGATGCAAATCTTTATGTAAAAAAAAAACGAATTAAAAGATTTATTTACAATTATTTTAAGAACGATACTTTTTAGTGAAGTAGAGTACAATATTATGAATAATATAATTAGTGTACATTAATTTACAAAGTAACATTTTTAAATTTCGTCAATACATTAAAAAAGAAACATTTTTAGGTGTCAAAATATATTGGTGATTTTTTGATTTTTTTTGTCATACATAAAAATGCATATTTCATGGACTTGAATAATTGTTCAGTATAAAAATTACTTAAATATTCAAAACATTAATTTTAAATACTAATTATTTGTTAAATATTTCGATCAAACATCTTGACGATAGAAAAATAAATTAACAACTTTCTAAATACCTAACAATAAAATCTTAAATTTTTTAACGATTATAGTACAAATAGTACAATAATTTTCATAAAAAATATAACACATCATTAGTTAGATTAAAAACTAAGTAGGGAAGGTAAGTACTACGTTTAACTACTACTTACTAGTACTACTTAATATGTTAGTCGAGATTAAAGAAACTGTTATGGCATATTTGAACTTTTGTATTATATTTGAACTAAACTGCAGTCTATTAAAAATAAAGGATTAATAACTTGGCCAATAGTACATTCTGTACTTAAATACAAAAATTGATTTAAACGGCATCTAATTACAAAACGAACAAAACGATAAGTCGATATAAGTAGGTAATTAATTAACAAGATTGATTTATCAAATATGTCATTTTTAAACAAAACAGGCCAAAGAAATTGCTGTAAATAGTTGGTCATTGAGTCATTCACATTATTCACACGTCACACCAATTAAGAATGAAAATTCTAGTACTAAATGTGATTTTTAACAATATTTCCCTCCAGTTTTCTTAAATAATTAGCATTGGGAATTGTTAAAATTATCGTACAGCAGTTCAGTGACGGATCCAGTTGAATTTTTTTTTTTGGGGGGAAGCCCCTAAAAAAATTACTTCTAAGCCATATATACATTATAATGATATTTATGTTGTTTATTTTAATGTTAATTTTATTTGTTTTCAATATAATAACGGCAATAACATTCCCAGTGGTTTCCAAAATAGATATTATGTACCTAATCAATTATAATTATTAAATTATCACAATATTTATTGTAAGTAAAAATAATGCCGAAGAGGTTTGGGGGGGGCGAAGCCCCTAGGCCCCCCTGGATCCGTAACTGCAGCAGTGGCTGGGCTTTCATATAAGCAGTGTAAGTATTGCTTACAAGTTACATTACAGTTGTAAAACGATATGGGTATATTTTTAAAAGACCAAAATAAAATTTAATTTAAGTAATTATTCAGTCTTAATAATGTAAAACTACATAATATTATTACATTATGTGGATGGTACTATTTATATTTTAATGTTATTTGTTGGTAATCTAAAAATAATATCGTCGGTTTCGCCGATTTCGGGCGTTTCGGCCGTCGGAAGATAACAAGCCGAAAATACTTGGTAAAATATCTCACGTAGCAGCAGCCAGCAATACACGAACATCAAGACAGCAGTACATTTTCTATGAATATGAGAAATATGATGTATTGACGTATAAGCAGAGATTCTAATCCCTTTTTCTATTTTGTTTATGAGACTCCCTATTATAGTTTATACTTTTATAATATAAAAGTAATTTTTTAGAATTAGTATATGGTAAAGTATAAGGGGTGGTAGTATTTTCAAACACGTTACACGTTACCAATCGTCGTGGTTTTAACTAACATCGTTATAATATTTATTCCTTTGGCCACTGCTACTTATTGACTTCCAACTATATTACTCAATGGTCGATATTCCTTATTTAGTGATTATAATCAATTATTATTAATAATTTTAATTCTCATAATATGATGAGTGATGTTCAGGGCTCCCACAAAGTACAAAGAGGAGTGGTGGAGTCAACGAGAACCAGTCGCGGGCAGCGGAGGTCCCTAAAATAAAACAATAATATATGCATATTATTCATTTAAATTGGAATAATAATTATAGTTGCACTCCAATCGCCATATTATCTTCGTAACATTGGTACCTATACAAATAATTTGATTTCTTACTACATCATTTTGTGTTACATTCTAATGCGCGAGCATTTCATCTAATAAAAGTATAAAAATCCGGTACGATAAGAACAATTAGGTAGGTAGTCATAGAAATTAAATTTGAATATCTAATGGTGCTATTTTTGTCGCTCGAAAATGAGATAATTATTAGTTTATATATATTTTATTTGCAAGTGGGTATTCCTATTCTGATAAAATGACCATGTTAAATACAAAATTGTTATTTGTCGTTCAGATATCTGAAATTTTATCATATTAATATATATAAGATACCTAATAATTACTTTATCAACGAACATGATCCAAACAATCTGCGATCATATTAATATGTTATTAGTTTATTACACTATAGCATGCTATTAAGTTTTTAACACAACCACTAATCAATAATTTACGTGACACCTAATTATTTTCGCTCTCCGAAATTTGTTATTCTGTCTGTCAACTTGAAATATAATTAAAACACGAAAATATAATTTTATAAGCAAAAATCTGGATCCGAGAAATGGAAAAAGAAAAACAGCAGTTTCAAATAGTCAGGTAATAAATACGGAACAAATCTAATTTACGACCCAAGCTCGTTTTTCAATTTTTTTTTTTCAAAATGTGTGTTTTAAGGCACTTAATTTGAATGTGTTTAAAAAAATCGTCGCTTTTTTATTATGGAAGTTATACCAAAAAAACCGGGAAACAATTGATTTTTTTAATATTGCGGTATCCTTGATAAAAATAATAAAAAACTACTTTTTTAACTAACTTTTTTTTAAGTGTTAACTTTAGCGTATAGTTTTTTTTTTAAGAAAATCTCTCGAGAAATCTATAAACAATAAGGCAAAATGTCTCGAAAATGAAGTTTGATTTTTTTTATAATATAAGGATTTATTGATTTTTTTTGATTTTTTAGTTAGAAACTTTTCCTAACCATTTTGTTTCAATATTTTTTGTAATCTTTCATTATATTATTTTTAGCACAGCTACAAATTATGTCTAGTTACTACTTTAACATGTTAAAATTGATTAAATATTTTTGCTCAAATTTAAGTTTTTTAAAATGCTTATATGAGTGCTGATAATGATGCTTTTAAGCGCTTATTTTAATGATTTTAAGTGCTATAAGTACCGAGCCCTGATAATAAGCTTCCATTAGATACATGAAAATAGTGAAACACATCATACCTACTTGTTATTGTTTGTGAAAAAATGTACATCAATCTTTGTTAGGTTTTGAAATAGAAAATGTTGGTCTATAATTACGATGGAGCTGCTGTGTTTTAGGCATACCATTGTTAACTGTTAAGCATCTTAATGGTATTTTATAATCATTAAATAAAGTTTAACTGAAATTAACGTACCAGGTAAAATTTATAGTGAAACAATAGTTTTAAACAATTAATTATCTTTATTTTAATGCATAGGCATGGCTAATTTTTACTTTTTTTTATAAATTAACGAAGTACCTATTTAGTTATTATTCAATCTAGAGGTACATCTCTTGAAATTTAGATTGATTTAATTAAAGAATTAAAAAATGAAATGAATGGCTTAAAATTGCAATGATTTTAGTGGTAAATAATTTGAACATTATACCACATATTCCAAAGGAAGGAAGGAGGGTAAAGAATAAAATGAACGTTTTTCATGACGAAGTTCGATCAGAGACTAACCTAATGAATTATTTATAGTACAGGATTCTTTTAAGAAGGATGTTATATTTAATAATTAGATGTTATTATAACCGACTTGACACACCGATTTGAATCACATAAAAAATGTTGTAACCTTTTTTCCCCTTTTTATGCTATACAATAATATCCCGTGGTTAGGTTAGGTATAACTTTAAATTAACTTAAAAAAAAATTATTGCAATATATTCTAACGATTTATTTTTTTATCCAATTATGTTTAATGAATTATTGCATTTAAAAATAAAATCATAAATTAGTTTTTTAAAAAGAAATTGAAGTATCATATTGATGACAACAACAAAAAAGTCGGCCCTTTTGATGATTCATCTTGTTTTCCTTTTGAAAATTGTATAAAGTCCCTAAAGAAAATGATTAGTCAACATCAAAAACATTTAGAACAAGTCGTTAATCAATACCAAGAATTTCTTGAATGCAGTAATAAACTTATGAAATCTAATTTATTTCCTTATTGTATTAAATTTAAGAAGCCTTATAATGATATGGTATATTATTAATACCTACTTCATAATTAATTTTGTTCAATTCTAATTTAAAAAATATTTTTTATTATAAACTTATGCTTCCTTCCATTTATCTTTTATATTTACTAAGTACTAACTTATAAGTATATACATTTTATTAAATTTAAAATTTTAATAGCAAGCCTCACTTTAAAACATAGTAACAATGAGCTTTTCTGTCAAAAATTACTGTTAAATGCAATATGTTCTTAGATAATTAAATCTTATTATTGTAATTTATACTTTTAAGTTTCAGATATATGCTTTAATGATTTGTTGTAATTTACACATATTTTAACTACCAAAATGTAATGATATTTCATCAAATATAATAAATTAAAAATATGAATTGTAAGCCACTATTAATAAAATAAACCATCAGCCAAAGATGAACATTTGCTATTGCAATTTGAAATCATTTAATGGGTCACAACAACATGGTTTACTATCTTCAAAAATAAATTCTAATATTAAAGTAATTTAAAGGCTGAGCAAGTTTTAATTCTTTAAGTTAATATAGAAAAATTCAAAAATTTAAGTTAAGCTTAAAATTAAAATTTACTTTTCTTTATTTTAACTTTTAAAAGTTACATGTTAATTAGAAAAAATTTAACTTCAATCAGTTAAAAATTAGATATTTTTTTAAATATAATTTAGAATTATACCTTTTTTTAAAAGTTTAATAAAGAGTATTTTAATATAATATTAGTTGCACAATTAAAAAATTAAAAATGTTTATACTAAAATTAATAGCTGCAGGTACTTTCATCTTCAAATTAGGTTCAAACTTGATATTTTAATCAATGATGGAATTCAATAAAATAATTAAATTATATTAATGTATTTTTTACCGGGTCCACAACTTTTTCTGAAGTAATAATCAAACTTTTTAAATTATTATAATCATGTTCATTTTTAAAATGTAATTAATTACACATATAGTATTAATCAATTGTATTGAATAGTGAGAATAAAGCATTTAATTAAACTATAATTTTATTTTACCAAATCAAACGTCATGTATAATAATATTAAAAGTAAAATAATATAATTAATGATTATTATTACCTAACTAAGTTTTTCTGCATTCACACTTTAATTATCAGCAAAATATATACAGCTTAAGAATCCCTCTTAATAAGTGTATGTATAATATATAATATATGTGTCGTAGGCCATATGGAAAATTAGTTTTTTTGCAAAATAACTAGGCTCTTTGCAATGGGGTAGCCCGTTTGCGAACTACTTATTATTTTTCTAAACAACTTGCTGTTTTTCAGGCTCATTGCATACAGACTAACAGTAGTTAGGCCTTTTAAGAATTACAATCATTTTATGGTAAAAACTATTTTAATTATTTTATTTTTAGGGTTATTGATAATAACACAGTACAATATAATATGTATTATGTAACATTGTAAAATGTAACATTATTATTCATTACTTATTACTTATTAATTTTCTACAGTTGTTGACTATTTGACTAGTTGTTTGATTGTTATCATATTATCATAGGCGCAATTTCAATAAAACAACTGAGGGTGCTTGAGCTCTTCATTTTCCGGGCATAGCGTTGAATAACTACTAATTGTAATATTATAAAAAAAGTATTTGAGGGTGCTACTTTTACAATTGGGGGTGCAATACCCTCTAAGCGCCCCCCTATTTGCGCCTATGCATATTATATTGATGTGCAAAATTTATTATAAATGTTATTACATTCAATTACCATTATATAAAATTATATTTTTGTATAAACTTTTATAAGATGTCATCTCTACTAGCGCAGCAAGTACTAAGCCATCCTGTTGTAGAAATTTGAACACATTCTTTCATAAAACTTCAAATCATGAAAAATGTGATTATTAAAATATAGATTATGTAAGAGTAAGTGAATATTAATATACTTATAGTAGGGTTAATAGGGATTTATATTGTTATCATCGCTTTTATTGGAGTAGGTATAATATTGCAGCATATTATAATTCTGTCATAATTAATAATCATATTTGAATTTTAAAACATCAATACTTGACTTAGTATTCCTTACACATAGTAAGTTATAATAATTTTTGAGGTATTATACTATTATTATAATACCTCCATTACTAAAATATATTGAAATAGTTACAGATTTTAATTTAATATAGATTTATTTATTGATTTTCTTGCATAGGTAATATTTTATAAAACTGTTCTTTTCAAAATTGTTAATAAATCAAGTAGATACTAGGTACCTATCTAACTAGTTTAAAAAAATAGTATGTATTGATCAACATAGTATGATAGCTGTCGCTGATAGCGCTGACTTTTATAAAACCAAATTAGTGGGTGTTATTACAGCTAAGTAATATGTGCAAAAGGTTTCAAGTCAGATATTGTTTATGTCATTAATGTCAAGTCACTTACAAAAATTAAAATGATTTAAGATTTAAAGTTCAATGAAAATCTGAAAATTAATATGTCTATGAGATAGAAATACCTTTTTAAACAAATTAAAAACAAAAAATAATGAATAGAAACGTTTTTTTCTTCTCCTGAAAAAATCAGCATTTTTGACTTGACACATTTCTCACAATATCCGTCCAAATAATAATAATACTTATTATTATTTTTGTTAGTAATATATAATAAAACTAGTAATTCAATATTTCAATAGTCAATAACTGTATAAAATTAATAAGTAATGAATAATAATGTTACATTTTATATTTATGTTACATATATATTGTACTATGTTATTATCAATAACACTAAAAATAAAATAATTAAAATGGTTTTTATCATAAAATGATTGTAGTTCTTAAAAGGTCTAACTGCTGATAGTCTGTATGCAATGATCCTGAAAAACAGCAGGCTATTTGGAAAAATAATAAGTAGTTCACAAACGGGCTACCCCAATGCAAAGAGCCTAGTCTTTTTGAAAAAAAAATAATTTTCCATATGACCTATGACATATGTATGTATTAATGTATTTATATAATATTAAGTTGTTAATTTAACATATAATTACATAACATTAAAGATTTTCAAGTTTTATTACAATAAATTAAAAATTATCAATAATTTATTAAACAGTAATTTAATATACAGTTTTTCAATAACACAATTGTAATACTGTATCATTTTTAGTGTTACCATCTTGGATGTGTTAAACTTAAACTATATAGGTATTATAGAATTCCGGCTAAACAGTTCCCACCCGTTCCCGGTTTCTAAAGGGGAAAAAAAAGGTATTATAGAATTATAAATGTGATGATGAGATTTTAAGTTATATTATATATAACGAACAAAAATATAGAATATTATTTTTAAAATTTTTAAAAAACAGTAGGTAACAAATTATTCAAAAATGTATCATCAGTAGATTAAATGGTAAAAATAATAAAATTTATCCAGATACAATTGTTTCAAAAGAAAAATGCTACTACATAAATCAAAGTAGGATATATTTTTAAAATTATAACTATATATATATTATATTATATTACCTTAAATTATTAATTAAAAATATAAATACTATAAAATAATATAGTAGTATCAATTAATAATAGACTGAAAGTATTATAAAAGTCACATACTCACATAACAAAATTAAAATTTTTGTTGATTTATTTTAAGTATAATCAGTAGTAGAGCAGTAGAATTTAATTTTTCTGATTACATAAAAATGTATTATTTATGAAATTAAGGTTTTTGTAGTAATTTATTCATGATTATTTTCAGGCTATGTACTTCAATGTATACTAGGGAATAATAATAGAGTAGTATTTGAAAAATTGTAAAATATTTTAAACAGCAATAACAAACTAAAAAATCAAATATTATGTTTCATTTTATTTTACATATAGTCTTATTTTGTATTAATATACAAAACTATACATTTTCTACATAATGGACTGGAATTTAGAAAAAAAAATCAAATTAAACATAAAAGTGTAATTCACAATATTTCAATGGTTTTATTTTTAAGTTTTTTTTCACTTCTTGTTCTTTTTTCCTTTGTCCTTTTCTCTAATTTATATAGTGTTAAACACTTTTGTCCTATACTTCTATAGGGCTCTGTCTACCCTCTTCTTTACTTACACCAGCAATTTATGTGTTTGTATTAAGATTTTTGATTCTGTTTATCCATCTCTAAATCAGTGTTCCCCTCTCTCTCATTCCTTCTACGTTAATTTATATAGCTAGTAGCAACTCTCACTGCCACCGATTCACCTCTCTTCATAACATGCTTAGATTATAACCAACTTGACCTATCCTCTCACATTTTGTTTACAATTAGTACCACTCCTACACTAGCCCTAACCACTCTTACTTTTTACTCTTTGTTCTGTTTTATTGTCCTCTGCTCAAGATACCACATTAATTAGTTCAGTAATATATGTATATATACATATAGTATATAATTGGCTATGGAAACTAAGTTTTGACTTTGACAACTAGGTCATGATGAAATTGTAAAAGTGATAATATAAAAACAATTAAATTTATAAATTCTTTAATTATAGTAAATCAAATACTTTTATTTGCTGGAAGAATTTTATGATATTGTTTTCATTTTCTGGATTTAGTTTCAAATTCATTAAATTGAGACTTACTTATTTAGAGTTCCACTCTGAATTTATTGAACTCTCTGCATTCTTTAAAAATATGTTTAATTGTTATAATATGGTGCTTAATTTATGAGTTAGTCTTGAGTGTCCAATCCTAGCTTACATAAAATATTTATTATTAAAACAACATATTATATTTTATATATTTTTAGTGCTTGTTGTAACAAATTATTTATTAAAAATTGTCTTTATAATTGGAATATTTAATAAATTTTATAAATATATTTGTTTACTGTTTGGAAATAGTTATATTTACTTATGTAAGTCTCATGTTTAAAAATATTTGATTAATTAAGTAGGAATGTTTGAAACTACTCCTACAAAATATTAAAATTGTATTTAAGAAATTGACTATTTATACATGCATAATATATTATACATGGAATGAATTAATAGGTTCTATTTTAAATGTCAACGATTAAAATTTATATCTATATTTATATTTATATAAGTTATTTTAATAGTAATTTTAATTATTTTATAAAAACAAAATTGATTTTCTAGTTGTTAAATTTGTTATTTTAATTTTATATTTGGTTTAAAATTATTACATTATTTTGTTTATTTTAAATTTATGTCATGTCAATTAATATAAATATATATATTGTATATTAGCATGTATAAAAAATAAAGTAATGTTTTAATTGTCAATAAGAATATTTAAATAAAATAATGGAAAGCAAACACTTTTAAGTAGGTATTTCATGACGCCTATAACCTTGCTTTTAGTTTTTTATAATAAAACATATAATTTTATATAATAAATAAATAAATAATCACTATAATTAGGTATGTACAATAGTTTTAATCGTTGTTTGATTTGTTAGATAATTACAACTACAATGGTACGAATTATTCTTCCTCTAGCAGGCGATGAGCCGATGAACGTTTGAAGTTTGAAATACATTAATGTTTTTTTTAAAGCATTTAAGATATTATCCGTAATATTGAGCATCAACCATAGTATAAAAATATAAATATAAATTTGACACAAACGATAAATAAATAATAATATTGACTATGCTGCTATGGATGGATGGTATACATTTTTCTTATTTTACACCTATATATTCACCTTCATATTAAGACGATATTCATTTCTTAATGAAGTTGTACATAAGATCTCTACATTTCAAAAAGAATTAAAGATACTCAATTAAGATTGATGTGATAAAAAATCAAGAAATTTTGATGAATTTAAACACAAATTTAATCAATTTAGTTTCTATTAGACAGACTATAGATGTTTCATCTGGTCTAGTTAAAACATGCCTATAGAAACTATGGATGAGTTGAAAGGAATTGATGCAGGTGTCCACAAATTAAAATCTTTAGTAAATTGTAAATAAATGATCTATTAAATTAAACATAATAATAAATTGTTGTTTATTTAGTATACAATTTTAAATTTTTTGATGCTAAGCTTACAACATAAACATATATGTCAATGAAAATTACAGTACATGATAGATTAGCAACATATTTAAACACGCAAGGACCTCAAGGTAGACAAGGAGATAAAAAAAATGTATTTAGCAAATTTAAAGTTTTCCATTATTATTGGTAATAAATAGTTTTTATAAATCACACACCATAGTCAATAAGGATTTTAATAATCAAATATTTTAAGTTTATTTCATACTGTAAAGAGCAAAATATTACCTATGTTTTACTACATGATTTTATAACTAAAATTTTGATCTATATATCTGTATATTAATTTTGAACTATTCCAAAACATACAATTATAAATGACCTATTTTATAAATTTAATTTATGAACAAGAATATCTGGCTAAAACAACAATATTCTGATTTTATAAAATACCTATTATAAAAGAAAAATTACTGTAGAAATTACAAGACGTATAAGAAAAAAAATGAGTAGTTAACACTCTTAATTGTAATTTTTAATTTTTTAATATTTTAATTTTTATTAATCTATATTTTTAGTGATTTTTAAATTTTAATTAAGTAATGATTATTAATATACTAATGTATTTATATTGTTTGTATTAGGTAGTATTAGAGATCATTTCACACATAATTAAATTGTATCATTATATATATATATATATATACAGGGTGTCCTGTAAGGATTTACCCAATGCAATACATATATCCTGAAATAATGGAAATATCATAATTCTGGTTTTTTTAATAAGATTCGCAGGGACAAGAACTACAAATATTATATGTTTAAAATGTTGGAAAGTCAATATTTTTTAAAAAAAATGAACTCTACAAAATGGCTATTTTCAATTTTTTTTTAAATAATCAAATAAAAAAATTTGTTTTTTTTAAAACTTTTTTATTAAAACATTAAATATTTATAGTATTTATTCCTTGAATTTTATTAAAAAAAACCAGAATTATGATATCTCCATTACTTCAGGAGATATTGCAATGGGTAAATCCTCATGGGACACTCTATATTATCATTGTAAAACATATTATTTATGTATAGCCATATAATAAGTGATGTAAACATTTACAAACAAATGTGCTTATTAATTTACACTTACCAGTTAGGCGTTAATGTAGGTATTATAAACTAGTTTTGTGTCATGTTCTCTGGTCGATAATATATGCTAATTATTAAGAGGCAGCAATACCCGCATGTGTTGTCTCCGTCTTACAAGTACGTAACATAGCAAATTTATGCTCAGCAGATCACATTTAGCTCCGTTAGTTTAAAAATTAGAGTGAATCGGCCTATTGGCTATTATGAAACTTGTTGGTAAGAACATTATCTGTGTTTGTATGTTGGTTTTTTTTACGATTATTAAGTTTTTAAGTGAGTTATGGGCATTTTTAATTTACGCTAAGTTATATACGCATAACTTATTAAAAAATTGAACTATCGTAAAAAACCAACACACAAACACAGATAATTTTCTTACCATTAAGTTTCATAATAGGTCGATTCACTCTAATTTTTAAACTGGCAGAGCTAAACGTGATCTACTGAGCGTAAATTTACTATGTTACGTACTTGTAAGATAGAGACAACACATACGAGTGTGACGCCTTAATATTTGTGATAAATTTAAGTATAGTAAATATATCTACGTTAAATATACAGATTGTCTAAACGATTTACGATTAATCTCGACGAATTTCGAACTAATGATACACGTAAATTATCTTAATAAAATACCAAATTCCTTTGTATAAGACACGTTATTTGGTGTTCAATGTTTATTTAACCATATCTACAAATATTAAACACATAATACTCGTATATATGATGTGACTTAAAATACAATACTCTTAAAGTCTTAACTCTAATGAACAAAACTTTCGGTTTTCGGATACATCAAATAAAATATGTTTTGACTACATAACCATATTTTGTACGTGTACAAATGTATAATTAAAGAAAAAAAGTGGGCAAGTGGGTATCACTCTGCTGTATAGTAGAGATGGAGAGTAGGTCACTGGTCGTGTGGATGTGTTAAATTTGAATGCAATGACGGTCGACGGGTATCATTGTATGCGAAAAACGGTGCTGAACAGAGATGATTTGCAGTCAATGATAATTAGTAGGATGTATTATATAATTATTACTTATATTTAAATTGTAATATATCGTCACTTTACGCGATTTCGTAAAAAATTAAATTTCATACGCTCATAAAATGTTTTCTATATTGACGCTGGAATTTTTTTTTACAGTTACTTATAGGACAATTTATGGATAACCTTGTATTGGATTTTTGAACCTTAATCATAAAAATTTTATGAATTTTCAACTTCAAGATTCTTTGCAAATTTTCGCGATTTTGATATATTTCGTAAATATTTGAACTTTAAATGCTTATAAACAAAAATTGTGACCAACGATTTTTGATTTTATTTTACTACGATAAGTTCAACTTATAATAAACCTTGTATTCAATTTTAAAGATTTTTTGGACAGCCAAATTTTTTTTATCGGCATTTTAAGAAAAAAAACTTAAAAAAGTCAAAAATTTTAATTGTCTATAAGTAGCTTAAAAAAATTCTAAATATTTTGAAAATTTAATCGTAAATAGATAACCATAATATAAACATTTGGTGAAAATTTCAAGTATTTACAATGATTCTTTTTTGAGTTACAGCAAAATCAAAAAATCGATTTTGTCAAAAAGTGGTTATGCGTAAAAGTTTCCGTTTTTCCGTAATTTTTTTATGGTTTTTCCCGACGCTTTTGAAAACTACTGGAAATTTTTACTTTTGACCCCCAAAGTACCAACTAGATGAATTTTCCTATTCAAAGAAGGGCTGAAGTCAAAAATCGAAGCATTATTACTACTCCAAAACGTGATGACAGACACAAAAAAAAAAAAAAAAAAAAAAAAAAAACACACATCATTGTAAAATCAATACATTCATCACTTCGTTCAGAATCTAAAACTAATATAGGCTACTACTACTACTACTAATCTACTATAGATTATACTTCATGTTTGGGAACTATTTTTTCTGATAACATGACACGCTTTTGGGTTCTATGGTAATTGGTATATAATAAATACATAGGTAGTGTGTCGTGTGTATAGGTATTTTGTGTACTTAGTACTTCTTTACGTAAAGTATTCATTTTTTTTTCTATATAAGTTGCCTATACATAAGTTGAAAGTTAGAAATCACATATTATTATAAATTATTGAACATGAATTAAAACTAAAAAGCCGTATTAACGAAAACGAAGCCGTAAGCGGTAAGCGTGTCATGCCAACGCGTACAAACTTTCACAATATAAATCGATAAACGCCGCGCAACTCCCATACGCGCAAGGTCGCGAAAGGAGGCTTACTAGTACCTTACTACTATACTTACATAATCATAGTTGATTATAATAAAATGTGATATCGTAAATCCATCTATAATAACCATTCAATTTTATTTTATTTTTTAATGTTTTTTTTTGTATCTTGCATTATAATCAGTCGCTTGTCGTAAATGTGTCACTTTTATTAATTAATTAATACATTTTAGTATTTTACGATATACATTTTTCACATACTTAAATATCATTAATATTATTAATACCTAGTATAATATAGGTATAGGCCAAATTATATAGTTCATATACTTCTTAGCAAAGATATATATACCTTTTAGTGCCCAATTGTGTTATTACAGTTGAGTTCCATTGACCTAAATTTACAGCTAATTTTGTCCAAAAAATAATATTTTAACTTAAAAAATTTTTTAATAAAACATTTTCCATCCTATTTTACACATATAACCAGTATGCAACATATCAAAAAATTATAATTAGAGCAATTAATGCTGAAAAATTAACATTATTATTAATAACTAATTAAGTAAACGTGTATTTCATTGCAATTAAATTTTAGAATTTTGTATTGATATGTTTTTTTTGTCTGTATACAGTATACACGATAGTTGATAAGTAATTGATTAAGTATTTCGATCTTCAATTTTGATTAGGTAACAAATAACCATAGATATTTAAAATTTTCACAAAATATTTATATGATAATTTTCTATATATTAAATAATTTTCATAATATTTTGAATTTTTTTGAGTTATTTATAGACATTTGAAAAATTCTATTTTTAAAAATATGTATCAATAAATAATTATTTGCTTGATATAAAAATCTTTGACATTTTTTGATATAAGGTTAATTAAATTATAAGCGGTTAAATTTAGAATTTTGTTTAGATTGTATACAATTTGTTGTATATCTAAGATTTGAATATTTAATAAAAGGTTTAACATAAGTTTTTTTACATATATTAAAAAAATGTCTACCAGAAAGTCAAATTAATTTTTTATAAACTTTTTACGTTAACATTTTTCTGACAATAGATATTTACTCGTTTAATAAATATTTCTTCCCAAACGATTTTTTGAAAAATTAAATTTTAATTTCTATAAATATTGATAGAAGTTTTTTCACAAGTTTGTACATTTAATAGAAAATCACACAATCCGTTTTTTTATTATAGCTACATAAAAATATTTAAAATATATAGATACAATTTTTTTATTTAAAATTCTAATTGTGACAACATTCGTCAAAATTACGAATATTTACAGATTGTTTTGCAGTTTAAATTCGATTTTGATACCTATAGGTAAGGCTTGAAAATGTATTACAAAGTTTCTTATAAGTAACTCATACTAAAACCAAAAATCAAAAAAAATATATAAACATGATTTTTTCCATAGACATTGTAAGTTGGGAAAAAGTTGTATATTATATACTTGAACCATGGATACAATGGTATTAATTTTTTATTTTATAATTCAAAAACATTATTCGTGGAGGGACATGGAACTTTTACGTTTAAACTTATTTATTGGGTAGGTACATACGATGAAATTTTCAAATTTAACATACTATGTATTACTAATAATAAAATAAATTACTAGGCCTAATAGCCAAATATCAAAAAACATTATATGAAATAATATGTTTGGTGATATTGGCTGATAAACCGTCTTCATGTTCTATTTATTTTCTGAGTGCACTCAGAATCGTTTTTTGGATAGGTATACAATGATATATCATTGAATTCAAATGTAATAGATCCATCACAGTTTCTCACTCGACACCTATTGTACACTAATGCGATACATATAATTGTTCACTTTTTCTTATTTGGATATTTGCAAATATTGCTACCGATAAATTGACTGTCACTAATTAATAAATGTATGACAATAGTCAACTCTTTCTATGTTGTAGACTATAGTTCTGTATTTATTTCATAATGTTGAACTTTATTAGAGTCTTAGAGAAATATACCCTATTTAAATACACACAAGGTACTCAGAACAAATTTATCGTGGGGAGGGGGTACAAATCTTAGTAAATGGTATATAAAATATTGAACAATTTTTAAATGCATTTAAAACAACATATATATTTTCAGTACACATCAGTGGAGCATCCAGGGGGCCCGATTGCCCTCCCTCCGTTTTCTCAAAAAAGAATAGTTTGAAGTCCCTGATTTTAGTTTCTGTCGTAATTATGCTTCAAGGATAACAAAATTATAGTGATATATTTTTTTATTACTATTATTATAAAAAATATTGTTTTTTTATTCTGTACGAGACTGTGGAAAGTAACATTTGTATGTACCTAAATAAATACTTTATTAAAATTAATGTGTGACCTTTAAAAATCGGCCCCCCCTGTTATCTTGGTCTAGATCCGCTCCTGGTACACATACATAAATTAATAAGATTTGTTAATAATTATTTAAATACGCATAGCATATAATATAAAATAAAATTCAATTTTACAGCACAAATTCTTTTTTCTTTAAAAAAGCGGTTAATTACTCCCTAAGAACCGACATGAATATTTGTGTGTACTTACATTACGTATTGCTAAACCAGTCATTAGTCTGCTGTCTATCTTCAGCAATAACATTTCGCAAATATAGAAGTTCTTAATTTTTTTTAAAGAAAAAATGTACTTTCCAGCGACCAGCTTTGTGGCAAAAGTCATTAAAACTTTTAATACAAATACTTATGGCTACAGTTAATATATGCTTCAAGTATTTCGGTAGGCCGTTCTGGTATGGATTTATCTGACGAGATTTATCGCGGTTAATATAGTGAATCCAATTCAAAAAAACCGGAGTACAAATTAAAACCACTTGTCTTTATTGACGAATTTACGCATTTTGTTACCACGTTTTTGTCGACGAGCAATAATAATTGTTCTTGGAATTTTTATAAACTAAATTTTAAAGCAATTCAGCTTTTTCAAAAACTGATTAAAGTGTTTAATCTATATTATATAAATAAAAAAAAACTGATATTAAATTTCTAAGTTTGCGTTATGTAAGAAAACTTCAGGGTAGGGGGTTTGAACCCCAGGTACAGAATTAAGTGTACATAATATACAAGATGACTTGTCAAGACATATTTGGGTACAATAAAATTAAAAATAAGTATTTTAAAATAAAATAATATATTTACGTATATATACTTATTATAATAGATGTTATGCTATTGACATTTCTTTATCACATTATACAATACACATTTAACGAACTATAACATTAGAATAATGTTTATTATTGAACAGAACATTTTGAAATATAATTAATATAATTTCTTAATTCACTCACAGTTTGATTCAATTTTCTACAAGTAGTACGAATTTTACATTTTTATATTTTTGAAGTCTTTAAACACCTTTTGGGAAATAATGCATTGTAAAAATTATAATTGTTAATTTTAAATTTAGTGATTTTAAACTAAATAAATACGAAGGTAAAAATGTCCGCAGTTTTGAACATAATTATAAGATAACAGACAAAAATAGCCCTAACAATTTAAAACCACAATCAATCATAATGCTCTTTGAGAAGAAACCGTTAAAAAAAAATTCATGGTAGTGTCTCCTCGTTAATGCTACTAATTTAAAAGTATTATTGTAAAAAATTGTTTAAAAATTGTTGTCCAAAAATGGTATTTAAAAATATTTATATATATATTAAAAAAATCTAATCTAACCTGACTCAGCAGTGTGTCCGTTTTTGATATTTGAAAAAATGTGTTCCGAAACGTGTACACCTAAGTACCTAACTGGTCTCGCTATATATCGATATGCACCCCAGTTCCCAACTATTATTATTGCCCCTATATGACAGGCCCCCCACAAATATATATGTCTTATATACTATTTATGGGTTCAGTGATATACAATTATACGTACGATTATCCTTATTGGCAGCAGACTTGAGTATCTCTGTATGTTTGCATATGAAAATATTTATTTTATTTTATAATATTTAAAATATTGTATATAGGGACA
Organism: Rhopalosiphum padi; assembly: GCF_020882245.1. NCBI lineage: Eukaryota > Metazoa > Arthropoda > Insecta > Hemiptera > Aphididae > Rhopalosiphum > Rhopalosiphum padi. Next base: position 40,121,035 of record NC_083599.1, read on the forward strand.
TTGGTACAATAAAGAGGTTTCTAAAATTTGTTGGCATCCAAAAGTATTTATTAATAATTTCAATGCACCCTATAGGTTGTATACGGTTCCTTTATATTCTATAACAAAATTAATTAATTAATGCATCAAACACGCACGTTATATCTTTCATAAAATCATGTAAATATGTAATGATAAAATAAAAATGTGTATGATTACTTATTGTATTTGAAATAATTTCACGGCAGTATAGAACCCCCTAATTTTCGTTCGCAGACCGCAGTACTCTAGGGCAGGGATTTCTAACCTTTTTCCATCGCGGTCAACATTTTTTGAGCAATAAATAAGTAATGAAATTGAAGAATAGATAAGATTCAATATTATAAGTAATACATACTACAGTACCTATAATACCTATTACAGTGTATTTTCGTGGTTAGAAAACCCTGTCGATCACGAGTTCCATAGCATTATTGTTATTTCGGAGTTGTTCTATAAGTCTTATCTGACTAACGCGTAACTGCGCGAGTGGTAGATGGTAGATATACTGAAAGTCAGATAAGTGTATAATCGACGAGTTTTTCTATTATTAGCTATAGTATTAGTATATAAGTTGTTATGAATAACACCAAATGAAAGAATTGATAAATTAATTTTATTTGACTAATTAAAATATTAAATAAATTATAAACAATGAATACTAGTATATTATTTTCAAAACATAAATTAGCTTGGCATATCGGTTGAAAAACGCTGGCGAGTTGGATCCGGCCCGGGGGCAGTAGGTTGGAAACCCCTGCTCTAGGGTTCGACGACATATTGGTTGGAAATCTCTGGTATAATATAAATATATTTTTATAACCGACTCTTTATAAACATCGAGATTGTGTATGAAACAGTAGTACACAGACACACAGTTGCTACCATGTGCTATTAAATATAATATATTTTTTAATATTCAAATATAAATGTTCATAATAACAGTTTTTAATAATTCATATTTTTAAATAGACATAGTTAATTTATTAATAAGCCGTCAAGTGAAAAGTGATAATAAATATTAATCGCAAGAGCTTAATTTGAATTTATATATTTAGTATAATTGAAATATTGTAGGAACGTATATAATTAAATTTATTAAATTAGTCAATAGTATAGTTAATCAAAATATTATAAAAATATATAATAAATATATTAGGTAGGTACAATATAAGTAAAAATGTTGACTTATAACCTTGATATCTATAATCTGCCCCTGATAAACAATTTAATATGTTTAATATATTATCATATATTTTAAATTGGTCTTATTACTCATATATTAGTTGCTGTATTACGTGGTTCATTTTTTTAATTATCTATATATTTATTTGTGGTAAACATTTTAATATTCATTTGACTGTATTTTTTCTAATGATTCAATGGAAAAATATATTGTTGTGTGTGCATTGTAAAATTGATAGTTAAAAGTCCAATGAAATCTCTGGACTATTTTAATGTTCTGACATTAAATGAAGTTATGTGTCATTTTACAAAAATATTTTCACGATTGCTTACGGCAATATTTATTCTAATAGCAAATTTGATTTGATTTATACATTTTTAAGTCATTCGATACAAATATTGTTTGCTTGGTAATTCTCATAAAACATAAAATCTAAAATAATGTATGTTTTGAAAAATATAGTTATTCTACATGTGTAGGTATGTCATTTTCGACTATACACACACACACATACGTATATTTTTTTTATTATTTACAATAAGATGTTCCTAGCTTGTCTATATCTAGAAATGATAAAAAATAAATTAAAAATTTTGTTTTTTTTAAAGTGTGATGAATAATAATAAAGTTATAATGGAATAGTTACTACTAAAGTTAGACTATTAAAGGATTAAAACTAAAAGTATAAAACTAGAACACGTGAGAATAGTTCTTAAGAAATTAAGTCATACACGATCTTTATAATATAATATAGTAGATATACGGTAAGTAGATATTTATACCTATATTCTAAAAATATAAATTTTACGCGTTGAATAGAGTTAAAATTCAAGATGTAGGAATTACAATCGTATAAATTGTAATTTAATAATTAATAACGCTAGTAAATTATAAAAAAAAATGACGTGATATAGACAATATAGTTAGCAGCTTATTTCAACTGTTTGCAGCGCTTGTATATTATAATGATATAAAAAATACGATTAATCAAACCACAATATCGTTCATAGTAAGTTATTTCGCTATATAAGTACTATTAATTATTATACTACATTAAGTATGTGTGTGTGTGTGTGTATGTGTATACATGTGTCGTATTTTATCGAGTTATTTGTTTTACTACGTTTCGTCGTGAACAGGAATTTTTCTTTCTTAACATAAAAATATTAAATTCATTACTGTAATGAAATTTTAATGATTACCCATATATAATAATTTAATGTCTGAATTAATCGTAAAACTTATCGATAACAATTGACAACGAACGTCGTAATTACGTTCAAAATAATAGGTTTATTTTAATTTATATCATAATAAATATTAATATTATAGTACATTGTGGACTATAGTACAAAATAATAAATTTATAATACACTTAACGCTAATTGTTTTGTTTTGGTCAATGATTGTGTAATAGGTATATTTTCAAAAACTGTTCAGTGTTATTCTTGTACAAGTTAAACAACAAAAGGGGGCTTCAAGTTTTTACAAAAATTGTTTTTTTACCAGTTCAGACTGAACAAAAACAAAACAAAAATGAATTTAAATGAACAAAACAGAGGCCGGATATGAGGTAGAAGGACCGTGTGACGTGTTATTTAAAACCGAAAGCGATAATTTGGTATTCTAAAAGGGTGGGTGTTAAACAAATTCTGTTGTTCGTTGTTTTGGATAAGGCTGTATATATTGTTTGTCTAAGAGAATAATATTATATCAACACAAATGCACAATATCAATACATAACTATATTAATATATTTTCATCGTTGAAAGGATATTTCGGTTGTAATAATAATAATATAGGTAGGTAATGTTAGTAGTAAAATAATGAACGACGGAGCCAGTGACGCGTAACAGAAAAAAAAAATGTTTGAAATGTCAAGAGAAATTAGTGGTAAATATCGTTCGTCGAACAAACGCCGAGAATATTATATTACGCGGAGTGTGCGAGTGAGAGGGGAAACGCAAAAAAAAAACGAAAATTATCGACCGCCGCAGACAACGACAGATGGTGGCGGACGGCGGTGGAGCAGCTCAACAGCTGGGGCCCTGTGCGTGACGAGCACACCCGACAAGCGCGCCAACGCAACAAACGAAAGACACTCACCGTGCTCCAGCTGCACCGCCGTTATTATATCGTGCACATACCGAGGGGATCCGGTGCGAGTGGTTCTCAAAATCGTTGCGCGCGTGTTGACGGGATATATTTTATTTGTATCGCCGCCGACACCGTTACCACCGCCGCCGCCGCCGCCGGTCAATGATCGCGTCGACAATGAACGCAGAACGCGCGATCATTACACAGGCGGCGATGGTGTGTTGCCGCTTGGCACGTCTGACCTTGAATCGACGCCGGTGCGGAGAATAACGATTCCCCTTTGGAAACGAAAATCAACAGACTATTATTATATTGTTCCGACTTATAATACGATGTCTCCCCAAAATATTATTAACGTTATTGCCGCGGTGCTACACCAATGAAACAGGGAAATCACCCGCCGGCCGCCACGCAAAACGTGGTGTTTGAACAATGTTTTATTATGCGTCGTCACCGGCGACATCGGTCGTACGAACTATGCAAACGGTATAATATCATTTACATCGTAAATATTATAATGTGTCGCCGCGCTCGACGTGATTATCTACGTCGGTAGCGCATTGCCACTGCGCCAGTTTGGCGGAAAGCCAATCCGCCAAATATTATTGTCTTTTACATACATTACATTTTAAGCGAAAAAAATTTGTCAATTTTAACGTGCTAACGTTTCATTATGGGTTGTTCTTTGGGTTTAATAAACCACGCTCGGAATGTCACATTTTGTTTTTCCTCGTTTTTTTTTTTTTACTACCTATCTGGCTATGTTGTTATAAGCACGGGCGCGATTATATTAGTTATTATTGTACTTAGTGTCCGGAATAACTACCCCTGCAATTTATAATATACAATCTATTAAACATTTTCGTAATTTTCCATTTGGTACGTTTTATATATAGCTCATAATATTTAATACTTTCTTTTTACTAGTACAATAAAGCATAGACAACATAGTAGTAAATATAAAACATTATTATTTATGTACGTACACATATATATATATATATATATATATATATGCATAATTCATGTAATATTAATTATCTAGGTATTGTGATAGGTAAAAAAATTAAATGCATTATTTGACAAAATTGTATGTAAGTAAGACGACTAAGACGTACTTATAAAATATTTGAAAATTGTAATTAAAATGTATTGAACATTTTCTAAACGATGACACAATATTAATTATATATACCCTCCATTATAAAATTAAAAAACTACTGATGTCAGAACTCAATTCTAATACGATCATTCGCGTAAAAAGGCGTGCAGACTTATGGGAATTATTAATTTGTTAAAATTAAATTACTTTACGTACTTACACAAACTAAAATGTACCATTAATCAATATTTATATTATTATAAAAAACAAGTAATGTAGAAAGGAAATAAATTATATACCTATTTCAGAAATAATTTTAATTCTGTTGTCTTCGTCTTATGAACGTACAACATGGCAAATCTATACTCAGCAAATCTAATTTTGTGAAGTAAGCTTTAATTATCTATTTTCAAATTTAAAGGTAATAATGTTATCTTTGCTTGCACATGACTTTTTATGATGTTTTAATTCTTAAATAAGTTATGAGTGTGTTAAATATTACAATTTAGAAATTCTTTAACTCGTTTAAAAGTTAACATATTGTAAAAATCTTCGTGAAAACACAGAAAATATTCATTACGTTGAAGTTTGTTAATATTTCAATTTTCTCTGTTATTAATTTTTATTCTACAAAATTGGTTCTGCTGAACATAAAAATTGTTTTTAGATAAAATTAATTGACTATTATCGTATACACTACGGGGTATTTTTTATTAATACATTTAGTTAACTTTTATATTTAATATAATATTTTATTAATTTAAGATCAAAACTTCACTATTTGTTCTATATAATTTATGTATGTTTATTGTTAATCAAAACAAAAAGTACATTTATTTTCAGAATTTTAAGTTTGTATTTGAAAAATATAGACTTTAGCCTATAGGCGCTATTAATGAATTTGTTCATATTATTATTATATTTATAAATTAAAATATCATCATATTACTATTAGAATACAGTCAAGTAGGAAATCACACCAGCTGAAATATAATTATTATTTATTTATTATTTACATGAGAAAAATAATAAGTATTTTAGTATTGTTTAATAATGTATCATTATTCATTATGTTTTCTATAATAATATTATCGTTATTTTATACTTATAACTAAACTAAAATGATTAAAATGATCTATGAAATTAATTTTAATAATATGCACGATGACACGTTGGAAATTTTATGATTAAAAATATAATGTGTATAGCTACATGATTTTAAAATATCAAGTAGGTACTCCAATATAATTGTCATGTCAACAAAAGATATATAAAATGGTATAAAGCAAAAATATGTAGGTGGATACTAGATATTATCATAAATATCTTTTAAATTATTCAATATATTAATATTCATATGACTATAAATAATAATTTCGTAACCTTTTGAAGTATTTGATAAGTAATAAAAATTAATTCTAATGAATTGCAGCCACGTATTTTTTTAAAAATAATATCAGTAATATTAGTATATGTACTATAATTTATAAATGTTGTGATATCCACTTTGTTTAGAATACCTACCTAAAGAATAAAAAATTTAATTATTTAGGTACCAAACTTACAAGAAATATTATTTCATTATAGTACTTAGTTTATAAATCATAATATATACGTATAGTTCATGTAGTTATAAGACAATACTACGGAGTACAAATATTAGTAATATTACAATAGATAATCGAATGACATAAAAGTAATATCAGTTAAATTATTTACAACATTTATATGAATCTTATTAACATTCTTATTAAGTTATTTTAATATATTATTTGATTTAAATAACATTTAGAAAACAAATTTTTTTACTGGAATTAAACATTTTAACATTAAAAGTAGAGAAAAGAATGATTACCAATAATTACCATTGTTGTGTTTTGTTCGTGTTCAATTGTTATGTTGATTGATGAATAATATTTTTTATAAATCTGTTTTCATAATTACATTTCATAGATACACCACTGATTCAGCTATGAAAATTTGGTTGTATCAGTTGTCTATATTTTTCATAATATTTCTATCTTCGAGTTCGACATTTTAATGTGTTTGATTTTTCTCGTAACGTTTTGATCTGGTAGCAGTAATTGAAATTGGAATACCCAATATTTATATTTATTTATATACACATGTTATACTTGTGTTATAGCCTATAGCCTATAGGTATATTATATAATATATCTATTAACCAGTTGTGTTTAGATAATGTTTAAATAGTACTTGTGTTGGGCCATATTGTCATACTAAACGCATAAGCATGCGTACGAATACAGCAAATGGTGCTTTTGCTTCACCTGACTATTTATTTTGGATTTAGTGCACTGGAGAATATTTTTTTAAAAGCATCCCATAGTGCCAATGAATAATTTAATATTAAGTTTTAAGTCTGGAGACCCGTATACGGTACGTTACTATAGTAGATAATCTACTACTTTTTATTGCCGATACTAGGCAAACCTTTTATCATTAAGAACTTTTTTTGTAATCTTAATTTTTATATTTATTTTCTAAAACGGAAAATGTAATTCATCCGGAAAGAGGAAGTATAACCACTCCGTAGATATATTTTTGTTAGAAACACATGACATTAAAAATAATTGTAAAATTTTATTTACCATTAAAAATATATTTATAAATGTATAATAACAATCCGGCAATGTTGCATCAGATTGTAATGTGGCGTTCAGTCGTATAGAAAAAATGTTCTTTGTTGTCTGGGTGACTGGGTACCACACACAAGCGCATAATACCTAATCTAAACCTAAATAAGGTACGGCGACACGCCCATAATTATATTCCACCGGGGGTTGACTAACCGGGTATTTTGGGTCTACAAATCATTTTTAAACCAGATGATATTCCGGGGCTCTCAGGGGTATTCTTTGTTAACCATTGATTTAGAATTCTATAGAACTTATAGAACTGGGATAAATTATTTTTATTGCCAGTAGGGGAGAACTGAGGCAACATTTTTACTAGCTCTTTAAAATTTCGTTGGCTCAAACATCTAAAACCCAAAAATATCAATTTTCAATGACTTTCTGTCTGGGTTTTTACTAAGTATATGATAGTTCAGTCATCTTGTAAGATCAGAATCATGTGACTGGTTTCGCTTATATCATATAATCACACACACACACACACACACACACACACACACACACACACACGCACACACACACACACACACACACACACACACACACACACACACACACACATGCACGCACGTACGCACACTCGCACACACACACAAACGCACACACGCACACACACACGCACACACACGCACACGCACACACGTTTAGAATAAATACATACATAATATTAATAATATTATATACATAATTATCACTACTAAGCTTAGTACTGGTCTTCGTTTGAGAGACATAAAAAATGACACCAAGATAAATAGTTCATTATAATTATTAATTAATAAATATAACTCGATAGTTTAAGTGATCGAACATTTAATGAACCATTAATCATTATATCATTATTTTATTATAAAATTAATATTGATATTTGTTTGTACTATGAATTAACTATGAATTAGTATTATTGTAATAAATATTTTTTACTTAACATATAACTTCCAATAATAAATACCCTACATATTATATACTTACAATATAATATTACCTATATAATTATTATTTTCTATAATACATAGGTACTTTAGGTACTACAACTATACAGCATATGTTTTGTTACCTATATGCTGACTCTTAGAGTAAACCAGTTAAATATAAATATTGCATAATGCTAATTTATTAAACTGAATTAGAATACATTTATTAAATATTTATTAATGATAATTAAGTATAAAAATATTAATACATTCTAACTATTTATTCACCCAGTCAAAATATTTGGAGCGGTTTCCCCAAAAAAATATTTTCGAAACGTCACTAGTACCAGTGGTACCGACTATACAGATACCAAAGATTTATATGTACTTAGGTATTATCAATTATTTCAAACTCAAACTGCTAATTCCCAATTATTTTTGAATCAGATAAATATTCTCAGTTTTAACAACTTACGACGTTGGCTTATAATAATACAGTGAGGGCCAGAGTGACACATCCGCCTAAACAGTAGGTAATAGTGTACATTACAACCTACAGGACTATATATTTTATATACGTGTTATAAGCCATAAGAGGCATGGACCAATGTCGCCTAACATGAAATTTACGTTTGGAGTCAGTATACCAATTGCGCTCCTTTTATTTTATGATAAGTATATCAATTACTATATAATACTAATCATTTTTCCTTAGGTATTGTCAAATGTTTTGAGTGCAATCGGTCGATCGACCCTAAAATGTATAAAATGTACCTATAGATTGCAATCTATATAGTATCTGGTCTATCGAGTATCGATCCTAAAATGTATAGAGCGCAATTGGTATATAAAAAAGTAATTTTAGGCGCAGTTGGTAAACGGCCATTATAAATAATTTATTTACAGGTAGTTAACTCATTAAAACAAACGTGAACAACGACGCTATTAAAATTATCAAGACAACGCAGCTGAAGTTGTGTAGACATGTGGTTGATAATACTTAGACGTATTCGATACAGTGTCAAGAGTGGCGATCGGAAATATAGATCATTGCACGTTACGCTGTAACTCGACGTTTAATTATCGGGTATTTTTTCCAAACAGTAGAGAGTAGACAGGTAGGACCTAAATCAGAGGATACGAAATGGGAAACGTGATTTAACAGAGCTAGAGTCAACGCCTTCACGCCAATCAGAACTTAAAATTAATTATTTGGACTTATGAATATATGATATAAATAAAAATAATTCTATGTATAGATTGTGGATACTGGACCGTGCCAACATTGCACTATAGCACGCCAAGTGGCAATTTCTCGATAAATCAGTGATTCTTAGGGATTTGCTGTATACTGGGCCACCAATAATTGCTACAATATCGCTACTTATTTTATTTTCTAAGCAGTTAATGAACAATTAACAAGAAATTGCCACATAGCGCATGTTTTCGTGACACGTACTATAGTGTTAATTGATAGTTACTTGTAAATAGTTATATAAAATCCCCGTTAAAATTAATTATTTCTGTCAGAAATTATAAGTTATGTGGCGCTCTCTATCGACGAAACTTATAAAAATATAATACGAATGGATCTGTAGAAATGGTAATACGTTAAAATATGGCATCTTATGCAATTTTATTCTAAAATAAGAGTAATTCATTTGTTTTTGTTTTGTTAGTATGATATATTGATAATTTTTAAGTATTCATTCTGAATGATGATTTTTAACTTGTAGTAATAATTTTACATTTAATACATTAACAATGGCGTATTTAGGATTTTACTGCCCCGGGTACACATTTTTTTAATGCGCTTTTCCTCTCACCGGTTTTTTTATAGTGGCAATTTTTCTTACCCTAAAAAAACTTACAATACATGTGATATGCTAATAGTATCATCAGTAATATTGCTCCCCCAATATTACGAAGAGAGAACAATCTCTTACGTTAGTGGAACAAATACACCAGTAATCCAAACCTCCCATTACATAAGGAACCATACCAAACAATTCAACGGCTTAAGTCCCGAAAACCACCATGGAATACCGCAAGGAAGCTCATCCAAGACAAATTTGATATAAATAACAGATGGGAAGAAGATTGGATATCGGAAAACCCCGATGTGTATAAACTGATAACACACCCCACTGACAGACAACCAGAATTTGAGCTAACAAGGAAAATTTGGACTACACTAAATCGCATTAGAACAGGTCATGGTAGAAGCGGTCATATGATGTTTAAGTGGAGATTGCGTGATTTTGAAGTATGCGACTATGGACACAAATCACAGATGACTAGCCACATCATTAACGAATGCCCACTGCGAGCATTTGCTGGTACCATACACGATATTCATCAAGTGAGAAATGAAGCGATTAAGTGGATGGAGGACCTAAAAATTACATTATAACTCTAATTGACAGAATTACAAACTTTTTAACCTTTTTAACTAGAATTATTATTATTAATTTTTTTTTTTCAATGATTTTTTTAACTGTTGAACTATTTGTATTTATATTAGTAAGATAAAATGTGTTGCTCATATAATGCCATACGATATATATATATATATAGTATCATGCAGTATAAAAATCTATTGAGTGTCCTAGGATGTTGAATATCGTAGGTTTTCTCAGTAGTACCCATGATAATAAAATAATCAAAGCCTGCAATTGTAAAATGTATTAATTTATTTTCATAATATATTTATAAAACAAACATCATTAAATTAATATTATAAAAAAAGTTCCCAGTTAAATTTGCTGCTTCCAAAAAAAGTGCTCCCCTTGGCCCTCCCTAAATACACCACTGAATTAATAATTCACAGAAGGCAATAATAAATGCGCAATGTTTGATAACATTAATCTTTATTGGATTAAGGTACTATGATTTAGGGTCATTAACCTGATAAAAAATTAATTAATTAATATTGTATAAGTATTGAATTTCTATTTTAGATTCTGAACGGATTAATGGATGTATTAATTTTACAATGATATAAGTTTTTCTTAAAAATACTTCAATTTTTAACTTTGAGAAGAGTTTCTAAAAGTTAATTAGATCCATATTTTATATTACTTAAATCTAAAATTTAAAAATATAAGAACACATTGTTTATAGAGTTTAAAGTTTAAACTAGGAAAAAATTAAATATTTAAACTAAGAATAATGATTTTAGGTATTTTATTGCAATTACAAAATATTAATTAAAAAGATTTGAAACATTTTTGTATATTATGATATTTTATACAAACTGAAATTTAAAAAAATATAACTTTACGCTTTTGCCTATTATACCATGAACCTATTTACATCGTTTTACGATAAGTATATTAATATTGATTCAAAAGTTAGTAATAATGATATATATATATATATGATATAAATTTTATATACTAATTTAATCCATGTGTATTGTTTAATTACATTTTAAATATCACTTACTTATTGTTCCTTTTCAAAACCATAAAACATATAAACATATGAATACATATTTACACAAATATTACCGAATACCATTATCACATATCTCTCCGTACTACTCATGCCCCCTTACTATGTGTATTTTTCACATTGCTTATGAAATATAACGGTACCATTAAATAGTTAACAGAAATATCAATGTGATTTTATAGCCGGAGAAGGTTAATATTTCACATTATGTGTATTGATCCTATTAGAAACGCATATTTTGAATCACTCATTCCTCAATGAGTTCCTTCTGATTTTCAAAACGTTATCGACATCACTCCCTGTAATTTGGACAATTTTTAGATTATTGCTGAGTTAGGCATATAAATTGTTAACATTTATTTATTTTTTTGTTATTTATATTACTGGTTTTTAGTTATTTTTATATCAAAAGTAATAAACTAAGATTATCCAACCATGGCTAGGCTATAAACAATTTAATATGATAAGAATTCGTTAAAAACCATGCACTGTCTAAGACTGTTCCGATCGAAGACAAGTTAATCAACTAGTCTTCTTCTTCCTCTTCCTTAGTCACTGCTTTTAAGCCATACTGCTATGCTAATGATAAACTTTGCCACCTATCTTTATCCTCTGCTGCTTCTCTCCAGTTGGTACCAGGCTACATCCTTTCAACTTCTTTCTTCACACCAACTTTCCATCTCAGCTTAGGTCTACCTAACGGTATTTTTCCCATAGGGTTTTGTCAATCACCCGTTTGACTCAAATATCCTTTTTGCGCCAATCATGGCCTGCCCAACTTTGTCTTCGTTTTACAATCTCTCTAACTATAATCGGCCTCTGGAAAAGTCTTTGAAAATCATCATTATGTAGTTTTCTCCATTCATTGGTTTGGCTGTCGAAGACTGGGCCGTAAATTTTTCGTAGAAATTTTTTTTCGAATATCATTAGTCTCGATTTTTCAGTTTTTCTCAATGCCCACGTTTCCGAGCTGTTTAATTGATCTTAGTAGTGTCATATACATATTTATTTTTAGGTTTTTTGGATAGGGCTTTCGATTTCAATACTTTTTCTAGTTCAAATATCCTTTATTAGCTTGTTGTATCCTTGATGAAACCTCTGTCTTAACATCGTTATCCTTCGTTATAATCGACCCTAGATATTTAAATTGTGGTACTCTTTTGAATTTGTACTCTTCTATTTCGATATATTGTTCTTGTCTATCATTTCTGTCTCTTTGGATAGCCACTATAGGTACTCTGTTTTATCCTCATTAATGGTTATACCTACTTTTTTGCCATATTTATTAATTTATTTCCTTAACATTTTATTAAATCCAAATCTTCTCCAAGGTGAGCGTATCATCCGCATATGCTAATAGTCCAATTGTACTCTGACCTATAGTAACTTCTTCTAAAATGTTCATGTCACGTATTACCTTCTTAAGTACCTAATTAAATAGAACTGGAGTCAATGCATCCTCTTGCCGAAGTCCTGTCGTTACTCTCGTTGGTTGTGATGTTACATTACCTGTCTTGACCAGTATATCCGTGTGATTGAAACTGGCTTCGATGAGATAAACAATCTTATTGGAGGAATCTGAAATCTTGGAGGATGTTAATGATACTACCTCTATTGGGTTTAAACCCACCCTGATAGTTGCCTAATATATTTTCTGCAATGGGTACTACTCTGTCAAATATACAATACACTAAGACTTTTATGTTGTATTTAATAACGCAATACCTCTGTAATTACTGCATTTTTGCGAGTCTTCTTTTTTATAAATATGACATATTAATGCAGCACCCCAGTCTTTCGGGTCGTTCCTAATACCATATATTTTTCATAATATCATGTATTCTTTTAATTCTTCATCATCCAGATTTTTTTGAATTTCTCCCTGTATTCCGTCTTTCCCTGGTGTTTTATTGTTTTTTAGTCTACTTAGCTGCTTTACTATTTCTATGCTACTTGGAGGAGGGCATTCAATGTCGTTTAGTTCTAATGTTATCTACGAGAATATTTCAGTTGGGTATTTGGGTTAGTTAATCAATTGGTCAAAAATCAGTCTCCATTTTTCTAGAATTTTATCCTGTTCCGTAATTTAAGAGCTATCTTCAGTTTTAAGGACCCTTTCGCGTTTTTTGTACCCACCCTTCATTGCATTAATCTTTTGATATAATTCACGAGTTTTGTTAGTTCTATGATTGGTCTTGGCTTCCCTCAGTATATCTTTCGTATATTTTCGTTTTTCGAATCTAAATATTTTGTTTGCCTCTTTTAGGCGTTCTTTATAAGTAGTTTACTTTTATCTATTTCTCCTTGAAAGAGGTGTTGAATCAAGGTTTTTTTTTTTTTTTAATGAGATTTTAACATTAAATTATAATATCTTGACAATTATGTACATGAATCTAAATAAATATGAGTTGGTAAAACTCACACTCTTAAATTCGGAGGCCTGATTGTAGAATACAATTAAGCGTATGATTGATTATATTACCATTGTAAGTTGAAAGAGCGTCAATAAGGGAACAATTAATACCAGAGATGGAAAAGAGAGTCTTTAACTTAGATCTTTAGATAGAGAGAGATGGAAAATTTACGAGTAGGTTTGGAAGTCATAGTATTTTTTACCACAGTTGGGTAGGGGTTAATACGTACTATTGTTGAGTCCCAATTTAAACGAATGGTGTGGCCCGTGCGTAATTAGGTGAATTTAGTTATGAAAGCGCGGCTCATCTTTAGGGATCGAAACCATGGTTGATTGGGAAGTTTTTAAATAATGACCTATAACCAAAAACATATTACTTTGGTAGGGAATCCTATTCCAGCTTCCATAGCACCTGTATAGATGTGCGATGTATAGTGACTAAATCTGTATAGGGTCACCATAATGGGCCCGGGTAAGACTGGTTGGTGATGGAGCTAGCTAACGAATCAACGTGCTCATTACCATTTATGTCTAAATAACCTGGAGCCTATAGGAAGGAGATGGAGAATAACCTGATTTTGAGAGATAATAGTAATGCACGGATTTTTAGAATTATGGGGAAGCACTTAGAAAATAAGGGATTACTGACGATTGCTAAAATACTAGCTTGAGAATCAGAGACAATAAGGAAATATCCGTAGGGGAGAAAACTTATGCTTTTGAGAGTTTCTAGATAGCCCAGCATTCAGCCATGAATGAAGAGACGAAAGCAGAGAGGTTGGAGGATGACTGCTTATGTAATTCTGGTAAAAAGTAGGCAAAAGCTGCTCCTGATTATGTGGCTGACACATCCGTGAATACCAAGGTACACGAATTTAAGTTATTGGCAATAAACTGTCTGAATAGGTTGTTAATTATGCATGGAGGTATAAGTCGTAATTCATTAGAGATGTGGCCCAGGAAGTTGGGTGACACCATCACGTCTGGGGTGAGAGTTAGTGCATCAAAGTGTTTATCATATAAAGGTTGTTTGAGGACTTTGTAAACATAGGGAAAACCCGTCGAGAATGCTTGAATCACGGATGAAAGTAATGGTAAGAACCTTCGAACGAATCTCCATTTAATAATTGAGTTAATTGAGTTAAATTTATCGATTATTAGAGAGTTTGATAAAGATGAACATTTTAATATAAATTTACCAGTAAGCCAACGATATCTGATTGGAAGTGGAGGGTAGGAGGACTCAACATTCAGTACAGATATAGGGGTTGACTTTAGCGACCTGAGCGCAGTGCGTAGACATCTAGCCTGTAATGAATTTAATTTCTTGTTGTGAGATAAGGCGGCGGAGACATAAAAACAACAAGCATATTTAATCTTTGCTATAATGATAGACTTATAAACTTGTAATAGGGAAGAAGGATGCCTAACCCAGAAGCAGATCTTCTAGAGTTGATAGCATTTAGTAGTTCAATCAATAAAAAAGGCTTCGTTAAGATGTGGTACTCTACATGGACACTTGTATTAGCACATTGAATGTACTCAACTTCATTGTACATAGGGGAATAATCTGGGGCAACTTTTGAACATAAATTATCAAGCCAATCTTCATTAGCAGCTGAAGAGGTGAGAGAGATCATTTGTCTGAATTTTTTGGCTGTGGACCAAAAGGTTGAAATAGGAGTCCTAGGGTTGAGTGTAGAGGTTAATTCTCTCTATGCTGATAATTTGGCAAGTTTACGTGTTCTCTGAGTGATTGCGCATTTATTTTTATATATCAGGAAATTGGCAAAAGTTCCAGACTGTCTAAACAGCCGGAATGCAGAAGATCTAGATTTGACTGTGGCTGTGCAATTATCATTCCACCAGATAGGGAAGCCCGTATCGTGGAGTGATGATTTAGATTTGGGAATGCTACACTAAGTTAGCTAAGTTAGCTATACCAATGACTATATCTGTAAAAGAAGCGTACGCCTCTAGTGGATCTTCAGAAAACCTGAGAGGGATGCGAGTTTCGACCAAAAAAGAAAATATTGGCCAATCAGCTTTATTGAAGTTAAACTTATGCATCCGTTGAACCTCGGGAACGTAATCGCTGCCGTGCAGGCAGTCAAGGACTTCCCATTGACTAGTTAGCAGGAGTTTCTAACTAGACGATAACCAGGAATGTTAATTCGTCTATTAGGAAGAAAAGAAACCATGTCTCTAAAAAGAGGGCAACTGAAACAGAATTAAATGAAAGTTTATGCGGAATATCTATTAAACGTGCAGAAAAGCTCTTGGTATTCCATTGAAGAATATTGAGAAGAGTGTTGGATGAATTGTTGAAACTAGGCATGGGGATGAGAAACAACTAGAAATCCGACCTTAAGATCGGATTGCATAGGATATTGACAAGAGATGACTCAATTAAATTAGATAGCGTTTCAGGAGATATATGCTCCCGATTTTTAGAAATAACATTGGTAATGAGACTCGACAAGGCCTTAGCCACCTCTGATAGGAGGGGTTCGGAAGCTGAGCTTTCTAGGAGATCTCGAGAGTCTTTGTTTTTTTGGGATTCAACGTAAGCTAGAAAAGTACCATTAGGAGCTGATGGGGAGGAGATGGCGATTGGGAGACGAGGTAAACCTGAAGACCCTTGATTGTTGTTATTTTTTTTATTTTTTTTTTGATGGTTCATTGAATAATTGTTATACTTTAAATCTGGAAATGAGGGAGAATAACTAGTGAGATTGTGAGGGGTTATTGTGGATGCGTTAATACCGGAAGAGACATTAGGTTTAGGGCGATCATGTGAGACAACTTTAGATAAAGTGTGAGCTTTACTTACAAGATTATTATTGTTGAATTAAACAGCTTCTGGGAAGGTTAAATTTTTGACAGCTATGATTCTTCTGTTTGATCCACTATGCGAAGTTTCCGTCTGATGAAATGTAACTGCCCTTGCAGTAGAAGCAGGTTGGGTCCGTAGTGGTAGCGGTGGGCACAATAAGTGATTGACTTCAGAACAATGTGAACACCGAGGTTTACTACGGCAATATCTTCCTGTGTGGTCAAATCTTAAGCAATTTGAGCATTGAACCGGTGATCTTATACTGGTGGAAACCTTGATGCGTACTTTGTTAATTGAAATAAAATCAGATAGAGAAGGTGATAAGAATTTTAATTCAACTAGATTGAAGGTACGCATGCTATAATTAGCTTGACGTGGAATAATGCGATGAAAGGATGTAATGCAATGGTCTGAATCTAGACCACCAAAGAAGTCCGATTCCGATATCGACTGGTCCAGCCGAATAACACCTAGACTGTATACCAGTGTTAAAGGGATAACAAGCTTTAAGCAGTAAAGCCATTACTCTTAAGTGGGTTTTCTGAGAGATAAGTATTGGCGTTAGTGACGCTGTCGAATGTCAGTCTAACTTTAGTGCTTACAGCTTTGAACACCGTAACACTAGTAATCTTGCCGTGTACAAGTTTGCCTAGAACCAAAGTTTCTTCATTTTTTTTGTTTACCTAACAACGTACCTGTGACCACTTTTATGGTTTCCATTATTGCGTTCCATTTACAATCTATTGTCTCTAATTGGATAAATGTATAAGTTGGAAATAGTTTCACGCAGCTGTCGTTTGAAACTCTCACATACAAAGTTGTCTTTTAACTTATTTACTTCATTCGGTCCATAATTGTTCCTTTTTTAACTGCCAGTATTTTAAGTTTCACTTTTAGCTTTCCTTTCACCAGGTAGTGGTCCGAATCACAGTCAGCTCCTCTGACTATTTTGACATCATGTAAACAGTTTTTGAACCTTATGTTAATTAGGACATGGTCAATTTGATTAGTATATATACCATTAGGTGCTTTCCAAGTCCCCTTACATAGATGTCTTTGGGTGGTAACATTGTGTTTTTCACAATAAGTCCCCCGCCACTTGCTAAGATTTCAAGCCTAAGTGCGTTCTCGTTAGTTACGTCATGCAATCTATAATTGCCAAAGATTGATTTAAAAATATTTTCTTTTCCCAATTTGGCATTAAAATCTCCTAGGATTATCCTAATTCTACTTTGTGCGGTTTCTAGCTATAGATTCATTAGATGAAGAATTTTGGAGGCCATGCACTATAGTATTTCATGAACACAGTTCACGGTTAGATAGTTCTTGAATCAGCTGAGGCATGGTATTTGAAACCCCCGCTAATTTTTCAAAAAATTAATTTCTGTTATTGAAGGTATCAATTTCGTATTTTCCAATATAATCTCAATAATTTGGGATTTAAGGAAATTAATGACCGTTATTAATTCGGCTAGTTTAGAGTGTTGACTCAAATTCATAGCTTTACACTCCCCAAACATATTAATCTGAGAAATACGAATATCCGAGATAGAGCGAAAAATATCATCCATGGTAACTGGAACCGAATTTGGAAGCTTTTTTTATTATGAATGTCCGGTGGACTTAGTGGGGTTGGAGTCATTATATAAACTTATCAACAAATATATGTGTTATGTTCGCACTTATATATACGTACAAAGCATATACGAGGTGGATGGACATTATTAAGATGGACAAACAATTGCGTAGTATGCGATTAAGACTCAGACTGCTTATTATTTGAACGACCGTTATCGCGCATTCGCGCATTTGCACGGTAAGGCGATACCGATATCTTACATAATACTGAACATCCATCGTTGCAATCTTTATTCCAATCTTTTTCTTTTTAATTGTGTATTAGTTCTGCAAATGGTTTTGTTGACAGCTTCTAATATAATGTTACTAAAATTGTCAATAATTAAATGGATTTGAATTTTATTCGTTGTGAGTTCAAGATTAATTGGTTTGTCAATAAGATTTTGTGTTATAATACACTTTATAGATTCCAAATTGGATTTTTAAGGCGCCCTCGGGAGGGCGTGTAAATTTTAGTTGGTTTATTGAGGATTTTTATGGATATTGGCCAATGGTCGCTGGTGCTGTATTCTGTAAGGAAATTCGATCCAATTTCGGGAGCGAAAGCACTAATTGATATTGTAAGATCAATGGCCGAGAAAGAGTTATGAGCTGCATTGTGGCGTGTGTGTTCCCCGGAGTTTAGTTTTGTGATTTTATCATTTCCTATGAATTTTTCCATCGTTCTGCCTCTGACATAAGTGTGATTAGATCCTCAGATATTGTTTCGGCTGTTAAAGTCACCGAGAAAAGAAAAGGCATGGATAGTTGTTTAATGATATCATTAAGGTCATTAAGTAATAGATTAGTACTATCCGGTAAGTAAATGTTACAGATGCAGAAGAGATTTAAGGCGTATAGAGACAGCAATAACTTCAAGTGGAGAATGAATATGAATTTTGGTGTTTTCAAAGAGGTTGTTAACGAAAATACCAACTCTTTCACTTGCACAGTGGTACGATTGGCGATTTTTGACAAATCCATTATATCCTTGCATGGTATTGGGTCTTAAGTTGGTTTCTTGGAAGCAGAAAGCGATAGGTTGAATGATAATTTTAGCTCGGGAGATGTCGGTATAGTGCTTTTGTTGGTTATTTAGGTTTTATGTTCGATTGTATAATGTTAGCTGTCATATTTATTTGTATTAACAAATTTGTATTTATGTATTGATAGATTGTGAATAATTAGTTTGGTGATAGAAGTGCTATGATTTAGCTGCATGTGGTTGTAGAGAAAGATAGTTGTCTTGAGGTGGTGGTAAAGCTTAGAATAAGAAATTGGTTTGTCTAGTAAGTTGAGCTTTGGTGGTAAGTTCATTGACTTAAGGTCGTATTTGATCTATCAAGAGCATTAGAGAAGTGATATCCGAGTTGATGTCTTTACAGATACTATGAATATTAAAATTTTTGTTGGTGTAATTTTTTATTAGATATTTGAATTGGCATAGAGAGATAGGTTATTAGAGAAGAAGTCTTCAGTTACTTTGAGACCAGTGGGTAATTTTTCAGTTTTCTTGGACGAGGAGTTAGATATAGATCTATCTACTTTAGCTTTTTTGCTACTTCTATCTATGTTAGTATCGTTAGCCTCGTTGGCTGATAGGTTTACCAGAGGGGGTGATGATAATGTTACAAGAGATGAGGTGTTAGAAAGAAGCATTTTAAGTAGTTCATTAAGCGAGGTCTTATGAATTTGGTTTAGGGACGGAGGATGAAGAATTCCATTAGTCTGATAATCGTCTGTGATTCCTTTCATTGTTAGATAGAATGTGAATGTTTTTTATTGTGTATTTATACACCCCGTATATGACCGTATCTTGGGCGTATCGATGTCTGTGAGGGAGTGTACGGAAGGTTCTTCTATAAAGGTTTTTTTTTACAGAAGGATCTTTTACGGAAAGAGTTTGCATAGGTTTGGTAGAAGTTTGGGGAATGACGTCTATTTTTTGCAGGTGTTAGAAGTATGGTCGGTGGATTTGCACAAAAAGCATTTAGTTCTGTCATCGGTAAAGAATACTCTGATATCGTCTATTTGTGAAGTAATGATAAAATCCTGGGAGATTTGGTGCGTTTTCATGTTTGATAAAAAATTGTCGGTGGAAACTTAAGATATGAAATCCCTCGATATTGATACTTTGTAGGCAATTTCATAACTGGTGGTTATATTGATATTTTTAAGCGCGTCTAGTATAACCTGGTCGGAAATAGAGGGACAGACATTGAATTTGACTATCCTCTTGGAACGATTTATGAATCTACGTATTTGTTTTAACTGATCGTTAAATGTAATAATTTGAGTAGATTCTAAAAGTGAATCAAGTATTTGTTTGCCTTAAAGAAAAATACTACAACAATTATTCGAAATGCGGGAAATGAAAACAATGTTTTTGGCGATATTATGTTTCTTATAGCGAGGATATAATCTCTTTGAGGTATAGCGTCTATTGAGTTGAATACAAGTGCCTGTTCACTGCTGGGAGAGTTATCATTAGCTGCCGCATAAGCGTAATTACGAGAAGTGTTTTATGTGGTAATGTGGTAATATTCACGAAAGTCGCCGAAAGCGATGGTGCAGATGACGACGACTAGGTCCGAGGGGTAAGGTAGAGGAAGTGATTATAGATGTATTATTTGTACGACGAGGCAGAGTGGATTGTGTGGTTGATGCATTTATAGCCTTGGTAATTTGTGTTGAATTCGTTTTATTTAGAAGTTTTGTCGATATCGGTTTTCTAATGATCGGTGACAAAGACGGTCTGCCCGTCTTATTACCGTTGCTCATTATGCGATAAGGTAGGTAACTACATAATACAATTTTATTACCCGTGTAATATGTGTGTCCAGCAGTGGTGTGCTATCGGGAGCTATAAAATGCGTACTCGCGATACAGTAAACACGTGCTACACGATCGATTGTCAGTTACGTACTGAGCAGTAATTTATTCTTGATAAAATCAGTGCTTTGTAAATTAATATTAAGCTGTTTTATCGGCTTCACATATGTGGTGGGAAAGGATGTTATTGATCAAAATTTTGGTGTTGCAGCTAATTTTTAATTTTTTGAGATAGGGTGTCGATGAAAATGTATGTTTCGAATATCGATCCAAGTAAGCGGATGTTGTTTGTATATACAAACAGTGTGTTATTTTTCTTTTTTTTGAAGATTATGCATTGTGTTTTACGTGGTGAGAATTTTTAGCCAGAATTTGAGTCACATTGTTCAAGTAAGTTGATAGTATTTTGTAAGTGAGCTACAGTGGATCTTGTTTCAGTGCAACTACAATAAATATTACAATCGTCAGCGAATAAAGTAAACTTAACAAGTTTTTGTATGTTGCTAAAAATATCATTTATGGCGACTAGAAGTAATGTAACACTTCGCGCAATGTGTGTCTTTTGAAAGTCAGTACGTATACGGCTTTTCCGTCGTTTACGTTCGTAGCGGTCGCGATCGTGGTAACAAGTACGACGGTCCTCCGGACGTTTTCATTCGTTCTTTTTATGTTCGCACATAGGATCGCGGACGCCGAAATTCTATTATTTTTGCTTAAATTTACACTCCTATATTCTATTACGTAGAGCCACAGATTTCTATATAGAAGTTAGTATAGAAGTCTGTGCGTAGAGCACTGATGTTTAATTCAAAGCCCATTTATCAACACACAATGCTGTTTTTTGATTTAATAAATTGCATTTTATCGTATTTATGTGGTTTTGAGTTCTCTGTAGTTTATTTGAAGGGTTGTGCTGTATATCATAAAAGTTTTTCTCGACGAAGTTTGTGTCGCACAGTCTGTATTCATGACTTCATGTACTTGGGTGTATATTTAATAATATATGATAGGTTTTTTATTGGAGAATTGGCGAGTTAATAATTTAATATATATTGCCGAAATTCAAATGAACATTTGATAAACGTACACAGTGTATTTTATATAATTTATGATAAATATTTTTAAAAAATGTGCTCCCACTACTATAATAGTATAATATGACTATACGTATGTATGACAATAATATTTTATGCTTTTCTACACTAAATAATGCAAATGTTATTACAACATTGATACTGCTGTCAACATTAGGATATTTTTCTTTTTGCAACATTTACCATCACGGAAGGAGATAAATTTGGTGATTTCAAGTATTGTATTTCACTCACAGTATTATAATATGTAGATTAAGAGCAGATAAATACATTAAATAATATGTAATATTTTGCTGTGGTAAGATTTATATTATGTAAATTAATTAGGCTTCTAGAGTGTAATAGTTATTCAACATTCAACTAATAAAAATCAATATATAAAAAACGATATAACTTTTAATGTATTTTTGTTAATAATATGCAGTATTAAACAATAGTAATCATTAGCTACCTTGTGTTTGTTAAATTTTGCTCAAGATTAAATAAATTATTTAATAATTAATAATAATAATTAAATCAATAATCATCAATATGTTTTAATTTATGGCCTCAATTGTTTATATATTATATTAAATATTCGAGTACAATTCTACAGGTTAATTAAATTTAAATAATTATATTCTTATATTATTGAAAAAATAGGTACCTACCTAACGAAACTCAATATATATATATATATTAATATTTAAAATATGTATTGAAATTATACGGATCATGTATGAGCATTAATATTGCATTTTTTGAATAAATTGGGTACATTCAAATAGTATATAATATATTAGGTATTTGTATTAGGAATAATACACATAAATCGGTAATTATTGACATATGCATTAAAAAGACAATTAATAAGAATATTCGAGTTTCATTACACACGAATTATACGAATCATATGAGTGAGACAGTGCTGGACGTAAAATTCGTCGCGACTCAGAAACGATTTAAGTTCTCGAGATTAAGCACTGTAAATGCATATTAATTCAATTATCAAATATTATTAATCAATATGTACGATATGTTATATACTCTAACAGGTGTTAGGAACTTTATACTATTCGAAGTTCAAGTTTAAACAAATGTTGATTTCACTTGCTACGCGTACATCATCCGCGAACCGACATAGTCTGATTGCCTACCTGATGGGAAGTTTAATTTCGTTTAAATAGTTTTTCCCCGATGATATCATACAAATCGAATTTAAGTTTTAATACGTATTTCGAACTTTTTCTCCCACAAAACAGCATCAGACTTTCGACGTCAGGAGTACAGGTATCGATTTGCATCGATTGAGAGCTGATAGCTAGATCCCCAATTATTATTCTTCATGTTTATATTTATTTTATTCATTCAAAAAAAAAAAACTTTCTATGCGACGGGACATGGTATTACACCGATTGATGACTGATAGCTAGACACTCAATTTCAATTTTTGGCATGTTTTTATTATTTTTGAATTCAAAAAAGAACCAGGCATACGACGGGACAAACTTTTATACCGAATGATAACTGATAAGTTATAGAAAAACTATTAACACACTAATACGGTAATCGACTTTATCAAATTTTTAGTGACCAATTTTTGGACACCCGATCACCATTCCCTATCGATTTTTCGGTGAAACGATTTTCATTCAACCCCCTCGAAGGCGGCTTTTAAACACCGGAATCGAGTTTCACCAGTGACCAGCCCCTAGTTTATTTATAAAACTGAAAAAAAGTATAGTAAATAATAAATGCTATACTATACTGATAGAAATATTTTATATTTTTGTAAAACTTCTATTAAAAACTATTACCTATTCTTAATAAAAACATTTTAATGACTCAAAAAGCTAATAGTTCGAATTTTTAAAAACATTATCAATTAAATAATTTGTGGTAAAAAAGGATTCTTATTTGGGAAACCAAAATTTGTATGGCTTCTGGACACTTATTAAAAAAAAAAAATCTCAAGAATTTGAATAAATTCGTTATTAAATGAAAAATGGGAGTGAGCATGCTTGGTGAATCAACTTGTATATTATATGGATATTTTATTACATTCAAAAAATTCTAATCAATTTGCTTTTTGATTGATTATAACTTATTTAATTCCAACTATATTAATTTATTTATTTCAATATTAAATATTTAATCAATATATAAATATATTTTCACTATTTTAAAATATTGTATAATTCATATATTAATGTATTAATTAGGTGTTTACTTAATATAAGCCAGAGTGCCAAATATTTTATCTAACCAATTTTGTAAATATAAACAATGCACCGATTGTTAGTGCCTGAGCTGTATACTTTAAATTTAATAACACAGAAACTACTCGTTCAAATTTTGATTTAGATACATACAAATTAAAAAAATAGTTATAACCAACAATTTACAGGAAAATAGGGTTCCTTTTTAAAAAACAAAAGTTTTATCGCCATAGGACTATCTTTAAATAATACAAAAATCTCAAATATCTGAAAATGTAATCTTCAAATATATTTAAAAAGGAATAGGTAAGTGTCCTTGATTAATCATCCTATAAATAATATTATATTACATGATAATTGAAATATAATAAAGATCCATCTTCATAGGCGCAATAAATTCAAGTTTTAAATTTTGGGGGGGTATTATAATTTGCATGTATGTACTGTGTGTATGCTCTCTGAGATATATAAAGGTGGAAGGAGATAAACAAACCATTTTGGGGAGGCTATGGTTGATTTTTAAGGGGGCTTAACCCCCCAAGCCCCCCTCAAATTGCGCTTATGCCCATCTTTTAAGTTCTAATAAGTATTAAAATTTATTACTTTTGATTATTTTCATTCAGAAAGTTAAAAAAAACTCATGTGTATTTTGCTTTGATTGAATGATAATTAAACACTGGACAAAGTAACATACATTTATTTAATTTATAAGTAATTAATAAATGTTATTTCTGTAGTTCTGTACTATCTACATTAAAATATTAATATTTTGTATAAAATGTCTTTAAAATTAAATTAATGAATAGTATTGGTAGCTGTGTCCAGTATTTTTGAAATATAACAGTATAATAATAATAAAACATATTTATGAAATGAATACTCCCTTTCTTATATTAATAATAAAACACTTGCTTGTATACTATTGAATTTTTGGCTAAGTAATACATTTAAAAATTTAAACAGGTTAATAACCAACAAATTTAAAAACTAAATTGAAATAGTCTAGCTATTAAACAAATAAAAAACAAGTATTTTAAATTTTTAATGGTAACACTTTAAATATAAATTTTAGTTTTACAAATTAACACCTATTACAAATTGGTTACATCATTAAGAATTATGCACATTATATGACTACTAGATTCAAACGATAATAAATATGGCAGTTGTTTAACCGAATGATTAAAACTTTTTAATACATATGAGTAGTATAAATTAAGTATCTACTAAACTATGTATAATTGTATCATACAATTATTGGACAAAACAAATTTATTATTATGTTGCCAATGAATCAATGATAACAATAAAACATAAATACCTAGTAAATACCGCTGAACAGTGTAACTGCCTTACACGGGAGAATTGGGTAATCACTGTTGTACACACAGCGTTTACAATCATCAAAAGTTTAATAGTTGAATATAAATCACAAACTATTCGAACAATAAGGTATATTTTTACTTTACCGTAACATTTGACTTTGATAATTTAATTTATGAATCACCGAGTAATTTCATGCGATAAAACCATGGTGAGATCAGAGTTTTATTGTTTCCTTTAGTTTTAAAGTTGCAAAGTGTTTTCAAGTAACGATCTTACGACGAATCGCCAAATTGAAAATTCATTCAACTTATTCGATGTTTATGATACCAGAATTAAATAATTAACAATTTATAATACCTATCGGTAATAATAACTATTAGCCTGATAAAAATATTATATTATGTCAATAATGAATAAATATTAAAAAATAATATAGTTTTTTTGGTACGTAGGTACGAAGACGTAGTATGTACGTTTATAGAAAACTAATAAATGCATTATCAATACGTAATAAGACATGATAACCAAAGGGCAAGGAATGATAATATTATTATTGTCGTTGAGGCAGACGATGATAACGTTGTGTCCGAACCCCCTAATGGCTTATCGATGTTACCAGTGAGTGCTTGTAGGTCATAGACATATTTCATAAATTGTACTATGCACTGAAGAGAAAACCAGTTTCATCATTGAGTGAGAGTAATAGTAGGTAATACTCACTACACAAATTGGCCCATCTATGATTATATTATAATATGCCCATAAAAGCGAAACTAGCGAAACAGAAAGAATGTGAGCAACAAAGATGACAACATTTAAAAAAAAGATAGCATATTACACAGTTATTGGCTGTCTCTTTCTAACAATTTAGACTTGACAATCTTGACGCCCAGTCCATATTATATTATTACAATATTATGATTTATGATCATGTAGATAGGTAGGTACCTACTGATGATAAATTGTGATGTATAACCACGAACTAAGATTTAGATACATAGATATTATAGATTTGAGAACAATAATAATTACTTATAGGCACATGTCTTTTTTATTAATTATTTCTAGAATATACCTACCTAACGCTCACCGGCTCACCTAAAAATCGTTTTTCTATGATTTTGAGTAGGTAATCTTAGAGTAAAATCATCTATTACAATTTATAGAGGATAATATTTTTGAAGGAATAACATTTCGGTTTTATATTTTATTGTTATTTGATTTTATATTCGACTTTCAAAATAAAAAAAAATAAAAATGTAATTTTAAACAATGTTTAATTTGTTTTGAAACAATATTTAGGCAAATCGATATAACACCATACCCACAAATATATTATTCTCTGTCGTTTTTGTAATGGATGATTTTATTCAAAAACATAAAAAAAAAAATTATACAGCGTAAATGCGGCTTGTCTATGTTATTACGCGTTAGTCAGGAAGAGAAAACAAACAGTGCGCAGGTGCGCTGATTATATAATATATATTATATATTAATAAAAATTCAAAGCATCGGAAAATGACTTTTTTCCGTCCGGTAAGTAGGTACTGCTCAAAATACAATTAATTTAATGAACGTATCCGATACGTTTTGTACCTTTATAAAATACCGCAGCGGGTAGATAGATTAATCCGGTGTTGTTCTATGTGACAGTTTGGCGAATTTAGATACCTATTATTTATACGATACGTCAATACAATTATATAATATACAATAGGTATATATAACAATATTACCTATATAGAACGGCAAGAACTGTTCATTATTATGCGCCATACCGTTTAATCAACAATGAATTTACGACGTCAATATGTTCTATAGTGTAAATGAACAATTAATTATTCGTAGATCGTACAGACTACATATAGTTTAGTTAAAATAATATATTATGTTTAAATTGAATATTCACGATTTGAATTATTGCAGAGTATGAGAAGTACGACGTATAACAGTGAAGTACATATTAATACAATAGTACAATAGTCTGGTCCTGCTGTGACTATAGTACATACGAATTATATTATATATTATTTATATTGTAGTTAGGTATTTCGGACAACCTAATATGTGGCCCCTCGTACGACACGGAGTCGTAGACTGGTCTTATTCTTTTCGACTGTTTGGTTTTATGAACCGAAAATCTTGCAATAATAGCTGTTTTGGCTTTTCGTATACCTATGCGTATTTTTAAAACCACTTTTAAACTCGTTCAGTTCATCTTTGCATTCAGCAACCATAACGATTTTGAAAATAAAACAATGGTTCGAAAACTATATTACAATGAAACAAATATCATAAACACACTCTCTATTCTAGTCCATGAGACATAATATTATTTTAAACATTATATAATTTTTTAATTTTTGGATAATTATTTATTCAGTCGTTATGGTTGTTGAATATCACTATGAACTGGATATAGAGTAAAGTAATGTGGTATTTACAATTTAATAAGTTTAAAATTCGCAACATGTCGAATATTAAATCCTTGATTTTGAATGTACTCTAAATATCAAAATTACCATTTTACAATAATGTGTTAACATTTTTAGGAATTCGGCAAGATATGAAGACTGAAATGGTTAATGTCTATTCCGTCGTTGGTGTCGCTATGAGCATTTCGCTCACACAATTGCCATTTTAAGAACCACTGGTTTAAATATTGGATCATGACAATATTATATATATGCTTCCTTGAGTTATTTCCTTTGAGTTGAAAATGATTACGGAAAAATATTAAAAGTTATAACTTATAAAAAAACTTACAAAGTTATCTAAGCCCAATGTTGCTGTATACGTAATAACACCGTGTAGTTTGCGTTGTACTCGCCCGTCACTAATCGCCTTGCTGTATATTTTATAATTATACTGTTTTTATTTTCGGTTTATTTTCTTGTTATTTTATTATTATCTTATTATATTACTATACTATTATAGCAGTCAAATATTGACATTTGTCAGTACTATACTACCATGGTATATTTGTATGCTCACACGTGTATTTTAATATGTGAGCGAAACGCTAACGCGATACTAATAATGTAAAAATATTAGCGACACCAATGACGGGTTAATATATTCTATTCAAAAATATTCATATTGAACATTAACGTTTCTAGTAAATAAGTCGGTGAAATTCACGAGTCCGTAACAATTGTCGAAATATTTATAGGAGGCAGTTTCGGAGACGATAGAGATGTAACAAAAAATATGTGTAGATCGTGCGGAATCAATATAATATATAGTCTGGGCGAATTGCAGCGCTTTTTTTTCATGCCGTTCCAAACACTACGTCGCCAGCGACTGAAAAAAATTACTCTCTGACCTTGATACACAATTATATACCTATTAAGGTATTACTAATGTATTAAGTAAAATGTAAAATGTATTTGTCGTTTATGTAATTATAAACACAATTTCCAGTTGTACTGTAAGTTATTCTTATGGGTTGGTTTGTTAAAAGACACAGAAAATGATATGTAAACTATTATTATATTTATTTGTTTGATTTTTGAAATGATACAACAAATTGAAAGAGTGAATAATTGCGATCACATTCGTTTTTTATTTTGAAGTGTGGTTTTAGTTATTATTGAGAATTTTAGTTTTTATTATGGATGAATTTTATTATATTATATTCCTGTATTAATATGAATCTAGCCAAATAGATAAGATAAAAATTGCAAAAGTACTTTATCTAGGTATTATAACATAAGTGGTTTTTGAATGCAACAGCCAACAAGTAAATGGTCTAATAGCCCATCTAGAATTCTAGCTGGTGATAATTAAAATTAATGAATTACCGGTAATACGATATTATTATAATTAAGTAATCTTTCTCTATAACACATATTTAAGCATGAAAAATAAATTATCTTCTAGCTAGCAATATTTGTACTATGCTTATGAGATAAACTGACGTAGGTACATATAACATAATATAACTGCATACCTAAGCTATACTATAACGCAGTTATCACAGTATACATTTGGTCATTTTTATATGACGTATACGAGTGACCTAATTTCATTATGTAACAAAAATACGCATGATTACGTGATTTATATTCACAATGCCAATATAGTGCAACGAATATGCAATATAATGTTGTATAATATATATTAATTATATTTAAAAAATTATAGATTCTGGGTGATGAATGTATTGATTATAATGATTTTAGAATGCTGTTTGATTTTTTTTTGTGCATGTTTACACGATTTATAATAGAAAAAAATACTTTGATCTTATTTCTTGACGGTGGATTTTATTGATACATTTGAGAGGTTTTAATTGAAAATTTCCAGTATTTTTCAAAATAATAACTGAAAAACGGGAATTGTTTTTAAAAATTAGTTTTGGACAAAATGTAATTTAATTTATTTTTTATTCAATAATAAATAATCGTAGATACTTAAATTTTTTACCAAATATCTATAAAAGTATTTAGTTATTAGATACTAGATAGTAGATAGTATATAATTTTCAAAATATTTTTGCTAATTTGTGCTACTGATAGATATTTGATTTTTTTTTTCTAATGAACAACGCAATTTTCTTTAGTGAGTAAAAAACTAAAAATAAACAATATAAATATAGTATAGCAAAATAAATTGTATACATTTAATAAATGATTATTTGGTAATTATTTTGTTAATATGATACTTAATGATAATTTTCTTATTTATTACTATAGAATTATAGAACATCATATACTACAAAAAATGTATTGTGTATCGTTTAAATAGGTTTGTTATATTTTATTTATATTCATATAGGCAGAACATTATACAGGTAAGTACTTTTGATTAATTAATAAATTAAAAATACCACCTCTTATAGAGGACTTACTTATTTTATCATTAACAAACAATGTTAGTTCCCGATCCAGCACATCGCGTTGCCTGCATGTTGATGTAATTATTTCGTTTTCGCTTAGCGTTCTTTCTGATTTTTTTTTTCTTTTTGCTCTGCTACTAAGGCTCATAGCGCGATATTAAATACTATTGTCTATTAGGAATGTTAACCTAGACATATAGGTCCACATTTATTTAAAACGTGGTATTTGCTAACTCGTGTAAACTTCAAATACCATCTTCATGTTGATATGCAATATCAAAACATCACATATACAAACACTTGTTTAATGTCATTATGATAAACAGCAACCAGAAGTATGGTGGAAAGTAATACTACTTTTTCTCGTTAACCCCTAACAACCAAAGAGGCTGTATTAGAAATAATTGTCGAGCAGTATGTTGATAGAGACAATCGTAGATCTTAAGTGTTGAAGTATTAAAATTTAGGAAGGTTTGAAGCAATTTATTACAAGTTTGACACCTAAACTTGGAGCTACAGAAGTATGTACTGATCCTAAAATTTTTTTGCAAAGTTGTTGGGTTTTTGCAATTTAAAACTATTCCATTGGAATTAAATTTTGATTAATGTGGCAATTTTCGGATTGAATATAGGTTCTTACACAGTGAACAATTCGGAATTATAGACTTGCTTTTAGTGGTTGATAGAAACTTTAAGGATGAAATAATATGTTCCAAGATAAAACTTATAAGAACCTTGATTAAATTAGCATAATCTGATTTATTGTCTTATTGAAGTGTATAACTATATAGTAGTGTATCTATGAACACGGACTAAGTCCTGTTTATTCTCATAAGTGCTTGCAGAAGGTTCCAAGTTCCGGTGCAACTCGTTTGCGCACAATCCAAATTTTTTACCTAGATATCTATGACTCACTTGCGCACAACGTGAACAATGAGTAACATACTAACATATATTTTATATTTTTAAATTTGGACTTAACTAAAGTACCTAATTGAATTATCGGTACAAATTATCAGTACAAATTACCAGCATATCAATAATCAATATATATTGATTTAAAATAATCGTCGTGTATTAGGAAAGCATAATACTTTTAAACAGTCGTTCGCCAGAAAGCTGTACTATAACTACCTACTGACTATATTGACTATGGATATCGAAATTTGTGATGTTTTTGAAACGCGTCGAGGAAAAAAATGTTTAAACATAAAAAGTTATAAATTTAGAGAATTCCAAACTTTAAAATCTGGCGATAAACATTTTAGGCGTACAAATAAAAATGTTCCGTAAGTGCTGTAGTTAGGTTAGTTAATGAATCATATAAAATTTTAATAATGACAAACACGCATACCCATGACGAGTACGACGACCGAACAATTCATCGAGAAGTAGTAAGAAGCAATTTGAAACGTAGAGCCGAAGAGGATTTACATATTAAACCAAATAAACTAATACGCCGGGAACTGAAAAACAATGATAACTCTGAACATCTTCAATATAGCGATATGAAATTAATTCGAAGATCCATGTATGAAAAACGAAAAAAATCCTTTCCAAACATACCGAAATCTTTAGAAGATGCTAAAAAACAATTAGTTGATGATCAGCATAATCTTACTTACAAAGGTAATAAATTTTGTTTCGTTAGTGATGATGAAAATATATTTATATTTACATGTAAACAAAATTTGGAATTGCTACAAAGTGCAGAACACGTTTTTGGGGATGGGACATTTTCATTCGCTCCGAAATATTTAGTTCAACTTTATACTATTCACGTATTTACAAACAATTTTTATGTTCCTGTGGTGTTTTGTTTTTTAAGTAACAAACATACTGATACTTACATCAATATGTGGAAAACATTACAAAATATATTTATTTAAATTACTGGTAATATAATAAATTTAAGCAATTTTCATGTCGACTTTGAAAAATCTGCGCATAATGCATTATTGAAAATTTTCCCTAACTGCAAAATCGCGTGTTGTAACTTTCATTTAGGGCAAATTTGGTTTGGACATATTCAACAACATAAATTATTATCGAGCGAGTACTTAAACAATGTCTCAGAAATTGGCAAATGGATGAAATGTTTTTTTGGATTAAGTTATTTACCCCCTGACGAAGTTTCTAATGGATTTTGTGATCTTATGTTGATAGCACCAAGTACTACGTCTAGTAATATTTCTATATTTTCCGATTATATTTTAGAAAATTACATAGCATCGGACAGCAATTTTCCTCCAACATTATGGGCTTGTGAATCTACTAATAATCCTACTAATGGTGCAGAGAGTTATGACAAACAATATAACAGTCAGTTTTACACTGCTCATCCGCATATAAATCAAGTAATCGACGTCATTATTGGAATTCTAAGTGACACTGATTTAAAAATTAATTCGATAAACAATAAAATCAAAAACTTCAAAAGATAATTAAATAATTAAATTTTAATTTATATATTAATTTTATTATATACATATATATTATTATTTTATATAGTCTATTTAATTAATTATAATTAAGCAAAAGAAGGGAAATGTGCGCAAACGTGTCGCACCCCCAAGTGCTGGCGTAGTTTGCAGCAAATAATGAAAGATGTGAATTACTGACAAGACTTAAACTTCAAGGAATGTTCGTAAAAACACAAACAATTTTTTGACTTCAGCTAATTCTGAAGCATGTGATAGAATTGGATTAAAAAAGTCAACACTCATAAAAACCTTGCCACTAAGTAAAGGTTTCTGAAAATGTGGGAAGAATCTATTTTGACAACTAGAGCATGGATAAATTTTTTTTAATACTTCACTGATTTACGACTATGTTGTCGAATGTCTATCAATCAGTGTTTGGAAAGAACGTCGTTCATGAACGTACGTTCACGTACGTTCAACGTACGTTCAGCGAACAATATGTGAATGTCATTCGTTTTTTTTTTCAAATAGAACGTGAACGTGAACAATGTTTATATTTTTAATGAATATGATCGATTTTTAAGACGTTCAATTTATTTATCATTTAATAAATATATGTATAAAATATGTTATAATAATAATGTTTTCCCATTATAATTCCTATGATATTTATTTGATTGTAACTTAAATAACATGTCAGATATTAAAAATATAATTCAAATACTTTATAAATTGTATATGCTCTAAAGTCTAAATTGTATTTTTATATTTGGGATGAGTCGTATATGTTTATGGGTTTTTATATTTACTGCAGAATAACGGTTCCTTAAAATTAATTAAAAAAAATTAATTGAACGAGTTCATTTTTGAAAGAACGTGAACGTAAACGCGTTCGTTTGAAAAAAAACACGAACGTGAACATGAACAAGTTCATATTTTTAGTGACCGTTCCAAACACTGCTATCAATCCAGGTTTGTGATTAGTGGGGGATGATATACTCGTACATCCACGAACGCAGCAAACTTATAGTAGCATAAGGTGAATGAATTAATTTCTTTAATCATTTGAGTTTGATCAATTTTCGTATTTTACTACTATTAGTTTTGTCATTATTGTATTCACTGCTGATATTTAAAATTTTGGCATGCTGGTTAAAATCTGAATCATTCTAACCTTATCACCAATGTAGACAATAAAAGCTTAAAAAGTAGTTTTTTTTGTTGATAATTTTTATTTTTATTTACTAAGTATTAAACGGGCAAGGCCCTGTTACAATAAACAACAACATTATAATCATTATGATAATATATAACATAGTAAAAATATAATATTAATAATGATAATAATAATAATAGTATGAATAGTAGTAATTAATAGTTATAGACATAATATAATTAAATATGTCTATGGAAATTGGTAGAAATAATAAACAATGTACAATAATTACGGGAAAAAAACATAGTGTGTTTAAATGTTAAAAATTAAATAATTACAATACGATTTGAATGAGTATAAATTTGGTGAGCTAAACAATCCTTAAGTTTATGTGACGCAAGAAAGTGGGACAAAATATGTTTTAGGCATTTTAATCTTTGACATTTTATGGTGGGCGTTTCAAAAATCATAGTATAGAGTGACGTAGTACCTATGAAAATTTATTTTAAGAAGTAAATCTCAAATTATCATATTTCAAGTATGTTTAATTTTTACTATTAATTTTAAAACAATTAAGATGTTGTTAGTTGTATTGATGAAAATGTACCATCAACCATATTCGATCACATTTTTTTAAATGGCAATAACCCCTAAAAATATAATTACCCTATAAATAACCCTATAATTTTTAATATCATTTTCGAATTAAGCAATTTTTTTCAAGCAACTTTGATTTATCAACATGTATTCTAAACCCAAAATTGGCGAAATTATACCTAACTTAAAAAAAATGTATTAAATTAATTTTTTTTTTTTTAGTTTACGTATTTGTTCGTTCTAAACATCGTTTGATACATTATACATTTATTATTAGAGTAATAAATTATTTACTATTTATAAATTATTATTTTATTTTATTATTACACAGTATGAAATTATAGAAATTATACATAATTTATTTAAAAAAACATGTTTTTTTTTAACAATACTATACATTTTTATTTAAAATTTAATTCAATCAATACCGATGATCTTGTTTATTTAATATTCCATTGATCGTAAATAAAATTGTCAGTCCATAAAATATGATTAATTAGATAATAAAAAAAAAAACCAATGCTCATTTTAATACCAGTAATAAAAATAATTCTGGTGAAACGAAAAATACACACAATTATAAATAAAATAAATAACTATTCAAATTTTTATGAATGTTACTTAGATTTGAAGCATGTTCTACTCAACACTACAAATGAAAGATTTTTAAAATCTTATGTAAATATAATATAATGAGTGATAAAAATGTACCCTGTTTTTAGGACACACGGACACGGTATATTGAAATGTTGGGTAAGCTTCTTAACTAATCAAACTTTCAGAGTAAATGTACAACATACAACACGTCATATTATGTAGAAAATTGTTTATCTCAAGTATCCGCTCTCACTATTTCTAGTAGCAATCAACGATACAAGAAAAAAAATCACCTCGCCTTAAATATAAACTTTTCGTAGATGATTGCAACATAAACTACAGAATGACAAAGCTAGTAAGTCATATTTTGTATTTCTGTGTGTGAAGTTGCCCCCCCCCATTATGTCCAAATTAAACCAGGTAAATTGTAAATTAAAAAATCTCAATTTGTTAGAAGTTAAATTTTGGAATTTGTAAGTTAATAAGTTCAAAACAATTGTCAAAATTAACTTGGGGGCTAATTTTACACTAACCCCCGATTTTTCCAAATTACACGATTGTAAGTTTAAAAGCTCGATTTGTAAGTAATTGTAAGTTTAATTTATGACTCGCACTAGCCCCCCAATTTTACCAAATTATACAGGACAGATTGCAGTTGTTTAGCTTAATTTGTAAGTAATTGTAAGTTGATTTTTGGAATTTGTAAGTTGCTTGGATCAAAGTTGTGACCGAATTAAACGTAGTGGGGGGCTATCTTCGTACTAGCCTCCCACTTTTACCTAATTACACAGGACAGATTGTAAGTTGTTTAGCTTAATTTGTAAATAATTGTAAGTTGATTTTTGGAATTTGTAAGTTGCTCAGAGCAAAGTTGTGACCAAAATAAATTTAGTGGAGGGGCCAATTCAGTGAAGTTGGCCCCCACAGTAGACGATCGATCCCGGACCGGTGCTAATATTTTGCAACCATTTGCAAACTCAGTTCTAGAATTTACAAATTATTTGTTACCTCACAACTACCATTTAAGTTTAAGTCTCTAACTTTTTTTTTGTATTTTTACAAATTGTTCAATCTTTCATATTCTAAAGAACTAATTATTATTTATATATATATATATATATCTGAAAATACTGTACATATTTAAAACATACCTACAAGTCAATCAGGCAAAGTTGGATAAAAAGATTGAAAAAAAAAATCATTTAAAAACATATAAATACAATTTCAAATTGTTCGCTACCCCAACAATTCCATTTAATAGTTAAGGAGATAACTCTACCTGCGCATCGTTAGGTGACTGAATTTATGGTTGAATTTGTTTAACTATTTTTAACGATATACCTACCTTGTTGGCTGTTTGTACAAACGTAGATTTCGATCAAAACTTTTATAAATTAGCTATGGACGCTATAGTTCATAGTAGGTAAATTTGTAATTAAATGTACATAGTTACCTAAAGATTTAAAATAAAAATGAAGGCGATTTTATAAAACATATAATTATAACTGTTGTACATGTATATTGGAATAAGATGTAGGGTTAAGTTAATTATATTGTATATTTTTTATTTAATTTAAATAATTGCCTAATAATTATCATTGACAAATTGTAAGTTATACAGCTTATTTGTAAGTAATTGTAAGTTCGTTTATAAAATTTATTACTACCTGGGTGTTAAGTTTTGATTGAAATTAACTTAGAAGAGAACTACTGACAATATATATAAACTTTAACTCATTTAGTTTTAATTTACATTATTAAAGTAGATCTTTTAATAATTAAATTGTAAATTGTAATTAATAAAAATTTGGGTTTTTTTTTAAATTTATAATTCTTTGAATATTTTCTTAAAACTAAAAATATGTGATTTTTTTTATAACGAAATATTACATAGAAAAGTGGACAAGTGGATACTAATCTGCTGTTAGGTATGTGTCGAATAGGCGAGTAGGGTACCTATGTTAAAATTGAATCTGAAACGAATAAAAACTGTTTTTAATATTTAGGTATAAAATATTTTTGACATAACATACATAAAATATAGTTATCTATTGAGCTAATTTTATAATGCAAATTATAATATTACAATCAATAAATTAGGCTAGTGCGAAGATAGCCCCCTCCCCCCACTAAGTTTAATTCGGTCACAACTTTGCTTCCAGCTACTTACAAATTCCAAAAATCAACTTACAATTACTTACAAATTAAGCTAAACAACTTAAAATCTGTCCGGTGTAATTTGGTAAAAGTGGGGGGGGGATCAATGAACTTACAAATTTCAAAATTCAACTTACAATTATTTACAAATTGAGATTTTCAACTTACAATTTACTTGGTTTAATTTGAATATAATGAGGAGGGGCAACTTCACACACATTCGTTGATACGCTGACAAATTTGATCAGTCGTGTCGTAAAAAAGTATTTTATGCTCAATCATGCGATAGCCCCATTTATTACCTATTTATAATAACTAATAATGTAAAAATTATATATATATATCCTTATTTATAATTTAGTCTTATATATCTTATATAACTGTATATATTATATGTCTTATATAACTTGGAATAACAGAAGGTCATTTTAAAATAAAAACCTTTATAATTTACTGTCTTTGTTTATTAATCAAACATTAAATAACAGTGATAACACTCTATTTATATACTAATAATATAATTATGAACACAAAATTAATTTAAAATGAGCTCATTAAAAAAAAAAAAAAAAATGTTTTTGTTGTTAATCGTTTTTATTGTTTTATGAATAATAAATTGGTTTCACCAAACACCAGCTTATTACATAGGTACTACAAAAAACTTATTAAAATAAAAAATATTATTTTATCATTGAATTTAAAAAAAAAGTTTTGACATATCTTAATTACAACATTATGAGTACCTATTACGTATCTTTAGAATACAATATAAATGAAAACTCTTTTAAACGCTCGTCAGGAGTAATGGAAATTATATGTACCCCTGCACCTCCTTGTTTACAAATGCACAGGACTAAGTTTATTTATTTTATTTAAGGTATAGTGTTGAGCATTATCTATAGAATCTAGATAAATAAAAAAGGTCACTTGATGTATTATCTTTGATATATTTTTATGTTTATCTCAATTTGTGAAAACTGAAGTTAGGTCCCGAGATATTTTATCATTTATATTAAACCCAACCTGAGTTTTTGGTGTTTTTTGGTAATACTCGAATTGGGTCCGCGGTAATATTTTATGATTTTATCTTAATGTTGTTGATAACGAAGTAATCGGACAAGTTAAATTGGCGACACCGCGATCACGCTCCATCGGAAAACATCACTGTCGTAGTAGTTTTGTGAAAAATGTGTTTTTTAAATTTCTTCCACTAATTTAAACTTTAATAAATTAAAAAAGTGAACTACCTATAAGTATAACATAAAAATAAAAATAATAACTAATAAGCTATGACGAGTATTAATGTAAATTTTATGAAAAAAAAAATGTATAGTAATAAGTTAAATATTTTTATAATTTTTCTATACGAGTAAATTAACAAACAAAATTTTTAGAATATTTTTTATTCAACCTCTACGTTTTGACTCCTGATAAGTAATGATAATGGACTGAATTAACTTAACTTAAATTTTTCCAAAATAAATAAATATAACGGACCCAACTCTTGTATTCAACATAAATATACCACGACCCAATTTATGATTTTTTTTAAATTTGGGATCCAACTCAAGGTTTTCCCTTAATTTATTTAAATACATAAATAGATGTATAAATGTTTTCACCGTAAAAAATTAAATATAATTTTTATGGATCATGATATAATAATTGTATAATTAATATTTAAATAAATATTAAACAAATATTAAAAAAAATTAAGTTTGACTTAAAAATAAAAATAATAATAGTATTGAAGCAATTTTTCATCTTTTTTTATTTATATTCTATAGAGGTTAGTTTATTGAGATTAAAAATACTTTACTTTTTAATGGGATGAACATATTTAATGGCAGTAATAAGTAATAACTTAAAAATGCGTTAAAAAATTATGCAGATACTGTTAACTTTAATTTTTAAATCATTATTTGATGAAATATTGAAACTTGTTTAAACTAACATTATTTTCTAGAAAGTTGGTATACAGTGATATATTTTAACGTCAGACACGAAATTTTTCAGAATGTTAATTAACTTTGCGATATTTTTAAAAAAGTGATAAGAAAGTTTCAACTTTAATGATCATATTTCTTGTTAAAATCGAAAATTTGATTTTGAATTTTAAAATTTAAAGTTGATAAATAATCCATATTATGTAATTAATCTGGTATAAAATATTTTTCTGAAAATTGTTAGTGTGTTTTATCAGATTAATAATTATTATATAAATATGACGTATTAGCGTATAAGTGCCTACAATCAATATCATTAACATTTAATATTTCAAGGTAGTATAGCGAAATAAAAATTACTACATTAAAATACCAATCTAACTGAATTATAGTATATTAAATATTTCTTTAAAATTATGTATAAATAAAAAAATATTTCAGAAAAAAAATTAAGTTTTAATTTTTATGAATAAATGCTCAAAATCTAAAAAAAAAACTTACTATTTGGAAAATTTAAAAATTGTATCTATTAAATTTTTTGTTATTTTTAAAGTTAATTATACTTTTCGTTGTTCCTGGTATAACAATAAACAAGGAATAATTATTTTGAAGATACAGACTGTCATTTATCTTAGAATATCATAACATTTTTCAATATATCTAAATAATAATCAGAAGATAAAATAAATTACCCTGTAAAGTTACAGATTAGAACATTGAAAGCTTTACAAGTAATTACAATAGTCAAATAGCTATTATGGCGTAATAATTTTCGTATTACAATCTTTTGATTTTCTTTTTTTTTTTCTTGATTTTCGTTTCGGCACAACTGGTGTACTGGGCGGTACAATAATTGATAGTTGCGTCAGAGCTGTGACATCTTCTTCAAAACTCAACTTGTCAACAATTTCTTCACATACACTCGATGAGCTCTCGTCGCTTTAACATATAAACGTAAACAGTTTTCAATCCAAGATAGAAAAATTATTATGCAAAAATTTTGAAAGTTATCTTAAATATAGTAATGGATATTTCTGTAAATACATTAAAACGTATTAAGTATAAGTATACTTACGCTATATTATGTTTATGTAAATATGTACTTTAGTTCGAATGTATCTATATAAATATAGATAACAAATGAGGTATAATACAAAATAATATGTATACCTACTATTTGGCATTGTCTTATGTAGTAGGTATTACTTATTTAGTTAAGTTACCTACAAGATATTTTACTAAATTCTTAATGAAAAATTTAGTAAATAATCAAAAATCTTATTTTAGGAAAATTGCTTAATTATAAAATTAGATATAATAAATTGTCTTTATTGATATGCAATATGCAAAGTATTTTTAATTTAAAAAAAAAACTATTTTATAAATAATAATTAACTATCTGCTATAATAATAATATACCTATTCTTTTCATATTTTTTGACCAATTAAGTTTAGAATAATATAGTTATGAATAATTGATTAGTAGATACATCAATGTTGTAACGATTTCATGCTGTATTTAATTTATTATTAACTTGAAATATTTTTCAATTGTCAAACAAAATATTAATTTTGTATTAAGACTTAAATTTTTAGACACTAGATCTGACTATATACGTCAACGATATATTTTATACATATATTTATAGTTTTCACCTCGAATAATCGGATATGTCTATATTCTTTGGTTGCTCCGCATTGGAGCCTTGTTCCATTAGTCGGCTGCATATTTTCAATTTCATTTTTTCCTAAAAACAAAAAAAAAACGAAAATAATAATTATTGTTATTATAAAATAAATATTTTATAACTTCAGAATATGATACATTATATATTTGTATTAAAAAAAATAAACAGTCTAGTCACAAACATTTCGAGGATCCTCGTTATAGTAATCCAACAAGGTTTCACAAAACGTCTGTCCAATATCTTCAAAGTCTTTGATGGCGAGATGAGTGTTCGCTCGAGAACCAAGAGACGAACCACAAAATGATGCTTCCATTGTGTAGCTGTTTTCGACACCCATCAGCCAAACGACTACACGAGCCGTATTTTCCTTAGAACGCTGAATGTTGAAATTGCAATCTTCAAACGAAAACTGCGGCGTGACGGTGTGTACATAACACAATAAATGACGTTATTTTCCCTATTCTTTTCGCTGAAATAAATAAATACGGCTATACTTTTTCCGGAGCGTTTTTGTGTAACAAAAGTGGGAATATTTGCTCCTGTAGTTTTCTCCCTTCGTGGCCTTTCCCTTCACATCCATACATGAAAATGTTCGATTTCCTCGAATGCGCATGCAAATCGCAAAACATCACTACTTGACGTTCTTCAATTAATCTTAAAATAAAGTATAACATTCATACCACATTATATAATTATATTTTTCAATTAATATCATAGTTTGTGTAAGGGTTAAATTATTAAATCGTTTAGGAAAAAAACTCGAATAATTTTTTACACAATAATAAAACTTCAGTTTTTAAAAGCTTACTATTCTATAAGAAAATAACTATAATAATATACAAAATATATAGGTTTTAGTTTAATAAAAAAGTGAGCAAGTGAGTACCGCTCTACTATACAGTAGGTGAGAAGTGTCTCAGTGCTATGTATGTGTTATATTTAAATTAAATATTCAGGAATAATGTGCCTGTTTAAAATGCGTAAAAGTTGTATTGAAAGTTATAATCTATAAGTCAATTATTAAAATTTAAAATAATCACACTGTGTGTGTATAAATTTAAATTAAGGGTAAGTATATAAATACATTATAATATAATACATAGGTACAAAATAAATACCTTCGAAGCATAAGTTTTGTATGCCAAATAACCGGGTGGGCGTCACGAATAACGCTACGATATTGTCGATTTAAGTCCCGTCCATTTAAGGAACATCTACTATTACCAACAACTACGCCGTCTGGATTCAACATGGGTATCAATTTGAAAATAAAACGATTCCGTAATTCCTATAATATATTGTATTATTTTAGAGTGCGTTATTCTATAAGTATAGTAGTTAATTTGGTAAAGTCCCTTATCCTCTAATCGTCTATACATGGAAAAGTAAGCTTTAATTAATACTTTGTTTAAAATAGGTAGGTACCTATATTGAAAAAAAGGCTATTGGATTGAGTATGTTATACCACTTTGGTCACACTTAAAAATCCACAGAACATTTTCCACTGGGTACTTACCCATAAAGCTAATGCAATTGAACACAAAATTACGTACATTTTAATATCATATAATTAATTTAACAAGAACAACTGCGTTTTGACTTAAACACAAGTAACAACTGTTACAAGTCACAAATTATCAGTTTATAAAAATCTTTTAATCCTATTTCTGATTTACGTATATAATTAAGAATAGTTAAATTTTAAGTAAAAGTTACGGTAATTAGTTACTTAATTCATTTAAAGCTACAAGTTAGGTACCTACTTACCTTATTATTTTTGTAATTATGTAATTATTTATATTATGTAAATTAAAAACACAAACTTAAAATAATTGACATTAATTCATTAAAAATGTAAAACATATTTTACTACAAAATATTACAGAGTATAATAAATAATATGGTAATATATGTATGGTTGAGCATATAATAGATTAATAAAATATTTATTAATACCAAAATATAGCAAGCAATATCATCATTATAATAATATTGAGAATTGACACAAAACGTGGATAACAATATAATATGTACACAGGTCACAGACAGTGATTTATACATTAGAATTAAGAAATTAATACTTTATATTATGCATATAGCATATGAATGAATTTGGCAACGTTGGAAAAAAATTAAAAAACATGGTCAATGCTCAATTATAATACAATAAAAATGTTGCTCCGATAAAGGCTGGTACTCAATCGTTTTTTACCAGATAATAAAACCAAAAATGTCGAGACATTTTTGATTTTATTTTTAGAATTTTAAATCTTGTTGTTATAACTTATTATTTTCAATTCAATCACAGGTTTTTAATTTATATTATAGTATTATACATTTATACTAGCTGTATTATATATTTTTATTCTGACTCAGCCTAAAGGAAATTTAACAAGTTAAAAAACAGAAAATTTTAACATAATCCAATATTTAGTTGTACCTACTTATAGGTATTAAAAAAAAATGCTTTCAGACTTTATTCTACTAACATAACATCGTCTGCAAATATCATGCATTATGTAACTTAATCCTGTATGTCTTTCCTAATTTTATTCATTACTAAGGAGAACGGAAAATAACTCAATGCTGAATTCTGGAAAACCCCTACAGTCTTAAGCTTTCTAATTCTCCACATTTACTCTCATCATTAATACTTGACACACGCCTTCTATTACTTTAACATATGCACCCTCGATTTCATTTTAAACATCCATTTTACAATTATTATATATATACATAAATACATACATATAATATATATATATAGAAAGAGAGATAGATAGATAAATAGTCAATAAATAATCTAAAAATAAAATATATCTATATTTAAATTACCTTTGCTTGCAACGAGTCACCAGTTAAAAAATCAATAAATCCTTTCATCATCCAAGACGATGGAGTTTCAGATGGATGGACACGTGCTGTTAAAACAATCACTTTTTTTTGCTACAACACATTAAAATCAAATACATGAACAAAAACAACACTTTGATACAGTGATAATAAAGAATAATAATTAGAATATACTTTGGGATCTTCTTCTTGACAAGGCTCCGTTACAGTCAAGTAATGCACATTATTACCAGCTAATGTTCGGCACAGAACTCTCAGCTTTGTAAACACCGCTTTAACTGGATCATCCTAAAAATA
The DNA here is from genome assembly GCF_020882245.1 of Rhopalosiphum padi. Classification (NCBI taxonomy): domain Eukaryota; kingdom Metazoa; phylum Arthropoda; class Insecta; order Hemiptera; family Aphididae; genus Rhopalosiphum; species Rhopalosiphum padi. The sequence continues at coordinate 40,165,332 of NC_083599.1, forward strand.
TCATTCGCGTTATATCAAGTTCTTTCATAAAAATTAAAATAAAGTTATGATAGTCAATGTCATTCTACTAATACGGAATCACCTTGAGCTTTATCAGGTAGTCTTGTAGGTCTGTATATGTGTATGGATAGTTGTAGGCCAGGTATATAGTATCCATATCGTGTGGGAACTCTAAGAGAAATGAAAAGATGTAACGCGGGTTATCCTCACTATCACCATTTCTAGAAAAACCAAAAACAATGATAAAATAATACTAAAAGTATCGATGTGCTTTTGAAAAACGTAAATAATTAATAAACATTAAATCATAAAATTACGGTGCATCGTTTCTGTAATATGCAATGCTTTCCCCGCAACGTCTCCAGCCTACGTTTTTTTGACTTGCATCTTTAGTTGAGTATAACAACGGTTTCATACCAGCGGTGAAAAGACTTTCAGACTTATACATATTGACAATAGAAAATCTAAAATAAACAATAAGTACTCATTTTTAATAAGTATATTCATTTATTCTATATTTATTTGAAAATGTAATTTATATATAGGTGTGTGTATGTGTGTGATGAGTGCCCAGCTAAAAAATAAAATACCATAAGTACCATAAGTAAATATATCTGAGATGAAAAGTCCAGGGAAAATATGTCTAGTGAATATTACCCGACAGGAAAGTTTAACAAAAGTACATTTTAGCAATAATGCAAAAATTAAATTTTTTATTAAAACAAGACGTATATTTTAAATATAATATCATAGTATTATTATTTAATCTATTTAAGACATTTAAGTAATGTATTCATAATTTTGATAATTACAAATTACATAGTTGAACCACTTATAATGTCTCAGAAATTCAAATTTTAACCAAGTAATGTATAAAACGAAATAATACCATTAGTTAAAAACTCATTTATTATGCTTTAGAGATTATGACAATTTTATTTATTTATTGCAAATAAATTACCCGTGTAATGTTTTTTTAGTACAGGCTTCTAAATTACTTGAATTTTCACCTTTTCAAAAAAAAAAAAAAATAATAATAATAAGAAGGGATACAAATAATGAAAAATATTTTAATTGTTCAGCTTTTTTTTTCTATTGCAGTGGTTTTCAACCTTTTTGGCTCTACGGTTCTTTTTTATTTTGGAATCAAATATATGGCTCCCATACGAATAATAAAAATAATTTAAAAAAAACTGTTTACAATTATATTTTTAGTTTATACTACATACATATTTTGATAATAACCGACGACGCCCCTGGAAGCCGTGACGTACAGGTTGAAAACTACTGTATCTAGGATATAGTTCCAGATCTTCAATTGTTCTAATAATTTCTCAAATAACAAACCAATTCGTCCGATTACAAGATTTTTCCGTGGAGTACATTTTTTTTATAATGATAAATGATAACAGTCAACAAACACTTCTTTACAAATTTCCTATAAGAAAAATCTTTACTTTTAATTTGTATTGGTCATTATTTAAACAAATGATTTGCATGAACAGAAGATTATGTTTTGATAACTTTGATTATAAATATATTTTATTGAAATGAAAATTGTTTTAAAATAATTAATTTTACTTTACTTTTTGTTCCTATTAAATTTTTAAATTTTTCTTTATGTCTTATTTCATGCGTGTAAATATGGTTGTGTCATCTTGTGTTATTTTTTGTTTTTATTTGTTTTTAAACTGCAGTATAGTTTCTTGTGTATTACAGTACACAATGTACACATAATGTCATAATATATAGTAAAACTCCAATTATCCGAACGCCTATCAACCAGACGATAAAATGATTAACGACTTAAAAATTTATTTTTTTTTTCTTTTAAAATATGTTTTTGTATTTATAGCTAATTCTTTTTCAGTTAAATATTATAATAAAATTATTTGTTTATTATTACAAATTTCAAATTATATTGCATACATATTATTATATTAATAATAAATACATATATTATACAATATATTCATACAATTATATAATTTTCGATATGTCTTATGTCAATCATCCAGATATTTGTTTATCCGGACCACCCTTGACATTAATTAATCCGGATAATCGGAATTTTACTTTAAATATAATTTTTTGTCTGTTAAAAAAAGTAATCGTCTTCCTATATGTGACTGTGTAATACATAGTATGTATTGTTAATACTACGATATTCTTCATCTATTTTATATTTTTTTTAAATATTTTGAACTTTACATTTACTTATTAAATTTTAATAATTAATAAATTAATAATGTGTTTATTCAAGGGACAATTTATAATAAAATATACAATAAAATGTTTATTGATATTTGTACTAGGCGCCTACCTACAATTTAAAAAGAAATATTTATGCCGCCGGCCCGCCAAAATTAAATCACAACAACATATTATAATCTCTATAGTAGTATATTGAGCATACGAGTATTATATGAAAGTATCAAACAATATAATTGTAGAAATCTAGTTTTCAAATATGTACATGAAGCCCCCCACCACTTTATCCGATCGATTTCAAAATATCAACAAACAATTGAAAAACGAGTTTTCCTAATAATTGTAACTCTTTTTATGTATTAACGAATTTAAAAAAGAAATAATCTTCATTTTAATGATTACATAGGTAGGTTTTTATGTAATCACATAATTGATTTTTTTCATTAAATTATTTAAATATAAAATAATTCATTTCTATGTTAATTTAATTTAATTTTAATACAAGTTGTTTTTTTATCATATAAAATTAAAGTTTGTAGTATGATTAGGTAAATTAATAAAATGCAAAAACTAATCATATTACTTGTATATTTTGTGTTAAGACAATTTAAAAATAATTATATTTATTTAAGTGAAATCAAAATACATAAATGTGATATTATTTACAACTAAAAAGTAGTTATATCCTATGATGCAAATATAATGCGTAATAAAATTACAAAATATGAAACAATATTATATGCATAAACAAATTTAAAATGTGCAGTAGGTATTAGCATTTATTGTATATCTAATATTTGATAAATAAAAATATTAAGCTAATTAATCAGTATTCATAAAAAAAATTAGGTAGTAAAGCAGGTCTAACTAAAGGTCCCAATCCACTATACCAGTGGTTTTCAAACTGGGTGCCGCGAGTATCCCCACGGTTTTTCCATAAATTACCCGATTGCATTGAATTGTGATATAAGAAAATGCGGGTATGTGTCAACTATTCGTCCAAGAATTAAAAATATTTGTTAGTCCATCAATCACACATTTCTTATTAAATGTGTATATTAATTATAATTAATTCAAAACAATTTTGTTCATCTAAAAAAAAAGGTCAGTGTGTCGTGAACATTTTTTGAAGTGTATACGGTGTGTCGTGTACAAAAAAAGTTTGAAAACCACTGTACTATACTATTGAACTATTCATTTTTTTTTTTATAGTAATTAAATATTAAAAATATTATTTTCGATTACAAAAAATTTATTTGTCTTAAAGTATTTAACGAAATATTGTACTTACCTATATTTAATGTTTTTCTTTGTATTTTCTATTCGAAAATAGAACCATTGGGTGTGTCGATTTGTATACATATCTGATCTTAGTGATAACTCATAATACGTACTGGTTATTTTGACAACTTTGGCTAGGTTACCGGATTCAAAACGTGATTCAAAAATCAAGTCGGAAGGGTCTTGGCTACTATGTGCTAGAGAACATGCACTACCACCAACGGCTGAACGACAAAACTGTAAATTATAAAAGATCAACAATTAAACTTGTATTGGTAAAAAAAGGTTAGGTTAGGCCTAATACTTACATAATTCACGCTACTGATAGGATAATATTTAAATATTACTTCTCCTGAATCTTCACCTACTTGTTTTGGTTGTATTTCTTTGCCTGTAAACTTGTATAGAGGCTCTTTTTCTGAATATAATGCAGACGGCGGGTGAATGTGAATAACAGGATCGTCTAGGACCTAAACCGATAGTATTAAATTTAATTATTGAACTTATTACTTCAAAGTTCAAATAAAAGAAATTGCAAAAATAAAAAAATATATAAATTAAAACAGGATAGTGATTTACTATAAAATCGGTTAGTGTTTTTATTACAAATATATGCATATAAATATATAATATATAATATATTATATATTATATAATACATATCAATAGATAAGTAGAAATTTTTATGTACTTTTAAAATTATAAATGTATAAATTAACATAAAAATAATACAAGTAAAATTAAATGACATTAGAATGAAATATAAACCATTTTATAAATAATTCTTAAAATACACTCTCAATGTACAAAAAATTTATATTCATATTATATATTTATTTGTACCTATGTATTAAACAACTATATAGTATAAAAATGTATAGTTTAAACAGTTTATTTTAACTAGATATTTTAAAAAGATATTTTTAGTAAAATACTAAAAAATGTCACATTGAAAACAATGTAGATAAATATTAAACAATTTAAACATAAATAGTGAAAATGAAAAATGTGTCGAAGCATTATTACGTAACTACGCGTGATTTATGAATATATGATATATATATAATCATGTGAAATTGAATATCTGGGCTTGCAAGTACTAAGTATTTGATAAGAATTCATAATATATTGTATAGTTATTTTTCTCACTTGACACTCCATTGGCCATCTTGCCGCTTGGTAAGGACAATCTACCTCTTTCATTAACGGATAAACTTCTTTGACGTCTCGTAATTTAGAATCTAACTGCCTTGTGTCGCCGTCCGCGTTTATATCAATTTGACTGTTTCTCAACGTACGATTCAGTAAATTGTTTAAAAACGAACCTTTAAATAAAAATCCGCATGTCATAAAATCGAAATATTAAAATAATATTGCTTATATATTTTTATTTAAATTTGATTTAATCTATTAGGTTTTTAACGATTAAAAGAAATAAAACCAGCCTTAAAATCCTCGCCAGCTGTCATAAATGGGAAAAAAGGAATAACTAGTTATAATAATTTATAAAAAAAGTAATAGAAAACTATTCTGTACAATAAACTCATTATTTTTTTTTTATTGTCAAGTAGGTAATGCACCTGTATCCAATAAAAAATAGATTACATTACAAAATAATGTATCTACGCTGCATATAAACCGTGTTCAAAATTGTTATAACCTCAAGTGAAAAATTTTTTTTATATACAGCAACATTAAATTCGAAACTCTATCAAACGGTTTATGCGCTCTCTATTATCACTGTACTATACTGAAAAGTAAATTTCAACGACATTCAAGACATCAGAAATCGTTTAAAATACTGCGTGTAACTATTAGGTACTTATTATAATATATTATTATGTATTTATTATTATTACTCGACGTGACATAATATATAAGAAACTCAGGAGAATAATATTATATAGGTATAGGTTCTTAAAGTGGATATAAGTTTATTCGTAAATTGATTTCATTTTAATACTGAAATATGAATATTAAAACAATGGCATTTTGGCATGTAACACGAGCCATTAATCAAAAACATAACATATTGTACACGATGATAGCGTCATACCTATTATATAAATTGATTGAGTTTGAGAAGATACTGCACAACATTTTATCGTGTGATGTCACGAACTCAAGAAACAAATAATATGCTAGTATAATATATACCTATTTTGATATAGGCGCATATTATATAACGATATAAGGGTTAAATTTTTATTGTATACGGCGTTTGTTAACGACTTATTAATAGTTTAAATGCAAATTTGGTATAACATTAATAACATAAATACCATATTACCGACATGATACTTATTGCAATCTCAGAAAGAAATAAAACATTGAGCATTGTAGTGTTGTATTATTTATCGTAGGATACAATATACTATTATAAACAATTATTATACATAACACCTATTTTTTCATTGAACAAATTTACGAAAATTTCAATAATATATTCAGACTGTATACATTATATCTATATTTATATAATAAGTGAAAGTCACATAAACACAATTGTAGGTAGGTATACAAATTAGGTAGGTACCTACCAAATACGCAATGTACTGCCGAGGATCATTTAAATGTAGAATCATAATTGTTTACGAGAGACAATTTTTGAGTACGTCTATTTTTCAAATTTTAATTTTGGCATATCAAATTGAACACGCATCGATTACGCACTACAATAATAAAATTAAAACTACGAGTATAATGTAAATTATTATACGAAAATACGACTAAATAATATCTGAGTTATGCAAATATTTCAAAAAAATGTTTTACGAGACAATTACAACATTATTTTTTAAAATACTATCGTCTGTACTCATCGATCGTACAGACGCGCGTGTGCTCGGAAACATTATTATCATTATTGCAGTTAACACGAAACATAATATTATTATTACCGAAAAAAAAAAATAATAATAATGATTGTACCTTTCGTACAAATCGGGAATAGCGACGCTTGCAAGTCTCTGACCTGTGCCATGTTAACGTCCGCGTTCGCCCCATCCATGGTTTAAACTCGCGGCACACCGCGTTTTCACCAACATTCGTCCGGTTACTACGGTGACACCGGTATAGACTGTGACCAATCGATAATATTCTTATTATATTATGCCGCTGCGTTTGCAATTCGGCATAAGCAATAACAGACTGTAATCACAACAGTAGGTACCTATAATAATATTATTATTCGTGCTTATACTGTCTAGCATAATATGTATAATGCATATACTAATATATATATATGATAAGTATACGTGTATAGTGCATGTATAGCTACTGACTACTATAGTATACATTGTACAACCCTTTTGCACAAACTCAGTAGTTACGTGTAACGCGCGTAAACAAACAACAAAAAAATACACGGTAAAAAAAAATTGTCGACCCGCTTTTAATTTATATAGTATAATTTAACAACCGCGTATTTTAACGCGCAGACGACAAACATATTTATCAATGTGTAGCGATTATTTTATTATACAGTTCATACATATACCTACTAATGAAAATAATAATAATAATAATAATGTTTTCGCTTTATCCGTGTAATATTTTGCTACCAAATATTCACATTTAAGATTTAACTGTGAAAAACACAGACAAATGTCACTGAAATTTCGGCGATACAATTTTCCTACTAAAAAATTCCTACTACACGTTATAATTTTATAATACACGCATTGGCGTCTTTAGGTTTTTACCGCTTATAGGCACTTACCATCTAATTCGTGGTTTTACTCTCCCTATCTCTTCTAAAACCATTTAAAAAACTATGATAAAAACATATTTGATTATACTATTAACTATAATATATTATATATAAAAATAAAAATATACATTATTAATAAAAATTAAATTGTAAGTAGGTTATATCTTTTTTTTGGCAATTTACAAATTAATTCTATTGTTCATCAAATTTTTTTCTCAGTGCAAATGCATCAATTAAATCATCACAATCCAGTCGACAAAAAAATCCGCTTCGTTATTCAATATTGTATATCTATTGCGTGCATTTTTTGTTATACGTGTATTGGTCCGTATATTGCATAAGACAAAACTTTTATTATGCGTTTTTCGCAATTTTTAATTTTTTAAATAACGACTTTTTATTGTATTAGCTTTCAGTGTAAATTAGGAAATTCAAAATATTTTATTAATAAATATTGTTTTCATAATATTTGGTATAATAATTTTTAGGTATATTTCATCCTAACTAAATGTCAATTGTTCTGTTTATGAATATTGATAACGTCCTTATCTACAGTGATTATGATATTGGTAGTGTCTTTACCGGCAGAACTCAAATAAATAATAACTATAATTGGTTAGTTGAAGTTATAATATGATCTTGTTTATTTCGAGTATATTATTTATTTATTATGCGTGCCCAGGATTGGTATTTTTTTTTTATATACCTACTGTTACCTAATTTAGTTAAGATAAAGAAATATTAAAAACGCAGGAAGTTAAACTATCCTTTTTCTATTGCTTGTAAGTCTATCAAAAAAGTTTGGGTCATTTGTATGGCATTATTATGTTGAAAAAACATTTTTGGTTATTTTTTTATGGTTTTTAGAGCATTTAAATTCTAGTCCTAATTTTAATACCTATAGACATTATGATTTATAATTTAGGTATAAAATTGTTTCGAAATTATTTTCACACGATTCTACATTTTTATATACATAATTTTAGTTGCTTATCAGAATCAGATACGAGTACTTATAGCTTATATACATCAATTAATTAATTTAAGTAATATAAACGTGAGTCGTTGGAATTATAATAATAATTACTTAATGAAATCTACTATCTAGTATAAAACAAGCTCGTTTTTCAAATACCTATTAGTATATTATGCGTATAAACATTTAACAATACAACAGAATCTTGGTTGATAAAAATAATAAAACGTATATATAATATATTATAGTCACTGCAAGAATTTATTTATTTAAAATATATTTGTGACAAATATTAAATTATGTGTTTAAGGCACGCACTAATGAATCGTTTCAATACATTATTATTTTCTACTTACACAAAAAAGCATAAATCTACTGTCTACTGCCATGCTATAGGTATGTATTTACTACTTCTCTGACTTATAAACTATCACTTATAACTTATAAGTATAGGTACCTACTAAGTTAAATACAAACACGCAATCATGCGATTTTACAATTATTACTGATTAATAAATCATGAATGTACATTTTTATCGTCAACAGAATCATAAATATTAATTATAATTAATTCTGTAGATAATAATCAACTTATGTAAATATAGGAAGGATCGAAATTCTAATTAATATCTTTGAAATATAGTTAACAACCTCATTCAATTGTTAAACAGAAGAAAAGGGATTTTAATCAATGTGTATTACTTAAAAGTTAAAGCCTTTAATTTAAAGGTATTTAATATTTTTCCTAGTATATATAAATCAAATAATTTTTAAAAAAATAAATAAAAAATAAAAATAATAATAATTTTAATGGCTTTCTCTGTCATCAGTTATTTTTTAACACTCAATAATTGTAAAGTATTATTGAGTCGAAAAATAATAAAACGATAATAACAGTATTATAATAGCTAGCCATTTAAATATTAAAAGCATTAATAGTTATCGAAAACTACTAATTACCATATAATGTAGATACTTTTCAAATTCGATACTTGTATTCAATTTTTACACAATGTACTTTTTCCGTTTCCCTCGTTAATAGTTTATAAATATTATAGTAGGTACCTACTAAAAAAAATCGAGTAACTCGCTTTGCTGTTGTATGTGTTGAATTTACCTCGTAATTTATTATATAGGTAATTGTAATGGGTGTGTTAAATTTAAATTGAAAGATAAATCAATCAGCTAGTGTTTATTTCAGTGTGGCTTCCGTGATACCCGCAGTAGAAAAATGTATACGATATTTTTACTTCCCTTTATCACTTACTCCTTGGCATACCCCCTGAAAATGTACGATACCCCTTGGGATAGAAGATCTGAAGTCAATGCATACGGAAAACGGATTTGAAAAAGTATTATCTATTAGTTTATATTTCAAAGGATATTTTACAATATTATATCTATTCTAATATTAGTATAATACTATTAATACTTATAATTTTTATAGTAGTAATGCCTTAGGTTGAATGAATAAAATTAATTGCAAATATATAGTAATTAAAACTATTTTTTAGTGAAAAATGAACAAGGTAAAATTAAACAAGAAAAAAAGGGTGGGCAATTGGGTATTGGCATTGCTCTGCTAGCTATATAGTAGAGACGGAGAGTAGGTCACTATAATGGATGTGTTAAATTTAAATGCAATGACAGGTATCATTGTATACGAAAAACGATTCTGAACGGAGATGATTTATCAGTCTAAAATATAATTAGTAGGATATATTATAATATTAGCTATATTTAAATTATAATATATCGTTATTTTACTTGATTTCGTAAAAAATTAAATTTCATTAGATTTCAAATCTCTGTTATTCATTCTCAAATACATTTTGTTAATATAACTGGATTAGTGACTAGTGTCTATAATAATATTGTTTAAAACTTTTCATTTTTCCTTAATTTTTTTTTCTTTGTAAATAATTTTTAAAGTCTTGGAAATTCACTCAAAAGTACCAATTAGATAAAATTTTCTATCAGAAATCACCCTTTAAATTGATGATCAATGCATTTTTCTACTATTGAACGTTTATATAGATAAAAAAAACTGAATCTTTATAAAAACACTACATTTATTGCTCCACTCAGACTTAATTCGTAAACAAGTAGTAGACAGTACAATGTAGTAGTTACAATATTATGACAATAACAAAATATAGGTAGGTACTTTCTACATTATATTATACTATATTATACTTTAAAATACTTTAATTCGTGGCCTCGTACAAAAGTATACATTATATTTTACACACAATTGCACAGATTGTTTTTTTTAAATAGGTAGGTACTTACGTTAAAAATATCATGATGAACAAAACTGCTGTTAATAAAGTTTCAATGTTATTTTCATTTTTGTATAACATCTAACTCGAACAAAATCTATTGGAGCCGCGGTGAATATGAATTTTTTAACAATATACGTGCATATAAAAGATAAACGATAAGAAGACTGAATATAAAATATAAAGGACGACGGTTTCTTTAAAAATGTTTACGGTTACGACTCGAATGAAAATCGTCAATTTACATTATACATACAACTGACTTAATGGCTTAATAATGGTTACGATATATGCGTAGTCTTAATGATAATAATTATGTTTAAGAAAAAAAAATATGTAACATAAACGAGAAGTATAAACGCGATGTAATAACTAATTTTTCTATAACAATAATATAACAGTTTAAAAGTTAGAATATAGTTTTAAATCATTTGTCATTTGTATAATATAACATATATAATGTTTAAGTTTTAAAATGAACTTACACGTTTAAAAATATAAAAATAAATTGTAATGTACAAACTTACAAACTTTGAACATAAAATTGATGGCCTATGTTTTCTTTTCTTTGGTTATATATAATTCCTAGATAGAATAAATAAAATTAGAATAACTAGATAGATTATACATAGGTACTATAATTAACTAAAAACACGCACATTTGCAAAACCAACAAAATTCAGATTTGCAAAGAATAGCGATTTTTTTTGAGAATTTGTGCTCGATTGTTAAAACGGATAGTCGGTAAATACTGGTAATTGAAAACTATAAAATAACTAAATAGTGAACACGGTCCATATCATACACAGGAATAGTATTCACCGTGATAATGTGATGTAAATAAAATTTAAGCAAAGAAGTATTTAGTCATTTAGAAGTATTATTTATGCCTCCATTAATAAATCCATAGCAAATTAACACAAATTTAAACTACAAATATATGAGCTACGTCATAATAACACTCATAATGTAAGATATCCATGATCCATCTATGATATATCAGTTACCTACAATCTAATAACTTTCCAAATATTACCAATATAAATATGGGTAGTAATTATTAATAAGTAAATATAGACACCTATCTTGGCACGTACTTCACGACCTACACGTCTATAGACATGATACTAATACAATACCGTCAATACCTATACATAATATTAATTTACATTCAAAAAAATTACAACGTGATAAGGACAACGTTTTGGGGGCAACGAACATTAATAGCATCTTATAAATCACTTTCTTTCTAAAATTTTATAGTTTGATACCTTATAATAAAAAAATAACGATATTATTTAGTAGTAAGTTATTATTTAAATGTTTTCAATATTGGAAGATTTAAAACCATAGAAGGAAAGGTGATGTTTCAACTGATATTATAATATTATCACTTTTATCTCGATTTTAGATTTTGAGCCATACATGAATGACGTATGACTTTTTGATGAAGTATGTTTTTTATTTATATCTCTGAAGACGCTTTCTCTAGTAAAGAAAATACTTATATTACTAATTTCAGATGGAAAAGTAACTTGTATTTAGTTTGTAGGTAGGCTATTATAGTTATAAGGGGTATTGCTCTGTTAGTCTGTTATACAGTCGGTATCAAGTGGGTCACTATAATGAGCATGATAAATTTTAGTTCGATGAATATAGGTATCATTGTTTAAGAAAAACGATTCTGAAAGGAGACGGCCTGTCAGCGTTTGTATATATGTATATTATAATACAGGCAATATAACTTTTAGTCATTTATTTGATTACAAAATACTTGTAGTTGATTTTGACAAATTTAAGTGGGATATTGTATATAATTTTCAAGAATTTTTACCCAGCAATAAATTTTTCATCGTCATTATAGAAAAAAAAAAAATCGAAAAAAACTAAAAAAATTTAAATTTTTAATGTTTATAAATAATTCAAAAAACACAAAATATTTAGAAATTTATTTATTTTAGCCAATCTAAGTACAAAATCATTAACATACATAAATTAAGATAAATATATATGTAATCGATCTTATCCTAATTCCCAATTAAAAAATATTATTTTTAAATCTTTAAAATGTGCCAACAAAAGTATCAGATTAAAAAAATAATGAACCTAGGAAAAAAAGCCCCGGAAAAAAGCCCCATCATAGGAAATAAAGGCCCCGTACCGACTAAATGCATTATTTCTTAATAATTAATTCTAATCATCATTATACAATATTTATCTATGCAACACTTCTTTAACATATCTATTATAATAGTATAGCAGCAATCTGCATTTAACATTGTCGATAATTGTCATTTGTCATTTTTTTTTTGTTTGTGGTAGCTTGCAATAATATTTATTATTATTTATTATTTATTTATTTCAGTCAAAATTAATTACAATTATATTATACAATAAGTAAATTATTACATTAAGAATACATTAATAATAGCTGATACGTATACCAACTGAGCTAAACTCGTATCTGGTATACGGAGTTCTTATAATAGTAAAAAAATTTTAAAAAGGATACTTATACAATTAAAGATACGACTTAATTAATTAATATTACACAGTAGTCAAAAATTTAGTAGAACATATTTTAGTAACAAATTTAACATTTACACATTCTGATAAGATATTATAATTATTATACATATTCACTTTTTAAAATTTCATTTATACACACATTCTCATCTAGTTCATTAACTATTTTATTTATAACCTTTTTCAATTGATTTTTATTTACTATATCATTGGTATTATTTAATTGGTTTTCACATAAACTTGTTATTAGACTCTTCACATTGTTACTTAAATTGTTAAATATATGCTTTGTATAGATTTTATTAAAATTTGTCTAATATATAATTTATAGAAAGGTGATATATTTGTATGTTTGAATAATTCACTTGATGGGTATTTTAATGGCAAAGAGTACACTACTTTTATTATCATTTTTTGGGTTATATGTAATGTATTTATGTCTGTTCTATTAGAGCCTCCCCAACATGTTATGCCGTATAATAGTAGTATTGAATTACACAATGCCATGTATACGAGTATTTGTCTTATGATTAATTTATTAAGAAATCGAATTTTGTAGAATAAAACAGTTAAGCTCCATATTTTATTTTTAATACTTTGGATATATTCTGATCATTTTAAATTAAAATCTATTGTTATTCCTAAATATTTGAATGATAGAACCATTTTAATTGGTTTACAGCTGCAATTTATCGTACCAGTTCCATAATTATGTATTATAAAGCTGTGTCCAACAGGAAGCTGTGAACGAGTTGTAACTATTGGCATGCAGACCGATTTATTTATGTTAAGTGATAATAGATTTTTTTCATCCAGTCATATATATACCGTAAATCTATGTCGACGGTTTGTTTTAATTTTTCCCAATTATCTTCGAAATTAACTAGTGCTATATCATCAACAAACACGAATAATTTTCTTTTTAATAATGATGCAGGTACAGAGTTAATATATAATAAAAACAATATGGGGCCTAATTATGTACCTTGAGTAACTCCATAGGTTATCGGAGCATTTTTACGAATCGACAGAAAGAAGGAAAAAGGTGAGCAAGACGAGGATATCGATATGCTGTATGGTATAGGTATCAAGTGAACCATTGTGGTTGGCGAGTTAAATTTTAATTCTACGATTTATAATTGTATACGAAAAACTATTCTAAGCGGAAACAGTGTACTCGTAAAGCTTATATTACTAAGTATATTTCATGTTATGTTCTTTAAAATTATTTTTAGGTAGGTATCTTAATTAATTAATTTTACTAATATAAAACATTAGGTTTAATAATTTTTTGCCACAAACATTGCATTTTAAAATATTGTGTGTGCAAAATACAATAGTAAATGAAAAAGATTAATATCTTCACGAATAACGTTTTTTATTTTATAAAATAATAAAAAAATATTATTATTCATATTTTAAACATGAAATAACCCAAAATTTACTTAAAAATTAAAATGTTGATAAAAAAGTATACATAATATATAGTTTATAGATTTTTGGTTTCTATATGAAAAACTGATGAAGAACTTTGTATTAAATGTTCAAGTATTAACTATAAAAATTGCACAACTTATAAATTGTCAGTTAGATAATATGTAAATTTTCGTAGTTTAGGAAGAAATTTGTTAAAGTTCGACTTAAATGCTAATAAAAATTAACTATGCTTGTACTTGTATTTAAAATATTTTTATTTTTAACTATAAGAACGATTTATTTGAGATCTTACATTTTCAATTTATTTTTACTGAATGAAACTTTTATAAACATTTATAGAAATAAATAAGTAAATATAAATTTTCAAATTTCAAATGTCTATATTATATAACTAAAAAGAGTTGAAATATTTTGGAAATTTTATCATGTATAGAAAATAATCATATAAACCAGCGGTTCCCAACCTTTTTAGTGACCTATGTGAACCACCAATTTTATAAAAAATCTTTGAAGTCCACTAATGACTAATTATAGTACACATATATGTATATATATATATATATTATTTATACATAATAAAACATATATAATAATAATATTTCAAATATAGATATACATTAGTAATGTTAATATTATATGGTCCACGGCCCATGTGTTGGAAACCGCTGATATAAACATTTGGTAAAAAATAAAAATGTTAATTCTCTAGTTATTCTTTTTTGAGTGATACCAAAAAAAATTTGTTGAGTCAAATCTTTCCTTAGGTTGTTAATTGCTCAATTTGTCCCTCCTTTTTAATCTAGTTCAGCCTATACAATATAAAATCTATTGTTAATTATTTTTTAGTATGTTACTTAAAAAAATATATATATTAAGTAGTCAGTGATATTGATAAAAACTAATATGTTAATGTATTATTAATGTTTGCTAAAATCAGTGAACCAATTTTGTGTCATTAGGTTTAATATTAATTGAATTGACTTAGTATCAAACTTAAAGTAAGAACTTATTTATCTGAGTTTAAACATTGATTTTTATAATACTTCAATTTTTAAGCAAATTATGATCATTTTTAAAATTTAATATTATACATATATCTTTATTTTCTTCACTCTTCGCACCCAACTATATATGGTCAGCCACTTTAATTCTACACCTCTACAAAGCTTTATTTCCAACTTTAGTTTTACACAAGCTATTTTTGTGTCATTAAATAGTTAATAATGCTATCATAAAAAAACAACATACAAACCCAAATAATGTTTTTCTATATAATTTTGATAACTTAACCATTCAATTAATGTCAAAATTACCAACAAAAAATTTGTCTATTAAACACAAATTTAGATATTTGTAAGATAGAGACCAAACTTGAAAGTATAACATACTTTAAATCAATAATTTGAAACACTTGGTACTTAATATCTTAATATTATTAAATTAACTATAAAAGGTAAAAAAATAAATACTTTTTCAAAAAAATATTTTTTGTTTTTAATTGTAAAAAAATATTATTTAATAAACAATTTTAATTTACATATTAACCTTATTAAATATTTAATTATTTGCTTTCAATATAAAACTGTTTCAGAAACTGTTCTTCAAGAGGATGTAGTGTACCAACAATAACGATTGAATGTAATGGTGAACCCATATCCACATTGGCCATTTCAGCTAATGTGCCCGCCAATATTTTTTGATCTGGCCATCCAATACGTGCTGCACCCACACACAAACTTTCTCTAGTAACATCTATAAAAAATGTACATAAACATAAATAACAAGTATTTCATATTTAATTAATATTACTAACAATTTTCTCCATCAAATTCATTACTGTCTATTATTTGTAATATTTGTGAGCATGCTTGTTTTACTTCCATAAATCTTGATGGCTGATATTCTTTTTTCTTTTTTGTAATACTTTCCCATGTTGGTTCTTTTACTTGAATATCTACAAAAAGCCAATTATTATAGCTAATTTTGGATTTAAAACATTTTTTGACTCACCGAGTAAACATAAGGTGTGTAATCCATTAGATTTGTTTTGGTTAATTTTGTTTAAGAAACTTGAAGGTTTCCAATTATCTGTCCAGAAAGGTATAGACACTGTTTCTCCAAAATGATATAACTAAAGTAAAAAATAATCATATTATTAAAAAAATAAATGGTTATCAACAATTAAGATAATTTATATTATGTAGAATATGGACAATTTATTTTTACATTGAATATCTAGAACTTAAGCTATACAAAATGTTTGTAATAAAAATACATTTTTTATTACATATATATATTCTAATTACAAATGTTTTACATAAAATTTTAAATTACATAAAATGTAAGATTATTAATTTTTGAAAATATATATATAAGTGAATAAAAAAATAAAAATAAATAGAGAAAAAAGTAGGTAATAATAAAATTTTGAAAATAAAATATATGCATATATAATGTATTTCATTTTTATTTTAATTTAATGAGATAAATCTCTGAAAACGAAGAGCAGATTTTGTTGTTTGGGGTCCTGTTGCATTCACATTGGCTAGGAGAAGTGCAGCCAAGAATTTCAAAACTTTATCTTTTATAGTTAATTCACTACAGAGCTTCAAAAAAAAATTGAAACACATTTTATTGGGCGTTTTCTATGTTTTTCAGCTTTATAGCTTTGTAGTGAGTTAACGATTGAAGATAAAGTTTTAAAAATCTTCACAGCACTTCTCCTAGCCAATGTGAATCTAACAAGATCCCAAATAACAAAATTCGTTCTACAATTTCGGTAATCTACCACGCTAAATGAAAATCTAGCAAAAAATAACTATTTTTTTAACTGAAAAATTAAATAATTTTTTTTGAAAATTTTTAAGCTCACATTTTGTATCTACTTGATAATCCTTTTTTAATGAGCTATCAACCAACAAGTTAAAAATAGAAATTTTGAAACTGTTCACACCGACATTTTGTGGATTCAAATCGTTATACCACTTGGGTGTGACATCGAATCTCTCTCATTAATATTTTAAGTTAAAGCTAGCTTAATTATCAACCTACTCATTACAACTGAGTTACATTTTTATCATTTTTCTATTTAATAAAAATTATTGAAGTTTTAAAAATTCAGACTTTTTCCCTTTCAATTACCATACTTAGTTGATTAAAAATAAAAAAATAATGAAATCTAATGTTTTAAAAGTTAAAAGGTAGGTATAAATATACAACTAGCTTTACAAAAAGTGTATACATTTATATAAAATATCATAACATTTTCCTTATTTGGAAATAAAAAGAAAATATTTCAAACAGAATAATTTTAATAGAAAAAAAAATATATTTAAATTTACTGATATAAAAATTATATACATAAGTAAAGAAAAAACAAACATAATAATTATTCCAATGTAATTAATAGTTTATAAAGGCTATAAATATATTTCTGTATTTAAAAATATATTTATGTTGGATATGACAAAATAGGAGAAAATATCAAATTTACAAAGTTGTGACTAACTTTGAACTTAAGTAAATTCTAGTCCTTAATATTTTAATATTTAGTTTGTACAAAATATGTTTGTTATGTTATTATTAGATTAATATTAGGTAGATTTTTTTATTAACAAACTAGGTACCAAATATTAGCCGAGTAATAATGTTTGTTAAAACCGAATCTCGAGTACTGATCAAGTAGCAATGTCTGTTAAAACCGAGTCTCGTGTTTGGGTCGAGTAATAATTTAAATAAATACCATGTACAATGTATTATTTGAGTAAAAATTTCTGTTAAAAGTTAAAACCAAGTCTTTTATAACTATAATAATAATTAATAAATCTGGAAAATATTCATGGCTATAGATAGTATCTATAGCCATCAAAATATCCTATTTCTTTTTTCTACCAATGCGCAATAATGCAAAATACTATTCTAAAATAATAAAAATAATGTATAAAATATTTTCATTTGGTTGATTGCGGGCATGCATTTTTTTTTATCATTAAATTAGTCAGTAAGCTGGGTAGTACCGGTTATATTCCAGGGAAAAAATATCATAGTTCACCGGGTACCGGATACTGTCTAAGTCAACTTTTAATAACACGCCAGGTAATGAGTATTGGTCGGGTACTGAATATGATATTGGGTGTTTGGACTCGATGATCGAGTACCCGGAACACCTTTAGTTATTACTTATTATTATAAATTTTAGGAAGGTAATAAAATTTTATTATTTAAATATTAACTCACTTGAAGTCCACAACATCCTATAGCATTCATAATAGAAGCATTATGAATTACTTTAGTCTCAATGTTTAAATCTCGTGCTCTTAACAATATGTCAGCATGAGTAGTTGCACCAAAAGGATCACCAACCACAAGTAAGACTACATTGTCCTCGTTTGCTTTGTCTAATATTTCATCTGCACCTTGTTCAACTAGCTCTCGGTCTGCTTCAATCAATTGCCTTTCATAAAACTCTTCCTATATAAAACAAATTGTATAATTTTAACTATCATGTTTACATAATAATATGTATATTATAGTAATTTTTGTTGAATTTTAGGTTCATACGTATCAATCAAACTACCTAAATCAATCGCAAATTAACTGGACTTCTATGATTGTATTAGTATATTAAAAAAAAAAAAGCAGAAATGTTTAATAACTTTACTACTACATAATACTACTATAATTTGTTCTCACATTATTAATGAATAATGAGATAATACAAATTACCTTTGTAAATTTTAGAACACAATTTAAAAAAACAAAATGTTTTTATATGATATTTTATCACAAAGAAAATTAAAAAATTAGTCTGATGAATTTTCATTAGCGCAGGTAATACGCAAGTAAAATTTTGCTGGTATTAATAAATTGATTTTTTGAATACAATTAAAAATATACAGTCTACCAATGTTTTACCATTTAAATTCATAAGACTTGGTCTCCGCAATAATTATTATAACTGAATGTGTGTGACTCAATGAATAGTTGAGTATTTAAAAATGTTTAATTATTTAAACAAAATATATTTATAATCTGTAATATTATTATATACAATAAGTGAATTTGGTAGCTTAACTGAATGTTTAAACAAATAAATTACATTTTAAACTCTGTAAATGACAGATACCTATTTAAGGTTTAATTTCATTACTGAAAAACAATAATTAATATGCGTCCAAAAACTACAAATAGTATTATAATACTTATTGATATTTACCAACCAGTTGAAGTTTGTTTTCTGGTAGTATAGATGTATACGATTCTAAGTACACTCGTTTAGCACTTCGAACGATTTCGAGTCCTCGAACTGTGATGTCTTTGACGTCCCCTAAACCTACTCCAATGATATAAAACATCGTTGTAACAAAAATGTGAGTATATTCTGCAGAAAATAACTAACAACTGAATAGCAGAAGTGACTTTTTTTTTGGAAGTATCTGTATATCACAAACTCTCTTGTAATCGCATTAGCCGGGCGTGGGTTATCTATTGTGATTATCACATGGTTATGATACACTGATAATGACAACCACTACTACGACTTTTAAATTAGGTACCTACCTACTGCGAATAATATAAAAATTATTTCTATAGTTTATGATAATTTAGCAGTTTTTTAAAATAAATCAATTTTCGATATTTGATTTATTTTTATTGCACCAGTGCAGCAAATAACTACTGCTCTGATATTTTATTATTACTACTTACTACCACATAAATATACAAGTATACAACTTACTATATCGAATGTCAATTGTTGCGAATAGTAGCCTCCTGCAATATAAGTTATTTCCTATTACACATTAACATTTAACATGACACTACATTATACATTTGAGCGGTAAACCATTACAACGAATCAAAGTTTATATATTCTGTGGTTTATAGATTATAAATGACTATAATCTATAAACCTTGGCAACGAATTACGATATTATCACAAACTAATCGTACAATTAATAACCATATAAATATCAATTCAGATTTCTGAAAAATTCAGAACATAAATAGTAAATACATTTTAAAAATATAACTGGAGGTAAAACCGTAATTTAAATATTTAACTATTGGGGGAGGGTGGCTGATCAAATTATTCAAATTTACACCAAAATAAACCCGTGGGGTCACGCCCCCCTCGACACCGAGAGAGTGGTATGATGGAGGCATAACTACTATTATATTTTACATTTATACCTAGGTACTCCCATAATTGAAAATATAAACTTCAGTAAATACCTATTAAATTCAATTAATGCAATCACGAAGTACGTCAATTTTAATTATTATGTTACTCAGTACTATTGTCTATACTCTATAAGCTATTATAATTTTGATTTGTATGAGAAATATAATTAAGTATTTACTGGTAGTGAATTAGTATCTAGATTATCACTATAATACAAGTTCATTACAATATAATTACTTAAATATTTGTCAGTTAAAATGAGTCGCGTGTTTTGTACGTTAAACCGCATTATTAGAAGATAGAAAAATAGAAGATTTAAAAATGAACCCTTAATATTATAATAGAAAGTAGGTAATAGAAAAGTTTGTTGAAAAAAAAAGTATTGATTTTATTTAAAAGGGTATAAAGAATGTGGGCAAGTAGGTAGGTACCATTCGCTACTATACGGACGTAAATTTTAATTTTAAACTAACTATTTGGTTGTTGATAGAGATATGAAGAATTTAAATGTGTCGTCCAAGGTCTGGCGGATAATATGGGTAATTAAGTTACAAAAACAGTTCATAACGACTATAGCCTATAGGTACCTAAGTAAGAACTAATAAGTAATTTAACTAATATAAGTAATAGTAATAATATTATGGTATAATGTTGTACGTTGTATAGGTACATTGAAGCATTTCTTGTTAATGCTATACAT
Source organism: Rhopalosiphum padi (assembly GCF_020882245.1). Classification (NCBI taxonomy): domain Eukaryota; kingdom Metazoa; phylum Arthropoda; class Insecta; order Hemiptera; family Aphididae; genus Rhopalosiphum; species Rhopalosiphum padi. Next base: position 40,186,641 of record NC_083599.1, read on the forward strand.
AATACATAATAAACAAATAAATGTATATCAACCGTTTAACATGATCTGTGTGTAAAATGTGTAAATGTTTATACATAAATCATAGTTAATTATAATTACATTTTATTTTATTTTTGAATCCAATCTCTTTTATTTGCTGATAAAAAACAATGATTCCCAGAATCTTTAATAACGCCTTTGTGAATTAATTCATTAATAAAATATTAATAGGTATTAGGTATAGGTACCTACCTAATTTCTCTTTATCGAAAAACACACTAATGAGTATAAGGACTAAAATATGTTAAATACAATCATGTCGTATTTGAATAAAATATTATTATATTGTTGTTACACACGTTACAGTATAAATATAAAATATTATATCATTAGAAATTATTTGTTATTAATCCTAAGTACTAGTATTGATAATAATTAATAAATACAAAGGTTTTGACTGTTTTGAGCTATACTAAAATGGAATCGCGGACGAAAAGTCCATAGACAAAAAGTCCGTTTTAAAAAAAGTTGGACAAAAAGTCCGAGTACATTTTTAGTGTTAGCCAAAAAGTATATATAATAATATATAATGACTGCATACATTTTTAAATTTTAAAATTTTAAACTAAATATTAATTATATAAAATATTTTGTATTTTTGGAATTTTTGTCCAACTTTTTTTAAACAGACTTTTTGACCAATTACCACTAAAATGTCAAACCCGGTGTTGATTCAACAAAATGCACTGAAATACTATATAGATAGGTAAAAAGACTAAAATATTAAATTGTACACAATGAATGTGGTTATTAATATATTTTGTAAATAGTAAATACTAGAATTACCTAAAGGTTTAATATAGTGCCGGGTTAAGGGGGGCAAAGGGGGCAGTTGCCCCCGGCGGCAATTTTTTAACGGCCAAAATGAAGGTTTTTAAGATTTCTAATATATTCTAATTTTTAGGAAGAATTATTATTAATCATTGAAAAATGTGGGAACAAAATAATAATAATTGTAATATAATATAATATTATATTACGACTTACGTGTGTATTGTCAATCAATAAGTTATCACGTCGAGACCATACTATTAGAGAGCTCGGATGACCGACGCATTTCTTATTATCGTATTATTTTTTATTTTAATTTGTACACGATATGTTTACAACAGTACACACTAATACATTGACACATAATCAACACATTAATGTGTTTGTATTTGAATACTTGTATTATACATTTATAACCAACAGATTATTATATTTAGTATTAATAGTTTCGAATGATTTATTTATACACTACCAAGCAATTGTTTTTAATTTGTATTATACTATTTATTATTTTATTATTCGTCTCTCGATTCTCGTCGACACTAGTCGTAATCAGTCATAATATTACTGAAAAAAAGTGCAACATTTTTGTTAAAAGCGTTAATTTTTTTATAAATATGAGTGGAAAACGAACAAAATTAAGTGGCGCTGAATATCGCAAAAGAGCTGAGGAAAAAAAGAAAAAAGAAAAAGAAACTATTTCTCAAACTTTCTTCAAAAAGGTAAAAAAATAACGTACATAATAATTCATTTATAATTAAAACAAAATAACAAATTTATACAAAATAGTACATTAGTACCTACTCCGTACTCGTAAATAATAAAAAATAATTAAATATATTGTATTGTATTTTATATTATTTAATAAACAACAATGAAAAATACTAATTATAAAGTCGCAATTAATATTTATAATAAATAATATATATTTATAATATATAATTTATAATACTATTTAGACTATGATTCTATACTATTTATTACATTACATTTTATTATTTATTGTTTATTTAATATAAATTGTAGACAATTATTTGACATATGCAATAACTTTTGTTGTATTCAATGTAATTTAATTTTTTTTAAATTAATACTACACTAACTTTATTACTTGGATTATTTAAAATATATTTTTAATTATGGCATTTGTTAAATATTGTTGATAAATTTAATATAGTTGTTTTAATAATTAAATAGTTTGCTACTCTGCAGCATGTAAGTTTCTTTTTGTATTTATCTGATTTGATAATTACAACAAATGTGCTGATTAGTTCCTATACTTATCGTAAAATTATGTTTGATGTTTTTATTTTATATATTTGGATACACAAAAATTTATTTTAAAATGTATTTACTGCATATAAAAATTCGGCCCTATGGATTGTAAAAATGAATTTAGTTACTAAAATAGTATGGTATTTTAAAATTTCTAGAAACTCGATTCTGATGAATTATAGTTGAAAATTTTATGAAACCGGATGACGAAACTTTGAAATCTGACATTAATGTCTCTTGTGAAATTACTAATGTTCCAATTTGTCCATCACAAGATCCAGCCTTATGGGATATAAATTCTGATATGGTTGATTATTTTATTATTCGTAATCCAGTTGAATCAAATCCTAAAATAATCAATTTTGATAATACTATTCGTAAATGTGGCGAATTTAATAGGAAGTTACCATATGATATTTTCAAAAGGAAACTTTTGAATGGTGAAATAAAGATAGATAATGGTTGCTATACTCAACATCAAAAAACGCACTATTTTGTTTTTACTGCCTTCTTTTTTCTAATAAAAAAACATAGTTTAGTTCCACCAATTCAGGATTTACTGATTGGAAAAAATGTTTTGAAAAAGTTGAACAACACGAAAAGAATTTGACGCATAACGAATCTATTCGCATATGGTTCTCTAGACGTAAAATAACTACCGGTATTGATGTTGAGTTAAAAATTGAACTTGAAAAAAAAGAACTTTATTGGAGAAGTATAATACACCGTTTAATTGAAACAATTATATTTTTATCGGGCAGAGGTCTTGCATTTCGTGGCGATAATGAGACGTTGGGTTCTAAAAATAATGGAAATTATCTCGGCTGTTTAGAATTACGTAATTGAAAAATTCGATCCATTAATGTCCAATCACCTTGATGAGTATGGTAATAAAGGCCGTAAATAAAATAAAATATAAATAAAATTATCTATGCACAGTTTGCTTGAAGCATTAACAAAATCAAAGTTAAATGATTCATTTCCTAATGTGGAAATAGCTTTAAAACTTTTTGTATCTATACCATGCTCAAACGCTAGCGGGGAGAGGTCTTTCTTAGTTTTAAAGAGAGTGAAGAACTACCAGAGAACCTCATTATCTAATGAAAAGATGTCATCATTGGCTCTAATATCTATTGAAAATAATTTGCTACAATGAATGGATTGGAATAGTTTTATTAAAGAATTTGCTTCACAAAAAGCTAGAAAAAAGTTTTGAATTTCAATTTGTATTTAAATGTTTATACTTAGTACTAATAATTAAATAATAATAATAATTAAAACTACCAATGTTATTATTTGTTTATAAATGTATATCAATTAATAAATTAAACTATTTTAACACTATTTTTATTCAAATATTTTTTTTTATGATGAATATAACGGTATAAGGAATGTAAAGGGCGGCATATTAAAATCTGCCCCCAGGCGGCATATTCGTTAACCCGGCACTGGCGTTTAATAAATTGAGCAACACTGCAACAGATATAATAAGAAGATTGTATCTATATTCCACGGGATTCAATACAAGATGTAATTCCGTCATCGTGTATTTCATTCACGTTTACATTTTTGTGACTATTATTAGTAGGTACTATATCATTTTTTCGTTTTTTTTTTCAATTTGTAACACTGAATAATATTTTTTTTCGTTTTTAATTTTGATTGCTTCTATTGTTATTCATTTTTTCTGTTTTTGATTTTAATTTTTAAAGGCGTATTCATATTCTTATAATCTCAATTTTAATACCAATTTTTATTTTTATTTTGTAAGGGTTTTAAATAAAATATGATACCTACTGATTTCATTGCTATTTGTAACTTGTATTAAATGTTCAAGAATTTTTATCCAGCAAATAATTTTTATCGTTTATAGAAAATAAACTTAAAAAAAATTTCATATGTCCATAATTCATAAATAACTCAAAAAGAGTTAAAAATTTAAAATATTTACAAATTAAAAAAAAAAAAATTAAAAAAAATGATAATACAAACATTTGATAAATAACTCAAGTAACCTTCATTTATGACTAACACACAGATAAAAAAAACAATTTTGTCAAAAACTGGATTTACGCATAACATTTTCCATTTTTTCTTAATTTTTTTTTCCCAGTTATTATGAGAGTTATTATTTTCACTAAATTTTTAACTACTTATTGTATATACACACACAAAAAACCACATATCATTGTAAAATCAATACAATTATAACCGATCAAAATTTAGAACGTAAATTTGGTTATTATACCTAGATAGATACATAATTTATACATATTTTTATTAATTTTCGAAGGCAAAAAAAATCAGCTATGATGTGTTTTTGATTGAATATGACAAAAATTTGTGATGTGTTTAAGTGGTTATAGGATTCCAAATCAGATATACAAATGTATTAATTTTGATTTTTATGAACCACATTTCTTAGGTTCTATAAGTTTCATGATTATAATATCAGATTTGAGATTTGAGAAACCTGGATAGTGGGACATATTATACTCAAAATAGCGTTTATGGTGATCAATTTAAGATCAAAATAAAAAATAAATCTTCAATTTTCAACTTCAGCATATTTTCTGATAAGAAAATGAATCTTAGGGTTACTTAAATTACCCAAGTGGCAAGTACTTTTCTTAATAATTAGGAAAGTGATTATTTGTACACGAAAACAGCTTTCGATAAAATCGTTATTGTTTTATTTTTCTAAATAATCGTAGATACGACATTTTTACTAAATGTTATAGGAATTAGCTTTTTATAAACATATACAATTTTCAACATTTACTCTTATTGAGCTATTTATAAACATTTGACATTTTTTTCTATAAGTAATACATATACATATTATACAATATGTATATTATGTATTAATGATTAAAAATATTCACACGATGAAAAAAATTGAATATTTATTAAAGAGTTCCTCATACTATTATTATAGGTATTTAAAAATATTAAAGATGTATGATCACATTTAAAAAAAAAAGCATTTAATATTCAATTTTTGAAAAATTTGAAAATTATTTTGGATAATCGTAGTTAAAAACGTATAAAATATTCATTTTTTATAGGTAGGTAATGCTTGACGTTTGAAAATCATATATAGTTTTTCATAAATAGTTTATACTTATACCAAAAATCTAACCTCACCAAAATCTAAAATATATAGGTACATAATTTTTGTTTAGACATTTAAAGTTCAAATTTGGACAAAATTAGATATACATTATACATATACCTATTAGTACATTATTTAATTTTGGTTATCTTACCGCTAATATTATAATAATTGGATATATAAGGTATTATACCTATTACTTATATAGTAAACACTAAACGTTCAAATGATTCGATAATATTAGTAACAATACGTTAAACACTATAAATTATAATATACTACCTAGTTGAGTTGGCATATTATTTTAAGAATTCCATAGCAATAATAAATAGTAATATATACTGATGTACCTAGTAAATCAAGAGTAATTAGGTATAGATAGTTTAGTAGTTGTAGTCGCCATTCGGAAAATATATTTATTTGCCAGATTTTCTTATGTTTCAGGCATCAACTACTTCGAGAACCTTTAATTGGTAGTTATTAATTATTATAATAAATCGCAGCAAATAACTAACAACATGCCAACATAATATTATATAAACACATAATACATTTTATACTTCTATAGGTATCTACCTATAAACCTAAATGAATAATTGGATAGGTAACCAGGTAGGAGGCAATTGATCTAATGCTGTAATACAGTATTAAATCGACACAATTAAACAAATAAACACCTACAAACGACGGTAAACCGTGGTAAAAAAAAATGTATCAACTTGAAAATTAATTTACATACTAAATAAAAACTATACAGTTTACTTTGTTTAATTAGGAACCAAATACGATATTATACTACTTACTTACCTATTATGAGGTGTAACAAAAACCAATTTTTACAATAAGTAATAGTATAAGTTACATGTAGAGTATCATGTATACAATATATTTATGATCTGTGTGAATTTTTTTTTTATAGAAATTATGTGCGAGTGTTTTTCAAATAAGTTTGGGATTGCATTACATAATTACATTTGAAGTATTTTTTATTTTGACAATTATTAAAGGTAGAGATTAGAGAATATTGAATAATAACAAATAGCTGCCTAACAATTATTGTGATAATTTTGATCACCATAGTAACAACATTCACAACTGTATCATTGATTTGTTGTAGCGTTACATTTTAAATTATACTGACCTACCTAGATAAATTATATTGTTAATTAAATATCAGGAATTGTGACAATATAATATATTTAAAATTAAAATATAATGTTTAGTGACAGTCCAGTGAATGTAGTTGGGTTTAACCACACTGAAACGCATAAAAGGGGGTATGTTAGAAAACTAATTCAATATTTTTGTACAATTATTTTTAATTATTTGTTTAAACAGGAAAACTGAAAAATCAAGCCAATATAATGGACTATTCACTGAAGACAAATCATGTGATACCGTTGATATGAAAACTGTAGAAGTTGGTTAAATTTATCATCAATTGTGTCTACAACATATCATTTACCGTTGAATGTTTTAGACTCAGACTGATGCCATTGAAAACATTGATATTGGAAATATTGATCTTGTTGCATTAAATGGCTGTTTGGAAAAAGGATTAAGACTTTTAAACACTGAATGTGATGACTGGCCAAAAATGAATAGTTATTTAGAGACAACTCAGAAAGATATAAATGATGACAAAACCATTAAAGTATCTTTAAGACAACATCCTACATTTGGAATGGTAATTATTTGTAGTTTCTCAAATATAGTTTTGACTGCTTTGAATAAAAATTAAAAGATCTTATTAATTGTATATTTGTATTTTAACAATATTGTTATTATTCTCTAGTTCTAAATGAATATTATGATAAATAAAAAGTAATTTAAATTTGGTAGTTTTGAAAATTAATTTTTGCTAAGCTATGAAGAATAGTTTAAGAAATTAGTTTGAGATGTTGATGAGTTATCTTTAGTAAAAAAAACCTTAGTAAATTATTCTCAGAAATTATAATTAGTCATGTTTATTAAAGATTTTAGTTAAGAGGTTGATTGTAATATTAATGGTTATACATTTTAGTCATTAGAGTAGTTTAGACTAGTATCAGTAGTTATATCCTATATATATAGTAGTTATATCCTACATATTATATTAATTGAATTATTTTAAATATCAATGTTTTTGTGAAATATAAGTTCTAATTCATATTTATTAATTAATTGAACATTTTAATAAGTCTTTAATATCAGAACAGTATTAATTTTTAATGATGTACTACAATTATTTGTTTTGAATTGATTTTTAAGAAAAATATCAGTGCACTTGGTTGGAATTGTAGCGGTGACAAGTTAATGGTAGCTACTGGTGAACATTGTCATACACAGTGGTGTAATCATTTAAATGCAGTGTTTGTTTACTCTATGTCAGAGTGAGTAAATTATCTCTATTATTGCCATATTGGTATCCAATTTTATGAAAATTACTACCTATTTATTTAATATTTATAATAGTATGATTATGAATAATAAATACTATAACATGTCAACTATATGAAATTCAGTTTAGAAAATAGTGGCAGTACTGTATCTAATAAGCTGGAGGTCACTTCTTGTGTAACATGTTTAGCTACACATCCAACCAATGAATATCTAATAACAGCTGGATTATACAATGGTAACAGTTCAAGTATTTATAAAAAAAATACATATAATATTTTAATAATATTACTATAATATAATTTTCTCAATTTTAAAATATTTATAAGTAATTGTTTAACACTTAACACATGTTAATAAATAAGCGTTGCCTGAGTGATCAACATGTAGTTTACTGGTGTCGTAACCTTTATACCAGTTCCACAACCAGCCGAGGTGCATTACATCTTTGATGAGATCTCATAATTTCACAAGAGAGCTCCCAAGACTGACACTAAATTATATTAATATGTATAGAATTTGACCTGCACCTAAGTCACCAAATCCATAGTAATGGTACTGTATTCTACCATATTTGTTATGTTAAGCACTAATAATAAAGTCCATATTTACAAACCTACAAATTGGATCCCATACCAATTACCCCCAAATAACCCACATTAAATGTTTGTGGGTATTATTAAACAATGTTCTATCCATGTCAATAGAGCATCCACTTTGCTATAAGGGAGATGCAAGAAGAATAATATAATGATAATCAATGAAACCATCAAAGGATTCAATTATCCATGATTTTCTAAATTATATAAATGCAACTTTTGGTGATTAATTAATACAGTAATAATGGTAATTTTATCATTTATTTGTTAGTTTTCTTTTTAAAAATATTTAATGTGACATCTTTCTCATCATAAAATAATATTTAATAGAGTTTACTTTAATAATTTGTATGAACTATCTGTTTGTATTTTTCACATGTCATCAGTGAGCTATGTGTAGATTGCAAAAATTATTATCAATTTTATATGATACATTGATACCGTTACCTACCGATAAAGACTATTGTTTTAGATATACTTAGTACTTGCTACATTTACTATAATATATCAATGAATGTATGATGCTAAACATTATTTTCAGGTGAATTATTGATTTGCAACACAAATGACAATATGTCTATGGTCTCCCTTGAATGGCATTCACAGGCTGTATCTGAATCATTATGGTTTGTGAGATCTGATCTTCGTGTGGTATTGATAACTGCCGGAAAAGATGGATATGTGTGTGTGGGAACTATGATGAGTGACAAAATAAAATTTACTCAGCGAATATGCAGGTAAACAGAAATTAAATTATTCAAAATAATAATTATAATTCATTTCTTCATAAGTAACTAAATTATATTTTATTTAAATAATATGGTACATCTATATAAATTGATATAACTAATTTTACACAGCAATAAAATTAGTTCTTAATTTTAAAATATAAAATTTGTGTATGTGTTGTAACACTTGTAACTGTATATTATATATAAATAAAAATGTATACTTATATTTTTAAACAGTTGTGTACATAAGTTATATTATTGTATTCATAAAAGATGTGTTCTCATGTCCTATAATGACTTCTTATTTTTCAAGCACAAACATAATAACAATAATATTTAAATTCCCCGGGAATAATTTTCAAGTACGTAATATACTTATTACCTAATAGATTGAATGGACATACACACTGGAGAATTAAGTGTTAGTTTAAAGTTGATCACGCAAATGTCCTTTGCTAATATTAAATTTTGTTTAAGCATCAGTGTATGCTTCTGCTAATTGTATTACAATAAGCAGTCACATACCAATTTATTGATTATTTATATTTATCCACAATGTTGTTTGACATCCAATACCTACTTCTCCTGTTTCTAATGAGTAAAAAAATTGCTTAGTGGCTTTGATTCAATTTTTTTATAAACTATTATAGATCCTATCACTGAGTAGGTCATTGTAATAGCTGTTTAATTAGAATTCAATGAAATTTATGCGATGGAAATAGGTGAATCAATTTATAAAATGCATTTTAGAATTTATTTGAAAAAACTAATATAGGCATATTATATTCATATTTATTATTTATTTAATAAATATCTGTGATTATTATTATTTTTTGTCATAATATCTAAAATTTGACATAGTTATTTATATTAAGTAAAAGATATAATTTTTATAAATAAGCATGTAACTAGGGCTCAAATTTATATGTATTTATACAACTAAAATAATATATACAATAAATATGTGTAAAAAAACTTAAGATATGTAAGTATATTCAAATTTATTATTTAAAATTTAATTAAATCTTATGGAATCTTAATGAAAAAATTATACTAAAAAATAAATAAATATCTGTAGCTAAATAATAATAATGATAATAAATGATTAATTATCTTGATTACAATTTACAACATGCAATTTTAAATTTTCAAATTCAAATGACTGTTTATTCTGTCATAAAACTGCTTTATACATTATATTGATTAAAAGATCTTTCAACTTCGACTGATGTTATTGAATAATATTGCATGTTTTGCTACTAAATTTGAAGGAGATACTTCAGCTGATTAAGTATCTAGAAATAAATGAAAATGTTATATTATAGAAGCTTAACACGTTGAGTATAATGATTGTTTGTCAGCATGTAATTCATATAACTACGCCATAAATATGTCCGGTCAATATTGCTGACCCAGTGACCCAACATATACTATATAAGTCTTTACTATTGGTTTACTTATGAGAAGCTTTAATCAGTCTGAACTCTGAAGGGAACACACTGTATACATCAAAAAGGCACTCAACTTGTTAAATTATTAAAATTGTTTAAATATAGGAGAAAAAATAGAATAATTGTGAAGTATATAAAAACATGTATTTATGACCAAATATGTAAAATCAAATGTAGCTCATTTTATCAAAAACTGTAATCACTGGCAGAAATTAATTTATCACGTCAGAATCAAAATATGTATTTTTTTTACATATAAATCCAATCTCTAGTGATCACTGATGAAACAAATAAAATAACAGAACATCCACATAATTGTAAAAATGATCAAAATTCTAGCACTGACCAAAATGTAAAATCAATAGATATTTTTGAACAAAAAATGTATACATATTTGTATATTACATTTTTAATTATTTTAAGTGGTTTTGTTAGTTTTATCAATAAATTTAAGATCTGAATTCAAATAGTTAGTAATTATGCAGGTAGTAAGTATATTGCCTATATATAATTAATGAATAATAAACACCTCACTACTTATCTATAGGTACTTAGTTGGGATTCCAGGAAAAGTTGGTATTCGATGTTTCGATTATTCAAACAGACATTTTTTAGTAGCTTTGGAAAATGGGAAAATTTCTAGTCATTTATGCGGAACAACAAGAAACATTAAAGGTACATTTTATTAATTAATAATAAAATAAATTGGTAATTACACACTATTCCACACCACCCATGAGGTTGTGTGTCAGGTGCGTTTTTTTTTAAGTGGTTTCCCCAATAGGCCTAGTCCACTATGACAAGTACAGAGGATTATTACTTGTACCGTGCAATTTTTTTTTTTTCTTATTAAATTGTAGAAATATGAACTTGACATATATACTTGGCTATTGATGTTGATTTTAAATTTAACAGAAAATATTGCAATGTATATAAGTATAAATATGTACCTATTATTTTAATACAGATGTTAATATTTAATTTTTGAATAATTTGTATAAAAAATATTAAGTTTAGATCTAAATTAATTTATTATAATTTTTACCTAGAATTTTAAGCCGCAAGAGCTTTGTTATCATAATTTATGATTTATTTTTTTTTGTACTTTCGGTGATTAATATTTCTAACCAACATCTTTATTAAATTGTGCGTTACAGAAGACCAAGTTTTAGAAGCAATAAAAGTTAGAACATATAATGGATATTCATTAATGATTGAAAATATACAATTTTGTCACAAAAATTCTACTATATTTATCATTACTCAATTTGATTGTACAATACTATTATACAATGTGTATCAAGTTGGTAAAAATAAATTATTAATTTTGAATATATTTAAGATTAAATGTAATTTATTCACAGAAGGATCCACTAAAAATTATTTTCAATCAAAAACTAATAACCAGATTATGTTGGAATTTAGAAAATGAGTTTATAGTGTATGTTGGCGAAGAAAATGGAGAACTTACTAAAATCAATCTAACAAATGGGAAAACAGATTCAATCAAAAAATTTGCATCTTGCGATATAATTGCAATGAAAATCAACCCAAAAAGGTTTTAATTTAAAAAGTTTTAGTGTTGCATGTGTAATTATTTAATATATTTTTTTTTTCATACAGAAAAAATATTATTGCAATCGGTTCAATACAAGGAGAAATTTATGTATGTAAATATAAATAGCCATTTCCAATTTGAAAAAAATTAATTTTAAGTAATAAAAGTTATTATGAATATTATGATTTTATACATGAATATCGGGCGGAATGTTACTCACGGTTTAATTAATTATAAAAATGCACTGCGTTTATTAAAGAGAAAAATTGTATTGATTTTGAGTTTTATTTTTGTGCTGTATAGAGAATATTTTTAGACTTGAATTATTTTAAAGAAAAACTAATTTTGTTGTGATGGCAAAACTGATATAGAAAGGAATAAATAAATATATGCAGTGTACTTGTAGTAGTATTGTTATAAGAATGAGATCGTATAAGGAATACTAACAGCTTAGGAATGGCTGTATTTCATTATTATTACTATTTTTTTTTTTTTTTTTTTTTGATTTTTCTTTTTTTTTGGTTTTTACATTTTTTCCTAAAGTTAATGATAAAAAAAAAAAATTAGTTTCAAGTTGAATTATTACACTAATTGAAAAAGAAAACACTACTAAATGTTTTAACATTAATAACAATTTTAAAGATATTTGTAAAACAATTTAAGTAAATAAAAATACATTTGAATATTGGTGATTCATCTTACACATAATGGATTGGAATACTTAATTTTTTTAACTGTAACAGTCTCACAGAAAAAATTCCAATTCAACATTAATATTCTTAACATATATTTTTAAACAATAATAAAATAATTTATCATAAAAAAATAACACAGTAATATCACACCAATGGCCGCATTCCTTATAATATGTATAATATCAACAATAATAGGATAGCCACTAAAACAGACACATACTGTGTTCCTTAAAACTAATTTGAAGAATTATTCATTATCCATCTACCTTAACAGATTAATGCCTAATGCTCAACATAAGGAGTTCAATGGGATATGGTTTGTGCCCATTATTTCAATCACACACTTTGTATGTCAATATTATTTATAGCGAAAACCTATACCAAAAATTAATATTGCATAAGTGACATATTATGTAGTACAAACGCATGTATTGTTAACAACATATTGCTGTTTTACATTCTTTTTTTTTAAGTTATCACTTATAGCAATTTACATTTTTGATCGTATGAAAATCTTTGATATGAATGCATACCAACCTCTAAAACACATTAAGACACTAAATCTATTCTAGTTGATACAATCGGTGGAATAGTTTTTAAAAAACAATTAGTATATAATAATCTGTGATATTGAACTACAATACTTATTAATTATACTTAAGAGAGGTTGACATACAATTTAAATTCATTCGCATCTTTTTTTAACAATCTATCTTTTAAACATTATACATTCATTTAATCTTTTCAAAAGTTACAACATTCACAAGATACAACACATATACGGGCTCACTATGTGTAATATAATTATGGTAAGTAAACCTTAAAAAAAATAATATTGTTCTGTATCACAATTGCACTTAAATAATATCAGAGAAAGGTAAAAAGTGTATTTGAAATAACATTTGTTTTAACTTTTTTTTTCACGTGCTTATGTTCATTATTTATAAAATTGGTAGTTAAATTAAAATATGAATAAATATTAAATTAAAAGGTAACATTTAAAGGAACGATGACAAGTTCCATATATATCTGATTGAACTGATACATATATATGTTTATGTTATATTTTCTTTGAATTTCATAGCTTTTAATTCAAATACAAATTTTACCAATTACTGACAAAAATAAAAATTGAATCGCTGATTTTATTATCACAAATATCACATTAACAAATGAATTATTTTTTCTTAACATAATTTTTTTTTAATTTAATTATTGGGTGGGGTGGGTCTGATGACATAACACATTGATTGATAATACAACTAGGTATAAAAATTGTCTTATTAAACATAGATTTGATTTTCATAAATATTACAACCAATCAGCAATTCAATTAAATTATATTATAGCAGTTTAAAATAATAATTTTCATAACTATCTATGTACTAATATTTGTATTGCAATAAACTTGTAGTTCACCTAAATAAGTGACTAGATACTGATGCAAAAATCAGTCCATGATGAGAGTTTTGTCACAAAAAAACAATAAAAAAAAAAATTAAATAATTAAAAACAATTAAAAACATTACATTTAAATAATTATGATACTTAAGATTAAAAAATTTAGTTAAGAAAAAGAGACTGATAAAATAAAATAAAAGTTATTACACATGATAATGTATAAATTGTAACTAAAATGTTGAAAATATTTAAAAGACAACTTCATCATGAATATGGGGAAGAGGGGTATGTAGTAAGGCGGAGGGGAATATACGATAGTGAATAAATCACAATAAGCGTTAAAATGTAAAATCAAATAATAATAATGAAAAAAAAAAACATTTGTCAAAATTTAGATTCTGAAGAATATCTTAGATAGTTATGTTGAAGATAAGAGGTGATTTTTGCCGCATGGATTTTGCTTGTGCTTGACAAGAGTTAAGCCATTGCATTGGTGGCAATGGCAAATCTCCAGGAGACGGGCAATTATTGAATTTGGCACCAGCATAAAAGTTATCACCATTAGGTGAGCTGCATCGTTCATCGATGTTCATGAGTTGTTTGAGCAGGGCATATTTTTCAATAACCAATTGCTCTATATCATCTTCTTTAAATTTCTTGTAAGGACCATATTTTTGTGGGGATTCGTAGGATGGGGGAGAGTGATGTAATGGCACTTCTTGTAGATATCTATTCGGAGTGTCAATAGGCTGGGAACATAACATATGAGGTCTTTTATCTTTTATTATTTGGTTGTTTTTAGCTACTTTATGAAAATTTGCTTTATCGTCTATAATTTCATCTCCATCCGACAAACTATGATCCATAAATTTTCTAACATTCTTTGTATGTGATTCATTATAATTAAGCTGTTTAACGCAAATAGGCGTTTTTGATTTGGGTTTTTTTGATTCATGAATCACTTTAGAATTTTTAGTTGGACTGGATTCTGCTTTAGGTAAATTTTTTGTTTTACTTCTATGTACATTGCTTGGTAAGCTGTTTCTCCTTGGACGAATTGGTTTGTACATATTGATGATTTGCATTGAATAATATTTAATGAGCAATGTCGACCTACAAAAAAAATATTTTTATAAATATCATTTGTTCTACACAAGCTTAAAAATTAACATGTACCCCAGTTTGTTACAATTTCAGTATTAATGGTTGCACTTAAAAATCTAATACCTCAGAATGTACTTATCAAATAGAGCTGGACATCTCAATAACAAATTACTATCAAACAATTGTGGAAGTAATGTTTACTCTTAATGTAATTAAGGAAACTAATGATAAGGCAAGATAGACAATTCCTTTCAGAATTTGCAAAATGTGCTTCATGTCCAATTCTATAATTTGCTTTAAGTATTATTAAAATTTAAAGTGTTTGTTTGTTACTATTTTTAAATAGGTTTATTGATCTAATTATAAAAATTCATAGTAAAAAAATCTGATTAATTGGTCTACGCCTTTAAGAGTCAATTAAAATTGATTCATAACATACATATTTAGGTAGGTACCAAGATAAACAAAATTGTTTTTGGTTATAATATACATTAAGTATAGTCACATAATTATTATAATTAGGTAGGTAGGTAGGTAATCCACTTTAAAATAAACAAGATACAACAAAACAATGACTAATAATAGTTATTAACTATATTGTTATATGGAATGTACAAAAGTAATATAGAGAGCAATAGATGGAATAATGAAAATGATTATTAGTTCAGTAATGATAATGTCCACTTAATAATATACAGTTTTTACATATAAATGTTTTCATTAGAAACTAAAGAAGAACACAATAATATACTAGTATAGGTATATCACAATCATCTGATACAAGTACAATATTGACCGGAGACCTATTAACTATTTTTTGTTACTATGAAATTTTACCTAGGTAACTATGAATTATTACCTCAATTTAAAAATTGAACTATAAATTTAAAAAAAATTATTATATTATATTTTTCATATTCATAAACTATTGGTATACCGTATACTGCACTTAAGTGCATTAAGACTGGTAGAAAGAAGTATAAATTTAA